>NW_015090891.1:2951996-2986517 GCF_001431845.1 Calidris pugnax
AACTGCAGCATCTCAATTCTCTTTCTCCAGCTCAGAAGTTTTAGTGGTTTTCTTAAAAAAAATACTAGTCGGCAATACATAAATCTCTTTTTTTTCCTAAAGCTATATTTTCTGATCCTAATCAAGCTGAGTCCTCAAAGCATTTTCTTACTTGATCTCTTAAAATAGTTTCTAAGCCTTTAACCACAACTGATGTTCAACATAACGTGCAGAAATAGCCTGGCACTCACATAAGTCTTATCTTCAGTTAATTCTTTACATTTTGAGTCTTCAGGACTCGTTCCTATCAGTGCATACCTGCAAAAATTCCGTTTATAACTTTTCCAATACTTATTTTTATAAGTATTTGTGTTAAAATAATAGTTTTGAGAAATACAAAATTTTATTATAGATTCACAGTCAATTAGCAATTTTTTTAGTGTATAAAAAATAACACAGAGTTTTTTATATCCTCACCCATTCAATACTGTATAGTATATTCTCTGCCGCCTTCTTTTTTTATTTATTATAGATTCACAGTCAATTAGCAATTTTTTTAGTGTATAAAAAATAACACAGAGTTTTTTATATCCTCACCCATTCAATACTGTATAGTATATTCTCTGCTGCCTTCTTTTTTTGTTATTTTTTTTCCTCATCTTCATGACACAACATCAGTATTTTACAGATACAAAAAAGAAGAATGTCAATTTCTTGCAAATTTTACTGGCAGAAGAAAATCATTCCCTGCCAACTCAAGCTCAAACACTTTAGCTGTTAATATTTTCTTCTTTATTACGACGATACATCCAATACAGCTTGGAAAGCGTCGTTTGGATCCAGAACAAAAACAAGCTACAAGTTAAATAGGTTCAAATAAACATTCACGTTTTGTAAGCTTATCTAAATCAAACTCCGAAGCCTTTCAAGTTTGCTCAACACAGACTTGGGTCCAGCTTGTAAACTGTTTCCTAAATAGGTCTTTAAGAATGTTTCAGATCATTTTGGTCATTCAAGACATTCTGTGCCGTGGAATAAAATGAAAATAACAGAAAATATGAGACTGACACACACAGAAGCCTATTTATGTATTCAGTAATTCTTATTCCAGTCAGTCGTTCTCACAGTAACTCAGATCTGTCAAAATCTATACTTTTTGGCATCGTCTATCAACTTATATATTTCCATTTGATTTCTAATCTTATATACATTTATGTACTTCTCCAGTCTTCCATAAACTGACTTCAGAGTAATAGCTGTCTTTATACAACATGCCATCTCCTGATTTTTTACTAAGCTAAAAAGTCACTTTTTCATCTGTGTTCACTGTCAGTTACCTTCATTTCAGCTGTTTATATTTTAGGATTTTGGAGAGTGAGGGTTGGAGCAACTCATGCTGCTTTTCCTCAGTTCTCTTGCTTGTAATATGGACACCCATTGAAAGCAAGTGAAGGATTTTTTCCATTATCATAAATGTCATTGAATATTATTGGCACATCTCAGTTTCTTTAATGAACCTACGAAAAGAGTCCACAACTCTGGTTCTGTCTGGGGAGCAAAGAAATCTGGAGCAAAAGTTAAACATCATTTGCTACATTTGAAATTTTATTTCTTTTTCAAGGCTTAGTCAGGGACCTTCCAGCATCTTACAAGACATTATCAGGAAAGTGGAACCAGTCTTTTCACAATGGGTCATGGCAGGAGGAAAAAGGCATAAAAAGAAACATAAGAGGTGCTGACTAGATAGAAGAAAAAAAGGTTTTTTATGAGGAGAGTCACTGTAGGAATGGATCAAGCAACTGAGGGGTTGCACAATTTCCATCCTTGAAAAGTTTTTTAAGACCCAGCTGGATAAAACCTTTAGCAATGCTAAAATATGAGACAACATGACACAGATTCTCAAATACCACATATTTCTAATCACAGCAATCTGAATCAAGAATGAAATAAAACCCTGGCTAACGTGACAGATAGTCTTGATCTGTCTGCCATAGTCTTCATCAACCTTGATTAATTCTCAGGACATTCTGAAGGCTTCCCAGAAGTTCCAAAACTACTGCTTTCGTCACAAGTGAATATCCCAAGATGGAAATATACCTTAGACTACAGGCCTAATGAAAGATTTACTCAAAAAAACTTTGAGAAAACAAACAAAACCAAACCCCACCCTTTTAACTAGGGCCTGGGACACAGGCTTTTGTGGGAAACCTTAGTGCATATATAATTCCACTGCTTTTTTTTTCTGATTTAGTAATTATTTAATTAGTCCTTGCAAAATTCATTAATCACAGGCATCAAGGATGCCTGGCCAGAGATGTATATGGCATCTTCTTATGAAAATTTAAGCAGGTTTAAAAATTGTGGGAAAAATATAACATGAAATCAAAATTTTGCCTCTGCACAACAGAGGAGGAGATCTGCTTCAACACCCCCTGCTGTGTCTCAAGGCTACAGATTCCACCAGGGGATATATATTCTAAAGTGCCTTTTTGAGATCTACTCTTTGTTTGATCCCAATGTTTGTTTTCATTTCTCACCTCTCTCTCAGCTTTAATATCTCTTAAGAAACCAGCACTTTCCTTGAAATAAACTGAAAATGTCTTTGTGGTAAGGCTCCTTTCTAATGTGAATAACGCAGGAGGGAAATTATTTACATTTTGTGTCAAACTTGCCAATTAATGAACAGATTGAGTGACATATGAATATGCTACTTCTGTAAGTTAAAGGACTGGCTCTGACTATATAATTCTTGTTTCTGAAACCTAAATTTGTAGGTTTATTTTCCATGAAGAACAACTTTCATGAAAAAAAGTCTCTCACATGATTTGGACCTATTAAACTGTATTTTTGAATCAGATGTTCCAATTAGTGCATTTTCAAGCATAAGCCCATTTATCCTAGCACATACTGATGCTCTTTCAAACTGTCATTTTATATTTCTGCCAGCCAACAGCGTTCTCTTTTGAGAATATTTCACTTAAAACATAGGTTTTTAAACTCTAAAAGCTTTGGGAAATTATTACAGCCAATTTCTACTTCCCATAGTTAGTTTAAGAGTAAGTTTTATGTTAGGGCATACAATTTACTTCCTTTTTGTGATAGTCACTGAATAATCTTGTATTATCATGTCACTGAATCTTTTGACAAAGAATTTGACAATATATTTGACAACATTATTGTCCTACTAAATTATTACCAGCATGGATTTTAGAGCAAGTAATTTAATTCTTTTTGTATATTACTAAATGTTGTCAAAAGGAGGAGACACAGGGTGAAAAACTGTTGCTGAGCTGTGCCCATGCAACACAGCTTTAAAGACACAACTGTTACAGTGCCATCTGATTTTATTAATTTACAAATATTTCCTATTGGGAATGGATTTATAAATCAATTTTGCTGAAGCTGAAGTTGGTTTGGCATCTTTTTCCTTTATTTAATTTGTAAACCCAAAAGGTCCAGTTATCTATCTCAAATTGTTTGTTTTGATTTTGAGGCAAAGGATGTAGATAAAAGGACACCAGCAACTCCTGGCATTTCTGGATAGAGGAGGACAGCTCTGAGCCACTGACTCAAGACATTAATCTGACTAAAAAGAGCTCTACTCCATCATCAGTTTCTACAGCAAGAGTCACCTTCCTTGTCACCTCCTCAAGCTTCACCTTTATCCAGATGCTCAATGAGGTAACAGCGAAGGGAAAATATAACCTTAAGAGTGAGGGATGAGCTTTTCACCTTGGTGGTTCTATAACTCTCCCAAAGGAAAACAACCCAAGGCCATTTTCCATAAAAGCAGGTAATTACACCCAGTTCAAGGTTACTTAAACATATTTCTTTGTTCAACTGCTTTGTATAAAAGGAAATAATGATTTAGATATAAAAGAAAACACCTATTTTCTCTTCTGACTAATAAAGTGATAGTACAAATAACAGAAGACATTTATATAGGTGGAAAAAAACCTGCAAATATATTGGTTGTCTTGGTGTGGGAATTAGGGTGTGAGACCTGTTTTCTCCTGCCTCTTCTTTTATCTATAATGTTATTTTCACTCAGTTTTGATTCCTGTCATTATCACCATCCCATTAACAGTAGTAATAAAACTATCTCAGTACAAATGAAATAAGGATACATAAGAAAATTATCCTCATAATGAACTTCAATTCATTATCAGAACCAGCAGCTAGAGATGAGAGGGAAAAAATAATTGAAAACTGTTGTTTTAGGAAAAAGATTAAGAGGCAGGGAGAATTGAGTAATACCAAAGTATTTTTGCAGACCAGTAAAATGCATTATTTCAGTTAACATTTCAAAATTAAGCCTTTTCATTTTCTGTGTGAAAAAACTTGTTAAAATCTATGTACTTATTTTACATTTTTTACTATTTTTTTAAAATATAATCAACACTGAAACAAATACTTAAGTGTGCGTTTGTTTGTTTCCTAAGTTATGGAAGAGCTATTGAACAGAAAAGAGAAGAGTTTAGATGAAATTTTAATATCAGTATTGTGATAGCTCTAGGGGTAGAAAAAAATTAATTAAGGTTGGGTCTTATGGAAAAAAAAAATAAATCACAGGTTTATAAGTTATGATTGTTAAGTGAAAAGGAGGCCCATTCTCGGTCTTTCTAGTTGATGAAATAAGGTAAAATAATCAATAGGGGGAAAATAGGGCAGTCTCACAGGGTTTCTTCATACACTGGCATCTATATGGGACACAACAAGTACAGCCATAAAGACATTCTGTTCACCTCCTCTTATCAGTGCTGTTGTCAGGGAATCACCGCTCGCCCGTTCCCCTCTGCAGGAGGAACTCAAGTGTATCTGAGAACGTAATGCGGTTGTCAAAATGACAACAATCTTGTGTTTGGCGCTTCAACATCTGTACAAAGAGCTAGTGGAAAATGTGTGAAATCTGTTTTTAAAAAAAAAAGCTCTTTGGATGTTAAAATAAAATTCCCTCTGGACCTTAAAGAATAGCAGGAAAGAAAACATAGCGGTGTTGCAAGGCTTTTGAATAAATATCGGGAACATCAGTCATGATCTGGTGACTGGAATTTGATATTACAGCCTACATGCCAGCCAAATCATCCCTATTTCGAACTAAAATTAAATGAGGCACTTGCTGCAAAATAACAGTGCAGACCGCAAAGAGTTTTCTTATCAGAGATACGGGTCCAAATCCTCACCAGGCATAAATTGAAACAGCTTCAATTTACTCCGTGGAAATCTGCCAATAATTCCAATCTTGCTCACTGACCATCTTTGTTCTACCATCCCCACTCTGTCTTTAAGCAGAGAATTATTATTTTTTTCAGTTTTTATTTGCTTTTAAATCCTTTTACAGAAAGATTCATAGAAGATTTTTCCCCATCTCTCTCCCAGTAGTACTTTAATTCGGAGAGTCGGGATGTATTCCCTGGACAACTCAAAATTGCTTAAACGAATGTCAACTCCAAAAAATGCTTTAACTTGGAGGCATCCAAGGGAAGAAAAATCTGTGAAGTGGGGAAGAGAGGACAGCAGTTTTCTTATTGACACAACACGAGTACAGTGATGATGGCTTGTTAGAAAGGAGCCTCAATCCACCTGCTGGAGGTCTTCTGCCAACTGTGAACTCTAATGGCAGGAAGAGTCATTATAACCTTATTAGCTAAAATGATGATTGCTCTTTTGGGCCAGTACAATACCAGCTAACATCAGCTATTGGCAAGGAGCACTTTGACAGAGACTAAGCCTGGGACACGGGGAACTGGAAGGAAAACACTTAGAATAATTTTGTTGCTGCATCTTTTGACATTTCTCAGTCAGATATGAAAACAGTCGGCAGTTAAAGCTTCCGTGGACTTAGAATAATTTTATTGCTGCATCTTTTGACATTTCTCAGTCACATATGAAAACAGTCGGCAGTTAAAGCTTCCGTATTATTCATTCCATTCATTAATCACTTTCTTAGGACAACAGCAAGCCTGTTTTTAAATAATGATTTCCGTTTTCCTTCTTTCAAAGTGCTTAAGTAGGGAGGGAAGTGCCCTCTAGTCCCGGGCCAAATGTTTTGCTCGTGTAACTTCGCTGATATGGTACCAAATCTCCTTCTCGTTGCAGGAGGAATGTCATCCAAGTAATTAAAACCAGCACTTATGAAGGGATAGTAAAATGAAATCTGCTCCAGTTCCTTTAGCATTGCAGCAAGCTGTGTTACCTCCATCTATTACCATCAGGGTAGGAACAGCAGTGATTTTTATACATCTGTTTTTTGTGGTCAAAGTGAACCGTAACACCCAAGACGTGCTGGTAAAGGATTTCCATCCTGCCAGGAGAGGAGGCTGTCAGGTGAGAAGCACTGAAGGCACTGATACACTACGTTACAACAGTTTGGGTTTTTTCTTCTACTTCTCTGCTTGGATGGCATGCAAAAAACCAGATGACATTAGCATATTTTGCTGCAGACATTACCATATGCATTACTACTGTTTTCACTTTATCCACGTTGAGGTTTTTTGTGTGCTATGCTGCCTATAAAGAACAAACTCTCTCTTTATTTTTCTAAATCTTTTTACGATAAACAACACTTGAGTTTGTGAATCTCCCAGAAATGTAACCCCCTCTCACTATTATTTGGAAAGCCTTTAAAGGGCACCATCATAAATATGCTGATAATAGAAGAGAACCAGCATTGCTACTTCATCTTCGGTGAGTTTTGTCAATGGAAAATAATGCACGTGTTACGTGACAAATAAAGGTTTTTCTCACCTTTACCTCTCAGCTTACATTTTTATAGCCTGTATAACATTCTGATGAATTTAAAATTGGGTGGTCTCTCTTTGTGACAAATAAAGGGTTTTCTCACCTTTACCCTGAGCTTACATTTTTATAGCCTGGATAACATCCTGATGAATTTAAAATTGGGTGGTCTCTCTTACTGCTCCAATTAAAACTACAGAGCTGTTAGCACAAGCATTGCTAGGAGATACAGGGGATTCTAGAAGTACTTCTTAGATCATTAATTCAAATTTGCCCATTTCCTCCTCTGCACTTGGACCCAGGATTGGGCTGAGAGCCACATGCACCATTTAAGCCAGACATGTGGTGTCTAACCCTGGCCTTTGTACTCTTAGAATTCCCTGAACAAAGTTACACAACTGAATTCAACTTGGTAGTAATCTAAATTCATTTTAAGTCTCTTTTTTGCAGGCCTAATTTTTTGTCAGACCTTGCTCCGCATATAGTTTCTATATTTTAAGCGTTCCCCGACACACATCCACTTCACTTTTCCAACTTTAAGCACGTTTTATCTTTCTGGTTCCTCCCAGGCATTCATCCATCCTTTCCCTCCTGCTACTGTAGAAATACAGGACAGGTACCTTGCTGTTACTTCCACTATACCTTGTATTTGGATTAATTGAGATGACTCTGGTCTCTAGGGCTGTCAAACTAGAACATTTCCTAAGCAGAACATTCAATCAGGGACTTTGTTTGTTTTTAATAAATTCCACCTTCTGAAGAATTCTTTTTGGCTTTGATCTACTCACTATTAACTCACCAGGACTTAGAGAATTCTACTCATTACACAGAACTTCAATGGACTCTGGTGGTTTGATAGTCTAATTCTAAATTTCTTCTCATCCCAAGGAAGTCTGTCTTATTAAAGTATATCCAAAAGGTATCACAAAGAAAAAAACAAGAGTTTATATTTTGAGTGCTGAATTGATTAAGACATACATTTTTCCTCCTGAAAGAAAACTGCAGCTGTTTCCGTGTCCTAGAATTGCACAAAATCTGTTCAATGTAGAAAAAAAAGTTTCTGAGTGCCATTTTCAATTGATCCTTCAGGTAGATATCCAATTCCCCTCAGAACATTATTGCACCTGAGTTGGTACAGCAGTTCTGAATATGAGCAGATGGATAAAATACAGAGGAAAAGTGGGAAGTAAGGGTAAATATTGATTTCCAGTTCACTTAGACCCTCATTGGAGACATGTTGCCCAGTACAAAAATGTATTTTGAAATTGTTTGGTAGCTGGGATGCAAACAAACACTAGGGAGAGTTTGGTATCTTTAAGAAACTGATCTTTCAAGCCCCTTATAAAAGGAACCAGATGTTTAGAACAAATGAAGTGACGTTTTCCACTTGGCTGTGAACTCCTAAATTATCTGGTAGATAATACTGACTAGGAAATGGAAAGCCTATGCGTGTTATGGTATCAGTAAATATATGTCCAGGAAATACAAGAATATTCAGGAACCAAAAAGATTGTATGAAAAATGAAAAATTTAACTTCACAAATTAAAATAATGACAGATGAAGGATAAATAAATTTTTCTGTCCTGTAAGAATTTTTGAGAATCATGAACTGCACTAAATACTAAATTATCGCAAGGGATTCCCATAAGAATTACCTTAATGAAGCAGCTGTCTAATTCAATATCCACTCATGCATCTTGTAGTTTTTTTTCATGTTCCTGGAACAAACTTTACTCTTGTACAAGAGACCTTTTTTTCCCAGTCCTTACTAATTATAATATATATATATATAAACTGAATGCACACATAAAAAGCTGTTACTTCACCTACTATTTCAAGAACTGAATGCACACACAAAAAGCTGTTACTTCACCTACTATTTCAAGGTTTTCCTTTCCCCAGTGATGGGTTATACTGACCCTCTTTACCCCTTGATCTGCAGTGAAGGTGTACTTTTGTTCTTGGAGAACAATATGTTTCAGAGGTTTTATGTATTGTTTGTTCTTCCTCGTTGGTTAAGAATAGATCTTTTACCAGAATATCATTTACAGGATTCTAACTCCCAGCTTCTTCGTGGTATTAGAAAGATTAAATATTTTACTGAGTTTTTTTCCACAAAATATAAAGCAAGAGAAGTACCCTAATTACACAAGTCAACAAAATGTGTTATGAGAAATTTCCTAGCATAGGGGACGTTCAAAAATAAGGAAAATTAGGAACAAAGAGAATTCAACTTTGTTGTTCAAATGGGCTGTGAAGATCAGAACTAATTCTATTGGATCTGTATTTTGTGATGAAAGAAATTTTCTAAGGGAAACTAGCCAAAATCAAGTCTGTAACTTCATAATATTTTCTATGATTCGGTAAACTATTATGTTACCCTACTTCTCTGATACTGGTATTGATTATTAGGTTTATTCCATAGTCATTAAAGTGAAATAAAAATCACCTGGTAAAATTTAGAGTGTATTAATAATCTGAGTGTTGCCCTGCTAAAGCACATTGTTTGCATTGGTTTTTTTAGCAAGAGGAAGTTTCAAAACTCAGTGACATGATATCCCCAAGATGTCTCAGGGAAGTATCACGGCATGAGATCTTTATATTATACCTTGTAAAATGTTTTATGGCTAATGCTGTAGATAAAATATTGGATTAATTGATTCTTCAATATAATACATCTGTGTTATGATAAAGGTATACCCATGGTTCAAAAATTAACCACATCTTTACAAAACATCAAGCTTGATGTTGTATGTGGTAGCAGACTAACATGTCAAACAGCTACACTATCAAAAGCTCTTTAAAGAACCTGACTTTATGAATGACAGCACAAAAGAATTCAACCTCCAGCCCAAGTCTGATTTTCAAGCATGGTTTTTCTAAGAATATTCCCCTCCACCCCTCTTAAAGCTCTAGACCCTTTTAAGCAAAACCTGCCCCATCTTCTTTTACACATTGCCCATCTTCTCTACTTTCTAGAGGTCCTTAGTTAGAATCCAGTAAGTTATAAAACCATAACAGTGGCATTTAGTTAAAGGGGAGAAGGATGAGCAAATAGCTGCCCTTATTCAAAAGTTCCCAAAACAAATGGTAGTAATGACCAGCAACACAGACCTCAAACCATTAAGTCCTAAAGAGATGAATAAGAAGGGTAACAGTTGGAGAAAAATGTGTTGTAGGATATTGTTATCCGTTAAAATACCATATTTAGTCTGTGACTCTGCAATTAGGACAAGATAAGCTGCATGCAGTGCATCTACTCAGTGAACATAACCATAAAATCCTCTAATATTGTGGCAACTACACATTAGTTTTGTAACAGTCTATATATTTTGCTCCTCCTGCCTTTGCCATGAAAATCCTCTCCCAAAAGATGAATCGTAGTTACCATCATAAAAAGACTATATCTCATACACAGATGCAAATGCTTTTAATTAAAATATGGTCTAATGTCTCCACCTACAGACCTGCCTCCCTGCAAAAAGGGTATTCTGTATTGTTGGGGTTTTTTTTCCTTCTTTGGAAAAAAACCCACTTATAAATTAACATAATCGTATATGTCACAAACGGAGAATAAATAATGGAACACTCAGACTTGCTTGAGAGCACCTTATAAATTATGAGTATCATTATGAACAGCAGAAACAGTACTGGCCAATGTCCTTTATATTGTACTTTTCTATGGAAAAGATCAAAAAGCATCACAGGGATTGGTAACTGTCTCCTGGCAAACCTCTTAGCAAATAAGTATGTACTGTCCATACTTCATGTATGATAAGCTGAAGAATTTTAAGGGTGAGTGACATTTAAAAAAGCAATAGGGAAGTGGAGCATAGTGTTTTAGATCTTGACTCAGCAAGAGTTCTTGAGCTTAACTTCATATTTGAATTACAAGAGTAAACCAAATAGCAGTCTTTCTGGCTGAGATGAGGTTATTGTTCCAATTCTTTTGGAAATAAAGAAAGGAAAAGAGAATCCCATTTACTCAGCATTTCTTACATTGCTATTTTATATGTTCGTGTGGTTTTGATTTCCAGCTGGATCAAATACAATCACAGTCAATGAAAGAGGTGACCTCTGCACCACAAGAAAGCCAGGGGCAGGATCATCAGTTATTAAGTAAAGATTTATTGCTTTTTTAATAAACACCTTTCACTTTCTGTATCATGAGAAAGACTCCTACGAACAACATCTCAACTGAGTACCATCATAACAGGCTTTATGAGAAATAAGAAATATAAACATACAGAAGTGATAAAAAAATTAGTTATAATTTTAGTTTAATTTTATAAGCACACCTATAATGCTGTCTATCCCCAAATGGACGAACTAACAAATTATGCCTAAATTTTACTCTTTTTGTAAGCTTATTTCTCTTTCATGAGAATTTTTCCCAGATAGGACATATCAACTGATGAATGAGGACATTAAAATACCTCTTCTCCTAATGGTAGAACTTTCTAGATTACTGAGCTCTACAATAACTTAACACTACTTGAATATACTGTCAAATCAATTTCTTGCCAAACTTTTCTTGTCACTGACTTTCTGTTTATGGAATAGTCATGAAACAGACACTTAAATAAGTAAAAATTACTTGATCTTGATTACTTCCATTTCTACACTCTAGCTTTCTAGGGGTAAAGGAGGACTGGCTTCCAGGATTTAGGAAGAGAGATGACTTTGTACACAGATCCAACTTTATAACATTTTTTTAACAGCTAAGTATAAAAGCAAAAAGAAATGTGAAATCACAGCTGGTTTGAAGGAACAGTGCAGCAGAGGCATCTACCTTTATCTAGATTTCTTCACGGTGCTTTAAAGTCAAATCTAAGATTTGATATGAAAAGGATAGCGTATCCTTTTGTTTTGCTTTATTATGTGTGAAAACAAGAGAAAGGTCAAAAATCTCACTAGAAACAGTGACTTTCTAGAAACTGTATATAGAAGTCTGCTCACATATATACCTGTATACACATATATGCACACACAATAAATAGAACTATTATCTGTAACACACTGAGAATTTTTATAAAGATAAAAGTTTTTTAAAATAGCCTTTTAAAGTAGCCTCCCTCTGGAGAATTCATGTGATGCCATGGAACCTCCCAATTTGCCAGCAGAAATGGTGCCACTGTTGGGAGCACAAACTGAGTCTGAAAAATACTAATGGCATTCTGGATTAATTGGCACAACAACATGATCACCATGAACATGCCTGTCTTGTTTCTGACAAGATTTGTGGTTGGGTGAAGAATTGAATTCCTTCTTTTTGATCTAACACAGAATTATCTAGGCTGGAAGAGACCCTCAGGATCATCAAGTCCAGCCATTATTATTAGTATTAGTGGAACTTTTTGTTGGGTTTTTGTTGGTTTTTTTTTTAATAAATAAAAAAAAAAGGTATTAAAACTCTACTCTGATCTTCTTCACATTGAAATGAGGCACAGCACAAGCTAACACTGGAAAGGTAGAAAGATCTCACAAGTCTCACCAGAGATTCAAATCAATGACTTCAGAATTGAATTTACTTAATATTTGATCACTTAAGCCAAGAAAGGAATCCCAAGAAAGTTAGTTTCCCCCTTTACACTTGCCTTCCTCCTCCCCAGGAGTGGAGGTGCCCACTTTCTTCTCTTTCTTCTCTTTTCCCAATCATCTTCACGTGTTCTCAGCTTCAACTCTTGTCAAGTGTATTTCAGTCAAATCTGTAATTGACATAAAAAAATAGTATAAAAGGTATAACTTCAAATCATATGACCCATGGATCACAGAATATTCATGGTTGGAAGGGATCTTTGAGATCATCTAGTCCAACCACAAAAAAAACACCAAAAAAACCCCAAAACCAACACCACATGAAAAGCCCTGGAAATAAATTGTAGGGAGTAGAGCTAACAGTTTTAGGTTATCTGTTAAATATCCTTTTTTTTTTTTTCCTTCCAATTGGATAAAATGATGCCCTTAATATCACTTTTACCAAGTTGTTTTAGTCATTCACAGGAATAGTTTCCAATTTTATATATAACTTGGGAAAAAACCTTCAAAATAAGAAAGAGAGCAATAGGCAGAATGAGATCTCCTTAAAGCCATTCATGACATAGAAACAACTGTTAGGTACTTTCAGTCTCCAACGAAATGGGTAAATAAAACTTCTTTTGGCTCAATAAACCCAACATTAAGCTACTAAATTAAGAAAGAAATTAGAGAGAATGATACCAGGAATTTTTAATGTCTTACTACTTTTGACCAATACCTGAGGCATCCTTGGAAATGGTAGCTTGCTTTTATGAATTTTCCTTTATTTCTTTCCTTTTATTACTCTGAAGTTATGAAGAACATCAGGTTTAAAAAAAAATGTATTCTTACTGAGACTAACAGTAAGATTTATTCCCTAATGTCACAGACCTATTTAGGGTTAACAGGAATCAGGCGAGTTATTTTATGCACATCTCAAAAGCTTTAATTGCATCATTTATCATTCAAAAGCTGAAGCTGGCAGGAAGGTATCGACATGAAGAGAATCTGCAGCTCCCCGTAGGGATTTTGTTATCCAACATCATGGAGCACCTGCCACACGGTGGTCACTGTCACCACAAGCATCTCCCAGCGACATAATAACAAGTTTTCTGGGGGGCAAAGAGTGAATTTTCCTTGTATTATGTGCAGATTTGTCAGAGAGCACGAGTCCTGCACTAAACTTGGATGAAAGCTTGCCAGAAGAAAAGCTATTGTGAATCATAAAGGTTTTAGACTGCACCGAGGCCTCAAATCATAGTTATTAGTTTAAGTAAGCATGCTTTTAAAAGAATATATTAAAGGGAACAAGAGAAATAGAAAAGAAAAAGCCTCAGTGGTATTCCACGTACACTGTAAATAAGCTGCAGCTTTCTAACCGTCAGGTAGAAATGTGGTATTGTACTGGTGCTCAGGAGTTTTTATAACCTCAGGTTCTAACGAGGGGAGGCAGTGACAACGTGGGTCACACGCCATTTGAACAGAAGTTTACAGACTCTATAATGAAGCTCAATCCCCCAAACATTGTGGTGGTCAAATGAACGGCTTTGATGGAATAAATGGGCTGACGCCTTAGAGATATCAGATTTTTTTATAGCCCCGGCAAATATGAAACTCAGCAGCATAAAACAACACAAATCATACAAAGGGAAAAGAAAAAAAATAAATCACCGTCATGGTAAAATTCTCTCTCCCTATTACTGTCCTCTGCTTCTTTTTTTTTTTTTTGCATATAGCATTGTTACACATGAAAAAGGTGTTAAATAAAGCAGTGACATAATTTTTACTTTTTAACCGGTACCAATAGCAGCAATGGAGTCAGTAGTTACATCCGGTATGAAAATCACCAAAAAAAAGGGTTTTCAAGCCAATCGTTTATATTATTCTTTCTTCTCTTTAATTAAAATCTGTGAGACTTTTCCCCTCCCTGCTCAGTTGTCTTTTTTCCCAAATTGAAGAGTCCTTGCCCACTTAAGGATATGATGACACCAGTGGGTAGTACACTGGGAATGGATGGGAAGAGCAAAATATTTGATGCTAAGGGCCTGACCCCCTCACTAAGTGTGTTTAGTGATGTTTTATTTGGACTAGACTGTTTGCAGGGACTGAGAACTCAAATGATGAGTGGAAATCTTCCAGATTTCCTTTATCTGAAGGAAATCCAACCTGTGATCTCCCAAACCACTCAGCAGCTAAAGAAGTGAAGGGCAAATGGAAACAGGCTGAAGATTCGTTTCCAAAGCACCCTCCCCATCCAAGCTACGGTGCCAATATTGCTGGCACCCAGAGATGTCCTTTCCATGGGAAGTATGTTGTGGTTTTAATTATTCTTGATGCTCCTGTCAAAAGTTTTCCAGCGGTACTATGTCCTTTTTGAGATCAGACAGAGCAGAACCTCACACAATACTCAAAGACACTGGCAAAACACCGCGAAACAGTTGCACACTGAGATTTCTGAGCCAGTTCCCTGCTCCTTTTCTAATCGTTTGTGCCATCCAGTTTTCTTTGCTGGCTGCTACTGAGCACTGCCTTTGAAACTTTTCAGACCTTCTGAGTGACTCCTGTGCTCGGTGGGCTAGCATAATGAATCCTAAATTGCTATAAACTTACGTTCCTAACTTCAGAGGAAAATAGTTTATAAATATTTATATGTGGGAGAGATGTCAGACTTGTTTTATCTCCATTGTCAGGTGGAAACTAAAAGCCAAACTTAAACCTGCCCAAATTATTTATATTAATTTCAGATGATCTATACCTACGAGAATTTGTAAATGAATGCTGTAACTAAATGGCCACAAATCCTTTCCCAATACTAAAAAAGTTCTTCGAGGTACATTCCTATAACCAGTTAGAATTCTTTTCAAACACTGAAAAAATTCAATTCAAATCTTTTGTAAAATACATGAGTCTTTCAAATGCAGCAACAGAAACATATCAATCTCCTTCAACAACATCAACTCTATCCTCAAACAGTCCCCCTGTTTAGTAACAGAAATTATTACCTCCAAGCTGTTAGCTTGTTTCCTTTGATAACAGACTTCTGTTTTGATTTTAACAAAGAAATCTAATTTCCATTTTAACACCTATGCCGTACCACAGGTTTTGTGATTTCAAATCAGCTGGCAGCAACATCAGCTTCCAGACCCAGGGACCACAATTCTGCACTCCCAAGGCCTCACAGAACTGCAGAGTTCAGATGGGTCAGTGGAACTTGCTGTAGGACATGAAGTCTCTGGGAATAGTGCTCCATTGAAACGAGGGCCCACCTTGAGTGCTGGGTCCAGTTTTGGGCCCCTCATAACAAGAAAGACATTGAGGGGCTGGAGCATGTCCAAGGAAGGGCAGCGGGGCTGGTGAGGGGTCTGGAGCACAAGTAGAAGGGGCTGGAGACCTTGTGAGGAGCATCTGAGGGAGCTGGGGGTGTTCAGCCTGGAGAAAAGGAGGCTGAGGGGAGACCTTCTGGCTCTCTCCAACTCCCTGAAAGGAGGGTGTAGCCAGGGGGGGTCGGTCTCTTCTCCCAAGGAACAGGCCACAGGACAAGAGGAAATGGCCTCAAGTTGCACCAGGGGAGGTTCAGATTGGAGATCAGGAAAAAAATCTACACTGAAAGGATTATTAAACTTTGGACCAGGCTGCCCAGGGCTGTGGTGGAGTCCCCATCCCTGGAGGTATCTAAATCCAGGCAGACGTGGTGCTGAGGGACATGGGTTAGTGATGGGTTTGTCAGTGTTGGGTTGATGGTTGGACTTGATGACCTGAAAGGTCCCTTCCTACCTTGGCAGTTCTGTGATTCTATGATTGTAAAGTCCCCATCTCTGAGCTTCCGACTCCAGGAAGTATTTGCATATGCACAATTACCTTCAGCCTGAGTAGTCTAAAGTAGCTTGCTCCCCAGCTTCCATGCAGTTATTAATTATACACCAGGAGCATTTAGTTGTCTAGATGTTTTGTAAATAACTTTTTCTACAGTGCTTGAAAGTCTGCAGCACAGAAATGGAAATTGAAAACACTTGCAAGCTTACACTTAACAGCCCCATGGCTCTTCAAAGCATAACATTTTAAAAATGCTGAGAGTTACTAAGACAAAAAAAAAAAAAAAGGTGTTTAATCCAATTATTGTTGCTGAGATTACAGAATGTGCCCCTTTCCCTTCCACATGATTTAGCACACAGAGAAAAGAACTGCACCGAGAATGAAAGCAAACCACGACAGCAGAGTGGTTCTGAAGATTATTTGATCAATTCAGTTCCTGTGTTTGTAAAAGTCACTGAGCTCAAGGCTCTCAAAAGCCTTCCGCAGGAAAGAGCTGGAAGAACTTTTTTTAATTACGGAGCCGGTGACAGAGTCACACATTCCGCAGTAAACCCTACAAATCCTCATGACAGAGTATAACACGTAGCTTAAAACTCTTTATCGTAAACTAGATCCGCATTTTTATTTGGAGACAATTTGAATTCATGCTAATTTAATTCAATTCCGGTTTTCCAGTACACAGATCTACCTTACTGAATAAAATACAAGTGCTTCCAATTGCAGAGAAGTACCAGATTTTTGAAGTAATGCTTTTTGTGTGGCATTTTTATTGCAGAAACTGCAGCTCCAGTGTATTAAAATATGAACACTGATAACCGTCGGCTGCTTTCCAGTCATTTTTAAGCATTCAAATTTGCAAAGCTGTATTTAAACATACACAAAATAATTTGTCAACTTTGCAAAAGATTTTTTTAATGTTTTTTTTTGTCCATATAGACACCATTGTGAAACATGCTAATGGGACGGAATGATTTTCTACTACCTCTAATTTTGGGTTCTTAAATAATGAATGAACTCTTTTGTTACACCTATATACGAGTGACACTATCTTTGACACCTTTGACACTTTTCCTTTGTCCTTTTTATGATTTCTAAGTCTCTCACAGCTCTTCAAATGGCTTCAACATCATTAGGCTCTCCTAAGATAAAAACTGGGGGAATAAAAATACTTCCCTTGGGTGGTGTAAAACTAGGACTCCCTGTTCTTGTAACAGAAGCAGAAAAATTGCACTGGGATATTGATACACTCCAAGATGAATCTTACATTACAGTAAAGTATTATGTGGATGCACCACCTCACTGGCAGCCTGCAAAGGTATCCCTACACTGGCTTTAGGTTTCTTCATATATATTTAGAATAATTATGCATTGCTGGTAGAGCTCAAAGGAGCTGTAAGAAGGGAAGACACCAGGGAAACCTTATAGAAGCCTTCCAGTACCCTCAAAGGGTGAGGCATACATAAATGGAGCTGTAAGAAGGGAAGACTCCAGGGAGACCTTACAGAAGCCTTCCAGTACCTAAAGGGGCCCTACAGGAGAGATGGGGAAGGACTCTTGATCAGGGAGGGGAGCCATAGGAGGAGGAGTAATGGTTTTAAACTGAAAGAGGGGAGATGGAGCTGAGCTGTGGGGAAGAACTTGTTTGGAGTGGGGGCGGTGAGAGCCTGGCCCAGGTTGCCCAGAGAAGCTGTGGCTGCCCCATCCCTGGAGGGGTTCAAGGGCAGGTTGGAGGGGGCTTGGAGCAACCTGGTGTGGTGGGAGGTGTCCCTGCCCAGGGCAGGGGGCTGGAACTCAGTGATCATTAAGGTGCCCTTCTTCTTAAAGAATGAATAGAAGTAAGTAGTGAAGTTGTATTCTGCTCTACTCCCTTTTCCATTCAGATATACAATGGGATATGCCAACATATCCCAAACAAAACACACCATTTAAGTCTGATCTAGGCTTTGGTTTGGTGGCCCAACTCTTTCTCATTTTAAATTTTACATAATTCAGAAGTTACAGTATTTGAGGAAAAACCAAAACTCCACCTGAAGAGAAGAACGTATTTTTATACTACTTTTACAGAAGAATGGCATGCCCTGGGTGTCCAAAGGGTGACCTTTGCCTTCTACCACTCCATTCAATGGCACATAAAATTAAGCTTCATTAAAAAAAAAAAAAAATCCTGTAAAACAAGCAACTAAGAAGGCGTATGTTGTTGTGACTATGTAATCCTATGGCTGCATAGCCTGTATCCTTCCTGATTTATTTTTGATGCTTATTCTTGATTAAAGCCATCATTTATCTTTCTGTTTAGAAAAATAAGTGGGTAATCACTCTAATTTTAGAGCATCTTTGATATCAAGACATTGTTTTGTAGGTAAGATGTAGAGCTTTTTATTCAGGTGCTGATTACAAAGCACCCGTCTTACAGGTCATTTCTAAACTCATCCACTGCCTGACCCTCATTCTAAGAGAAAATTGCCTTCTTAACAAAAATCTCTACTAATTATAAATACTAAATCTGATATCCCTTTTTAGTTCTGCATAACAGCTCAAAAGAAAATTAATAATTTCTTAAATAGTCTTCTGAGCAAGAAATCAGATGTCTTGCAAATTCCTTCATCTTTTCTTTTAGAAAGCATTCTACCAATATATTTCAGTTTAAATAAAAATACATAAACAAGTGTGTGCTCAGGTGCACTGAATAAACAGAATATATATTGCACTGTAAACACTCTTAGTGAATTATGAGGATAATTAAATCAGTCTTTATTTTTGAGTCTTGTTAATAAGGTAAAAAAAAAAAATCTTTCTAAGCTGGAGAAACAACCAACTAATTAGTGATCAAACACTTGTTTTCAGATTTAAAGCAAATCTCTTTTTAATAGAAGCTTTCCTCACTATACTTTGATAAAAACACATACCATAAGCCCCATCCCACTCTAGACACCATGAAACAGAAAATGAAATGATATTTGTGTGCAAACTATCATATTTTTCTGGTTCATTTTCAAGATCTGTGGTATTTACATATGACCTTTCCATTTTTATTAACAGTTTATTGCGTTTTTGCATTCCAGCCAGCAGAAGAGAAAGGTAATTTACACAGAGATTTGACAGTTATACACACAGCTATAAACTTCAGTCCATTAACTTATTTCTCACGTAACCTTTACCTGATTCTACCCAAACATCCAAATAAGCAGTATATCTTGTTTTCCTTTATGTTAAAAAGCCCTCATCGTTAAGTCCCTGCTTATAGAACATCAAGCGAAAGGAAAAGCTCTGCAGGAGCCTTTATCACAGTTTTTTTCTGGCTCTTAGTCTGTTTAGATCTCAATGTAAAGGATGTAATTCCAAATCAAGTCATTTATATACTGCTAAGGTTTGTGTCTTGCCTTTGCACAACATGGCAAAATTTTTATTATTCTTTTAAAATACAGGTGGTTACACTGATTAAGCTATTACATGTACTACATGTACCCAAATAGATGTATATTTTTGCTGTAACTATAGTTTAACTATTTTTACTATAACTATAGCTGTTATCTCTGATACAGGATGAGATCCTGTGAAAGACATCCATTGCTTTCATTTTTCCTGTTGCTATAAAGTTGCCTCACACACGTGTACCCAAATAGATGTATATTTTTGCTATAACTACATTTTAACTGTTTTTACTATAACTATAGCTAAGTTATCTCTGATACAGGATGAGATCCTGTGAAAGACATCCATTGCTTTCATTTTTCCTGTTGCTATAAAGTTGCCTCACAAGGTACTTAAAATTTCAGGATGGAATCTCTCACAAAAGTGCTTCTTTCAGAAAGCAAAAGGTTTTCTTAGTATTTTACAGCTTCCCAAATAAAATAATTTTTAAAAGGGCATAAGTCTTAATAGACTTCAGTAGGTAGGATTTTTCCCTAATTTTCTTAATGTCAAAATTTTTCCCTAAGCAATTGTTAATTCATATCTTAGAAGACTAAGTTGGATCATGAAAAAATTTCCTCTGACTCCTGGATAGCAAAGCCTGGATATATGCCAAATTATTTGAGATGGCCATAGTTACCAGTTTAAACTCTGGTTGGTATTTCCTTTTAAATATAAAATCCAATTTAATTACAAAGACACCAAGACATCAAGAATACTCTATTTCCCAAGACAAAATGTAAATTGTCTTTTACTTCTAATGTAATTAGTTTCAATTTCTAAGCATCATAGGCACTTCAGCTTGGTCTCCTCAGTCAAAAAATCAAAATATCTCTGCTCCTGGAAATAATTTTAAATATAACAACTCTTTCCTGAGTAAGCTAGACAAGTAGAGTTTTATAAGGAAACAGGACAGAAAAATATTGCTGGCGTTGCTAGATCACAAATCACTCATAAAAAAAAATCTGAATTTCTTTCCAGTTTTTGCAACCTGTTTTCCTGTAGAAAAATAGAAGCCTTATTCAGTGCTGATTCTGCAGACAGTTAGCTAGACAAAGACACGCTGCAGAGCAGGATGCAGTTCCTGAATGTGCTATCACTTTCACTTTTTCACATATTTTTGCTAGCAATTCAGTGAGAATTAGATTTTCATTGATGATATGAAGTCAGTGGGTTTGCCCTCTTCTTTGCATGTAATTTATTCTTACCATTTTGTTTCACAGGTGAAATTTTACAGCACTTCGTGAAGGCTCTCCAATCTTGATCAAATATAAATAACTTTACGATGATTTTTAAAAGAATGGCTCTGGACATGCTGCTGAGCAGGCATTCACTTTTCCAGCTGCTTAGCTCTTGAATTATGGGGAGTGAATTAATTTTAAAGATATTTAAAAATAAATTTTATTTTAAGAAAATAACTTATTTGAGTAAAGAATATATTTGAGGTTTTAGTCTACTTTGTATTCATCTAGTGAGTAAACACATACGTCAGTGTTATCACCTTGATAGGACGAGGGGGAACTGTTTTAAACTGAAAGAGGGAAGATTTAGATGAAATTTAGGAATAAATTCCTTCCTGTGAGGGTGGTGAGACCCTGGAACTGGTTGCCCAGATCAGTTGAATGCTCCATCCCTGGAGGATGGTTGGACAGGGCTTGGAGCAACCTGGGCTGGTGGGAGGTGTCCTTGGGTTGGAACTTGATGGGCTTTAAGACCCCTTCTAACCCAAACCATTCTGTGATTCTATGAGGGGAAAAAAAAAAGCCCTGCATTTTAAGATATTTCAGAAACACAGCAATAAGTCTGGAAGGGAAGAATACAAAGTGACATATTCTGTTGCCTTTGCCTCTTCCATCAGTAAAAGATTCCCCCTTTATGAACACAGGTAGTTCTTCCAAAGGTGACCTGAGATTCAAATGTTTTAATGATCAAGAGGAACAGTATATGCACTTCCTTCTTGATTTGGCAGAAAAAGTGAGAAGTAAGAGTTCTTTAATAATTATACAGTACGCTGTGTACAAGAGGGACAGAGTGGAGGCTGGACAAACGCCCTGATTTGGTTTGAAACTCTAAAAGGAATTCACTCTTCTGCAAATGTCCACCATCCAGTGAGTGTAAGATGAAATGGCAGATACCTACAGAGATTAGACAACTCCAACGGTACAGCTTGTCCTTTATGCTCATTGGGTTCGTTATCCTCATTAAGTCAAAGCAGCAAAGTCAAAGAGTGTCTCACTTGGGTTCATACAAAGAATGGACATAATTCTTTAAAATAATATGTAGCGATAGTTTTAGCAGAATAGTAATTGTAATCAAGTGTCATCAGGCCTCTCTTCAAGTGACATAATCTAGCACTGTTTGGCAGAAAAAGTGAGAAGTAAGAGTTCTTTAATAATTATACAGTACGCTGTGTACAAGAGGGACAGAGTGGAGGCTGGACAAACGCCCTGATTTGGTTTGAAACTCTAAAAGGAATTCACTCTTCTGCAAACGTCCACCATCCAGTGAGTGTAAGATGAAATGGCAGATACCTACAGAGATTAGACAACTCCAACGGTACAGCTTGTCCTTTATGCTCATTGGGTTCGTTATCCTCATTAAGTCAAAGCAGCAAAGTCAAAGAGTGTCTCACTTGGGTTCATACAAAGAATGGACATAATTCATTAAAATAATATGTAGCGATAGTTTTAGCAGAATAGTAATTGTAATCAAGTGTCATCAGGCCTCTCTTCAAGTGACATAATCTAGCACTGCATGGAGAAAAGAATTAGTCAGGACTAAAAGGAAATTTTGAGTCACTCCCTTTAGATGATGAGCATTTTTTTTGCTATTGAAGAAAATATTGACACACTTTGGTCTACGCTGCTACTGCTGCCAGGGTTCTGTGAATATGGAGAAAAGAATTCGTCAGCACTAAAAGGAAATTTTGAGTCACCCCCTTTAGATGATGAGTGTTTTTTTTGCTATTGAAGAAAATATTGACACACTTTGGTCTACGCTGCTACTGCTGCCAGGGTTCTGTGAAGACACAGAATGAACAGAACAGTTCATACATTATGCTTTATCAAAGCCTCAATAAATATGTTTTGTCTGTGGAATAACTATGCCAAATTCATCCTTGACACAGAAAAAAGGAATAAGTAAAATCAATTTATTTTAGAGGAAACCTCCTTGAAAGGATACTTGATCTCTGGGCAGTTCCAGGGCTAAGAAGTGAGATAAATATTCCAAGGAGTTAATTAAATTGCAGCCAAGGAGAAATCAAGATTCAGAATACTGTGTACTTTAAACCATAGTCTCTAAATTAGGTGGAGGGGGAGACCAGCTCATCATTTTAGGCATCTAAAGACTAAGCTTCTGGATTATGATATTTAGGTTGCATTGTTCATCAATTGAGAGACAACACCTTAAAAAGATTCTTGTGAATACATAAGAATGCCTCTAAAACATAGTAAACCAGTCATTCATTTTCTCTCTCTCTCTCTCTGTGACTAGCTGCGACTAGCAAGATTGAGTCATTCATTTTCTGTCTCTCTGTGACTAGCTGCGACTAGCAAGATAAATATAACTAGTTTATTTTATGTGCTTAATTTTTAGATGGTTAAAATCAGCTGAGTGTAATCAGACTCCTGAGCAGTCTGCTCAATGAGATAACATATTTGTGAAGGAGTGATTCATGGCTTGTAAATCAAGATAAATAAAAATACAGCTGAAGTTGCTAAGCAGAAAGCCTTGAAACCAAAAATAAATTAACTTTTTGACCCAGAAGGTAGTGTAAAATGTTACCATGAACTTGCTGTAAAATATTATTTTTGGGAGACAGAATGATAACTATATTAAACAGAGGAAAACATTGTACTTGAATGTATGTCTTCACAAAAGTGGATACACAAACTTGCCTGAAATAACTTGGTACAGCTTCCCAGCAGAGATAGTGCTGAGGGACATGGGTTAGTGATGGGGAAGGAGTGATTCATGTCTTGTAAATCAAGATAAATAAAAATACAGCTGAAGTTGCTAAGCAGAAAGCCTTGAAACCAAAAATAAATTAACTTTTTGACCCAGAAGGTAGTGTAAAATGTTACCATGAACTTGCTGTAAAATATTATTTTTGGGAGACAGGATGATAACTATATTAAACAGAGGAAAACATTGTACTTGAATGTATGTCTTCACAAAAGTGGATACACAAACTTGCCTGAAATAACTTGGTACAGCTTCCCAGCAGAGATAGTGCTGAGGGACATGGGTTAGTGATGGTTTTGTCAGTGTTGGGTTGATGGTTGGACTCGATGATCTGAGAGGTCCCTTCCAACCTCAGCACTTCTATGATTCTATGTTACTGACCCAAGCCCCAGAAGCACTTTAGCTGTACCAGCTACTCCATTTCTCTGGACAGCTTATTAAGAGCATTTGACATTTCTGTAAAGTGTCAAAAATGATCAAGAGAGACTTATATGGAATTTCACACACAAATTGTCCAACTGTGGATGTAAGTGCATTGCTGGGGTAATTGTGTGCTCTCCTGGTGTATCAAATACTGCTCAGTCACTATGGCCTGCTGCTCACACGGGATGTTTTCAGATCAATAAATATTGGGCAGGATTCCCAATGTGTTAAAAATAGTTCCATTCTTGCATTCAAAGGACCGTGCCAATTTTATATCTTTTTTTGTCAATATCCTTCTGTTTATTTCTGATATTATTTCTATTAATATATGTTTATATATATATAATATATATAAATATATATATTTCCAGTGAAAAAATATAAGAAATTAAACCTGAATTATTCTCACCTATGAATATATTCTCACCTATGAATCACCAGTTCCTCAAACTGCATGCACATTTATGTTCATTTATGATAAAGTCTACTAGATAGCTCCACAATTCACCTTTTACTCTATAGCAACCATTATATTGCTAGAATAGGCAAGAAGACCAGATAAATCAGAATGTATGTCTAATTCACTGCAGAATGAGCTTTTCTGGTGAGAAGCACAAGGGATTAACTGTGGTAAAGCAGCTGCTGAAAACCAGGCTAAGATGGCCCTAGTTCCTTCCTCAGCTCTAGAGAAACTGATTTTTATTCTTGTATGTCAAATATCTGAGAAATTATTGAAACACTTAATAATAAACCCTCTCAGCAGTTATAATCTTGAAGGTTCTCTATGTCTCTTTCAGCCCTGGTGGGG
Source organism: Calidris pugnax (assembly GCF_001431845.1). Taxonomy (NCBI): domain Eukaryota; kingdom Metazoa; phylum Chordata; class Aves; order Charadriiformes; family Scolopacidae; genus Calidris; species Calidris pugnax. The sequence continues at coordinate 2,976,653 of NW_015090891.1, forward strand.
CTGAAATGGGTCCTGGGCCATGGCTGGTGGGAGTGGGAGGAATAGTCTTGGGGGGACACAAAAAGTCAGGTCTGCACGGGCTCTGACAGCTACATTTAACAAAAAAGCTCTAATGGATAGAAATTGTTATTATTGCCCAATAAAATTAATAGATGTCCAGAATCAGATACAATCTGCTGTTCTAAAACGCTTGGACAATCCAAATTTGGAGTTGGAAATTACAAGGCTTAATAAGACCATGCCAGAAAAAATCAGCTAAAATCACTATGTCAAGATACCAGCTTTTCTGTAGAGCATGTCAGTGTTAGGCATTTGAATTACTTGTATACAAAAGCAAAATAACTTTGGGAAACTTTCCAAGCTTTGCTAATTCAGTAGCGCATTCAACTCCTCTGCTCTCAACAGTTAACGCAAAATTGGTCCCATCTCGCGACGTATGTCACATTTGCTGGGGAAAATAATACCCTTTCACCTATAAAATCCCATGGTCACCTTCCAAATACATTCATTTCTTATTCTTCTTAATTCATTATTCTTATTTACAAAAAACTCAGCTGTTCAGCCAGCCACTTTGTATAAGTGTTTCTCTACTCGCAATGACTTTTCCTGCCTAAAACCTCACTTTTTAATCATACCTTTGTTTTCTGAAGGAATGACTCTGAAAACGTGACAGCAAATGGCTCGTTCTCTTTCAGTCTCCACCAAGAGTTATGGGCAGAGTCCAAAACTTAATGCATATACACGATTGGGCTTTCATGAGTAGGATTTCATGGTGAGGATTAAGTGAAGTAACTTGACCTACAATCAATTTTTTTCCCTTCTTTTCAGCAATCCTTAAAAACTGAAGAGGCATTTCTTGGTCTTTACTGTATTCTTAGGGGTTTTTGTAGGAAAAACAGAGCAAAAAAATTAATCCTCAAATGAAATGAGTCGAACAAAGGAAAAATTTATATAGAAATGTTGTTAGACATTGTTATCAAATGTAAAAAGGACTTCCATCTCCATTTTAAAAAGCAAACCAAAACAAAAAACCCTAAAAATATTGTTATCAGTTATTCTTGTGCTGTTACATTTATGGAAATTCCATGGAAATTGTTAGAAGAGGGGAAGAGGGGAAAGAAGTTTTGTTTACAACAAACTACACAGAAAATTCTGGGAGATGAGGAAGGAAATTCCATGGAAATTGTTAGAAGAGGGGAAGAGGGGAAAAAAGTTTTGTTTACAACAAAATACACAGAAAACTCTGGGAGATGAGGAAAGGAAAATAAAATAAAATAAAGAAGCTTGGCTTATAATTTGAGAGATAGTTATCTCTTGTATGCAGAAGCTGACCATTGCTCCCAGTTTTGGGGAAAAAAACATGTTGGTTGGCAGACTTCATAAACCAAACAGGACTAGAGGACCCATGCATTCAGTGGGGTTCTGAGGGATGCCCTTGTGCATCCACGTGTGCAGAGATACAGATATATATACTCTGTACATACACTCAAGAACTGAGGAAAAATTCCATAAAATCTGTACTCAGCAAACGTATAGGAAATATTTTTAATAAATCTCCTAAATATGCAGTAGAATAGGAAAAAAAAAAAAAGTTCTTTCTGGAGAATCCAAATAGGAGTAGGTTGTTCATTAAACAATCAATCATACGGTCCACACAGGGCCTCAATAAATTCCCACTAAAAACAATAAACAAAGAACAAGTTAGGTTGTGAAAATTAAATTTTGCAGTAACGAATGTGTATTCATTCAGGCTGCACAACACGCAGGGGAGTTGCGAACTTTTCCTTTCAAAAAGGAAAAAAAAACAATGGAAGCTTGGAACATTGGGTTTGCTTTGCATTTTTGTATTTGATATTTTTAAATTTTGATATTAATGAATAAATACCCACCAGCTATGATGAGCTTGTAACGGAGCCCACTAATACTAACTAACTATCTTACTTTATTAACTTGGCAAGAGACTGAGAAAAAAAATATGGTTTTTTTCAGGGGAATTTTGTTTTCTGTGAAAATATGAGCGTAACAGCACAGGGGAATTTGGGAAGCTTCAGTCTCTCAATAAAACTCTGTATGCTAATGTCTTATCACCTGAAGTTCAGCCAACTGGTAAAGCCTCTCTCAGACAGAAGTCATCAAGTAAACACAGAAAAGTAAAAATGATCAGATGCTGATACTCTGAAAAGAGCCTAGATAAATATTGAATTCAAAAGAGCAGAGGCTTGCTTGAATATTTTTCTAAACTAAGCATCCTTTAAAAAAAGTTGAAAAAAGCAGTTAAAAGCTTCAAACACTGACTAAATTAAAATAAAAAAGCTACCCGCCGCAATACAACTGCTGAGTAATATTTATCAAATCCCAGGTAGTTCTCTACAAGGACCAGTAAATGGAGGTGATTCTATAAATGATCTGCAAAATGGAAAATAGTCTCGAGACTGATACTACTTCAAAGCCTCGTTTCGTTTTATGTGTGTTCAAGATCTCTTTTTTTCTGTGCTGTGACAGTATGGATTGTAAAGAAAATTTAAAATATAAATAATCAAAGAATCGAGCATTAAGGAAGATGGGCAAAACTAATACATACGGCTTTTTGAGCAGCATATGGAAAAGGACTTTGGGATTAATGATTAAGTTAAATAAGGATAGCTGCCTTAGGATGGATAAGTTCTGTCTAACCTGAGCCAACTCAGAGAGGACAGGGAATTCAGGACTAATAAACAGTGAGAGAATAAAACAAGGCAGGAAGGATTTAAACTGCATGAGTTCTCTAGAGGAGATGAAATCTATTAAAATAGATAGAATTTACCCTAAAAAAGGCTGAGAGTGCAAAAAGCAGCAGATAATTTTCTGTAGATTTCCTACTGTAGCACAGCAAGTAAAATTTTTGCCGTTATTTGTTCAAGGCCCAAGACATTGAACTGGAGTGACAGTCCCTGGGCTTGCCTTGGCTTGAGTTGTTTTCAGCCTGTTTGAGCAACAGCCTGGTGGCCAGGTGACCATTGTCTCACCAGCTTCTGCTGAAGCTCTGTGAATGACAACCATGGTCAAGTTTTACCAACGGAGGCCATCATGGCACAACAAACAATTGCCCTTGCTGTCAACTGAGGCTGGGAGAGGCTCTTGTGCAACGTTTTTTCTTGAGCTGGACACCAAAAAGAAGGTGTCTTCTCTTCTCCAAGAAGACCCCAAGATGGAGGAGAAAGAAACCTGCACTGTGGAGGTCATGAGCCTCCCAGTGAGGACCTCCAGAGTGATTGTGACAACTTGAGGGCAGCAGAGCACTGGAACAGGCTGCCCAGAGAGGTGGTGGAGTCTCCGTTTCTGAAGACATTCAAAACCTACCTGGGTGACCTTGCTCTGGCAGGGGGTTGGAGGAGATGATCTCCAGAGGGGATCTTCCAACCCCTGCAATTCTGTGATTCTGTGAACTTGTTGCAATCCCCCCTCGCCCCTTTCTGCTTGAGGATGCCTGAACCTGTCAACCTTGGTATCCTGAAGGATGTTGAGAAGGTGATTGTAACACCAGAGAAAAGGGGTAGATGCTAAAAAAGGAGGGGAGAGTGCCTTGGCTTTCTATTTAATAATAATAACTGTGCTACTAATGGGTCTTTTCTGCATTAGTTAACCAAACTAGAGTATTACCTCTAAAAAATCCATTGGACTAATACCAAATTCAACTTCTAATTGATTACTGTGACCATAACATTTGTGTTGGGTGAAGAAGCAGGGAAAGAAGGAAAGAGAAGGTGTCAGGACAGACAGTTTGATAAAAACTTCTATAAGGCATTACTCAATATAGTATAAAAATATGTAACTAGCTGATGAGCTGAAATTAAGGCAAAATTTAGAATAAACTCTAGGATGGAGTGTTGTTGAAGTACTATAACTGAATATTTGCAGAATAAGAATCTAATTATTTTTTCCTGCCACATTCTGCCATATCCTGCTTTAATCTTCATTCTTTGATCCTGTAGTCAAGTCAATATTTTTTGTAAATATGCCTTTTTATCTCATAAATATCTCAAATTGCTAAAGCCGCAGTGATGAGAAATCAAATTAAAACCAGCAGCTCTAAACAGTCCTTCAGAAGAGATTGCTTGTTAAAACAACTAACCCCCTTATAAAAACTAACATCCACTTCTGTAACATCAGCAATTGCTTTTTACTGGATTTGCTTTCCACAGCTTCCATTTCATTTCACTGAGGACAAACTTTGGTGATTTTATGTGATTTTAATTAGATATATGCCTAAAGATTTTGGAACTGGGTCTTTAAATTTCACTTGTCAGATGTCTGGGTTTTAAGCTAAAAAAGAAAATTAGTTAACAGTGGAAATAATCTTCAAAGGATTTAATTCTTTTAGTCTGTGTTCCCGCTTCGTTTTTCTTTCTTAATATGTAATTGAATAGGGAACAGTTAATTAATTCATTCTACAGCTGAGAATGAGAAATTACGAGAGGGACATTTTGTTGAAACAGAGAAGGCAGTTTTCCATCACAGCTTTGTAAAAATTGGATGATCTGTTGGACACTGAAAGCACATGACAAACCTCAAAAGCTAGAAACTAAATCTTTGATTTCCTTCAGGTTCATGCACACCTCAGATATTCTGCTGGTCTGCAGTCAGGGAATTTTAGTTAAAGAGAGGGACTTTTTCTACCATAAATGCTCTATCATTGATTTTTTTCTGAATGATTTCTCTTGTCTTTCTCCATCATACGACCTCCATATTTGTTGTGATCATATGATTTATATTATATATATATCACTTTTATAATCATTTATAGAATCATTTATATAAATCATATATATAAATCATTTAATACATGAGCATATGATTTATATATATTAAATCACATGGTCATATATTAAATTATATGACCAAAACCAATAAATTATGGTAAACTGATACTATCCAAGCCATACTGTTGTTTTTTTTAATTAAAGCAATTTTTAATTTGTTTTCTTTAGTTTGCTTTAAACTCTTAATATTCCTAATTTTTTCATGCATATTCTCATGATTCTCAGTTTCATTAAATATCATTCTTCATGGGAGATTTACTAACCCTTCTCTAACTGTTTGTTCCCTCCTCCTGAAGGTTTCATTCTTGCTCCAGGTATTTATAAAATAGAGTTCTCCAGCTTTTGAAACATTTTCAAAATACACTACTTGTATTTGAGCAAACAGAATCACATTGCTTTTGAGAAATGAAGGCTACTGTTACAAAACAGTTTACTTACATTTTTTGTACTTTTACACATTTTATTGTTATCTGAGTTAAGGATAGAGACTATTCATCTTGTTAACCTTGTATAATGTGACAACTCTCTAACAAAGCAGGGAAAATATAGACAAATATAGATGAAGATAAGTAATTTTAAAATAGCTTTAACTTTCTTTCAATTTGAGATCACTGAACAGTGACTTTTGTAGATCATCATAGACCATCAAAAACCACTCTGTGTATAGTACTGTCCATTATAGACAGTTTATACTCAAAAATCAAAGCCTAAATCTGTCATATGGATTCTTACCAAATATAAATGAATGAGAACAGAAAAACTACTTGGCTCAACAGATAATGAAATATGCTGTAATTTCTTCTAAAGTAAGCAATGTCTCCTAGTATGCAGATCCTTTCCACAGAGTCATATTCCTTTTACTAACTTTGTGATTTTAGTACTAAGAAACTTTTAATTTGTTAGGAAATAGGTTTTTGTCAGTGTTGGGTTGGACAAGGTGATCCGAAAAGGTCCCTTAAAACTAGGCAATTTTATGACCAGTGTTGCGTTGGACAAGGTGATCTGAAAGGTCCCTTAAAACTAGGCAATTTTATGATTCTATGAAATACATATATTTTTTTTTCTTTTTTTTCCTCCCCAGAGAGCAGCTTAAACTGCTGATGCACACAATAATTCTGTTAGGAAAAAGAACAGATCACTGTAACCTAGAGATTTCCCCACGTCTGTTAGTAAACCTACAAAAACATAGAGAACAGCTGCATCTTCATGTTCCAGACCACCCTCCCTATTAAATTTATCTCGAAGTCTGCTTAAATTAAATGTGACTAAAGAATATATCAATTTGTCTCTAGGAAGTTTTCAGATCTTTCCGACTTCATTGGAGAGGGGATGAAGCACAAACAATCAGGAAGGCATCCAGGAATAGGAACGGGTCCCAAAAACCTCCAGCTGTTTATGCAAATGCTGACACTGATTGGCTGGCACCTTATCAAGGACCAGAGGATCAGTGGCATATTTGTGTACTCTTTTTGATGTGTAATGGCTGTTTATCACATCGAGCAGGAAAAATCAACACAAAATCCCCAGCACCGTTTAAAGGATGTGCTGAACGGGGCCGTGCAGTAGCGCCTCACCTGCTCTGATTCAATTAAACGTGCCCAGAGGTGAGATTTTGCTATTGCTGCCTTGTATCTCTTCAGACTTCAAGTATCTTCTTTTTCTCAAAGCAACTTCTGAAAAGCAGCCCCTTACGAGGTGCATCCTGCCAACAGACCTCCCATTGAGCTGTGTTTGTTTCTTCATTTTGGCATCTGAATATTTTCTGTTTATCTACTTTATGGTTTTATTTTGTTACCTCTGAAGAGAAGTTATTCGTTATTTTTTTTTAATTACAAGGATGAATTCTCAGTGCAAGCTTGTATTTATGTAATTCAATCACTTTCCTGAGTGTCCTGTTGCAGAAGTGAACAATATATGTGCTTTAGAATATAAAGACACTGAATATGTAAGTATTAACTGTAATATTTAGTGTAAAACTGGTTCAAAGGCCACAGATGCAACATCTACCTGTCCTGAAACACATAGGATACAGTCCACATGAACGCAGTATTTCTTTGTGTGACACTTTGGAAATCAAGGATTTCTTTATTTCCTATTATTGCATTCTATATATATATTTTTTTAAGACTTTTAGATGTAACTTTCAGTAATGACCAGATAAAATATTGTTTTCCTTGGATGAATGAGAGGAATATTAGCAAAGCTTATCAGTTACCAACTGTTTTAGTTAACGGAAGAAAGCTTTCAAAACATTAAAGATATAATTTACTCATCAAAACCAATACAAGTGTAATCCAAAACCAAACATTCTCTTCGCAAAAAATGTTTCACCCAGTCATAATTTTTATTGTTTTAGTTAACGGAAGAAAGCTTTCAAAACATTAAAGATATAATTTACTCATCAAAACCAATACAAGTGTAATCCAAAACCAAACATTCTCTTCGCAAAAAATGTTTCACCCAGTCATAATTTTTATTGAGCTTATCACACGCAGTTATTAAAAACAACTGCAATAGATGAGTGCCCCTTTATATAGCAGGTAATTAAAATTTTCTTTTACAAATCTATTAGTAGCTAGTGGAAATAATTTTTTTTAAGAGTTTTAGATGTAACTTTCAGTTAATGACCAGATAAAATACTGTTTTCCTTGGATGAATGAGAGGAGTATTAGCAAAGCTTATCAGTTACCAACTGTTTTAGTTAACGGAAGAAAGCTTTCAAAACATTAAAGATATAATTTACTCATCAAAACCAATACAAGTATAATCCAAAACCAAACATTTTCTTTGCAAAAATGTTTCACCCAGTCATAATTTTTATTGATCTTATCACACACAGTTATTTAAAACAACTGCAATATATGAGTGCCCCTTTATATAGCAGGTAATTAAAATATTTCTTTTACAAATCTATTAGTAGCTAGTGGAAATAATTAGTATATTTAATATACGATATATGTATATTGTATATACAAACAATTTGTTTGTTTAGTGGGAAATGTATATACAAATAATTTGTTTGTTTTGTGGGAAAATTATTCATATATTAGATATCTTTGCATGTTTCTCTACATCTGTTGCATATGGGGATGTAAGAGGTTGATTGTTAAGAATTTCTCCTGCACTGAATGTACTCAAAGGTAATTAAAAATTTTCTTTTACAAATCTATTAGTAGCTAGTGGAAATAATTAGTATATTTAATATACGATATATGTATATTGTATATACAAACAATTTGTTTGTTTAGTGGGAAATGTATATACAAATAATTTGTTTGTTTTGTGGGAAAATTATTCATATATTAGATATCTTTGCATGTTTCTCTACATCTGTTGCATATGGGGATGTAAGAGGTTGATTGTTAAGAATTTCTCCTGCACTGAATGTACTCAAGCACTAAGCAGGGATTGATGGAAATCATAACTTCATCTTAACCAATTAAACATATTTTCCAAATATTTATAGCTGCTTATATGGGTATATATAACTTCCACCTGTGTATTAAATCATACTACATAGTAAGCATGCAATCTTACAAGATGGTTTTCATGCACGATTATAGTTCTAAAATGAAAAGCAATCAAAAGACCCTCAATTCTCTATTGTTAAGATAGATAATATTACAGAATATCCTTTTGCAGGTCTCTTTGTGCATGGCAAAAGACAGCAAAACAAAAATCTCCCAGTTTTCTGTTATAGGGGTGTAATCCCAGGGCTGTTGCAAAGGTGCTTGATGGGGATAGATAAAATCTCTCCAAACTTTATTTGGTGGGTGAACTCTAAATAAGTTTAAACAATTGAAAAATAATTTAGCTTATTTCTGTAATATTATCTATCTTAAGAATGGACCTAAAAACCATGCACATAAAACAACCAACACCGGGATCTGAAATGTTTTTAGCACAAAAAGTATTTCATAAAGCACTTAAATCAGTGGCAAAGTATATATTATATATTATATGCTGCTGAAAAAGCCACAGTCGCCCTCCCCACACTACAATTATTTCAACAAGCACAGCTCTTGCATAACTTTTTTCACAAAAGCAATCTCAGCTGACCACTGACCAGGCACGTGATATTATCCTGACATGCCCTGAATGCCAATCTATAGCCCCGTTGCCTCAATTGGGAGTTAACCCACGTGGCACCTCACCACTGCCAACTTGGCAAACAGATGTTACACATTTTGAAGAATTTGGTAAAGTATGTACATGTCACTGTTGATACTTTTTCTAATTCTATCTTTGCCACTGGACATACAGGAGAAAAGAGTCGAGATGTCTGACACACTGGCAGCCATCGCTGCTCTGGGTATAGCAGAAACCATCAAGACAGACAATGGCCCTGCAACCACACAACTTTTTTTACAGGAATGGGGCACTCACCACATCACTGGAATTCCACACTCCCCTACAGGGCAGGTGATTGTTGAGCGTGCCCATCAAACACTAAAGCAATTGCTAATTAAACAAAAAATGGGGAGTCTGGGAGATCCACCACAGGAACAACTGTGGAAAGCCACTTTTGTTTTAAATTTTCTAAACAGAGACAATGCTGATATGACATGAGTGAATCAACACTTGGAGCTTCCCCAATGTTCAAAACATGGCCAATGGTCCATATTTGTGATATGGCCACTGGATAATGGGAAGGCCCTGTGCCATTGATAACCTGGGGGTGAGGATATGCTTGTGTTTCCACAGGAAATGGTCCCAAATAGATCCCACCATGATACGTTCAACTGTATCTAGAAGCTGAACATCAGGAACAACCATCAGAAACAACGGAGCAATGAATCTTTTCTGTTCACAAAAGTATCGTTGGTTTTAATGTTATCAGGCCTGATAGGTCTGTTAATGATTATGTTATCTTTGCCATGTTTGTTTCCCTGTGTTACAAAAGCATAAATAAGTCATGTATGCTCCAACGCACACTGTACTTGCCTTGCAAAGCATGATGTTAGAAAAAGAAGTGGATGTAGAAACCAGCCATAGCATAAGAGAGTTCTAGAAATCAATAAGCTTAACAGTATAGTTAATAGTAGTTTTATAGTTTATAGTAGTTT
>NW_015090891.1:2987628-3036272 GCF_001431845.1 Calidris pugnax
AGCTTTTGAAACATTTTCAAAATACACTACTTGTATTTGAGCAAACAGAATCACATTGCTTTTGAGAAATGAAGGCTACTGTTACAAAACAGTTTACTTACATTTTTTGTACTTTTACACATTTTATTGTTATCTGAGTTAAGGATAGAGACTATTCATCTTGTTAACCTTGTATAATGTGACAACTCTCTAACAAAGCAGGGAAAATATAGACAAATATAGATGAAGATAAGTAATTTTAAAATAGCTTTAACTTTCTTTCAATTTGAGATCACTGAACAGTGACTTTTGTAGATCATCATAGACCATCAAAAACCACTCTGTGTATAGTACTGTCCATTATAGACAGTTTATACTCAAAAATCAAAGCCTAAATCTGTCATATGGATTCTTACCAAATATAAATGAATGAGAACAGAAAAACTACTTGGCTCAACAGATAATGAAATATGCTGTAATTTCTTCTAAAGTAAGCAATGTCTCCTAGTATGCAGATCCTTTCCACAGAGTCATATTCCTTTTACTAACTTTGTGATTTTAGTACTAAGAAACTTTTAATTTGTTAGGAAATAGGTTTTTGCCAGTGTTGCGTTGGACAAGGTGATCTGAAAGGTCCCTTAAAACTAGGCAATTTTATGATTCTATGAAATACATATATTTTTTTTTCTTTTTTTTCCTCCCCAGAGAGCAGCTTAAACTGCTGATGCACACAATAATTCTGTTAGGAAAAAGAACAGATCACTGTAACCTAGAGATTTCCCCACGTCTGTTAGTAAACCTACAAAAACATAGAGAACAGCTGCATCTTCATGTTCCAGACCACCCTCCCTATTAAATTTATCTCGAAGTCTGCTTAAATTAAATGTGACTAAAGAATATATCAATTTGTCTCTAGGAAGTTTTCAGATCTTTCCGACTTCATTGGAGAGGGGATGAAGCACAAACAATCAGGAAGGCATCCAGGAATAGGAACGGGTCCCAAAAAACTCCAGCTGTTTATGCAAATGCTGACACTGATTGGCTGGCACCTTATCAAGGACCAGAGGATCGGTGGCATATTTGTGTACCCTTTTGATGTGTAATGGCTGTTTATCACATCGAGCAGGAAAAATCAACACAAAATCCCCAGCACCGTTTAAAGGATGTGCTGAACGGGGCCGTGCAGTAGCGCCTCACCTGCTCTGATTCAATTAAACGTGCCCAGAGGTGAGATTTTGCTATTGCTGCCTTGTATCTCTTCAGACTTCAAGTATCTTCTTTTTCTCAAAGCAACTTCTGAAAAGCAGCCCCTTACGAGGTGCATCCTGCCAACAGACCTCCCACTGAGTTGTGTTTGTTTCTTCATTTTGGCATCTGAATATTTTTCTGTTTATCTACTTTATGGTTTTATTTTGTTACCTCTGAAGAGAAGTTATTCGTTATTTTTTTTTAATTACAAGGATGAATTCTCAGTGCAAGCTTGTATTTATGTAATTCAATCACTTTCCTGAGTGTCCTGTTGCAGAAGTGAACAATATATGTGCTTTAGAATATAAAGACACTGAATATGTAAGTATTAACTGTAATATTTAGTGTAAAACTGGTTCAAAGGCCACAGATGCAACATCTACCTGTCCTGAAACACATAGGATACAGTCCACATGAACGCAGTATTTCTTTGTGTGACACTTTGGGAATCAAGGATTTCTTTATTTCCTATTATTGCATTCTATATATATTTTTTTTTAAGAGTTTTAGATGTAACTTTCAGTTAATGACCAGATAAAATACTGTTTTCCTTGGATGAATGAGAGGAGTATTAGCAAAGCTTATCAGTTACCAACTGTTTTAGTTAACGGAAGAAAGCTTTCAAAACATTAAAGATATAATTTACTCATCAAAACCAATACAAGTATAATCCAAAACCAAACATTTTCTTTGCAAAAATGTTTCACCCAGTCATAATTTTTATTGATCTTATCACACACAGTTATTTAAAACAACTGCAATATATGAGTGCCCCTTTATATAGCAGGTAATTAAAATATTTCTTTTACAAATCTATTAGTAGCTAGTGGAAATAATTAGTATATTTAATATACGATATATGTATATTGTATATACAAACAATTTGTTTGTTTAGTGGGAAATGTATATACAAATAATTTGTTTGTTTTGTGGGAAAATTATTCATATATTAGATATCTTTGCATGTTTCTCTACATCTGTTGCATATGGGGATGTAAGAGGTTGATTGTTAAGAATTTCTCCTGCACTGAATGTACTCAAGCACTAAGCAGGGATTGATGGAAATCATAACTTCATCTTAACCAATTAAACATATTTTCCAAATATTTATAGCTGCTTATATGGGTATATATAACTTCCACCTGTGTATTAAATCATACTACATAGTAAGCATGCAATCTTACAAGATGGTTTTCATGCACGATTATAGTTCTAAAATGAAAAGCAATCAAAAGACCCTCAATTCTCTATTGTTAAGATAGATAATATTACAGAATATCCTTTTGCAGGTCTCTTTGTGCATGGCAAAAGACAGCAAAACAAAAATCTCCCAGTTTTCTGTTATAGGGGTGTAATCCCAGGGCTGTTGCAAAGGTGCTTGATGGGGATAGATAAAATCTCTACGAACTGTATTTGGTGGGTGAACACATGCTCTAAATAAGTTTAATCAATTGAAAAATAATGTAGCTTATTTCTATAATATTATCTATCTTAAGAATAGACCTAAAAACCATGCACATAAAACAACCAACACCGGGATCTGAAATGTTTTTAGCACAAAAAGTATTTCATAAAGCACTTAAATCAGTGGCAAAGTATATATTATATATTATATGCTGCTGAAAAAGCCACAGTCGCCCTCCCCACACTACAATTATTTCAACAAGCACAGCTCTTGCATAACTTTTTTCACAAAAGCAATCTCAGCTGACCACTGACCAGGCACGTGATATTATCCTGACATGCCCTGAATGCCAATCTATAGCCCCGTTGCCTCAATTGGGAGTTAACCCACGTGGCACCTCACCACTGCCAACTTGGCAAACTGATGTTACACATTTTGAAGAATTTGGTAAAGTATGTACATGTCACTGTTGATACTTTTTCTAATTCTATCTTTGCCACTGGACATACAGGAGAAAAGAGTCGAGATGTCTGACACACTGGCAGCCATCGCTGCTCTGGGTATAGCAGAAACCATCAAGACAGACAATGGCCCTGCAACCACACAACTTTTTTTACAGGAATGGGGCACTCACCACATCACTGGAATTCCACACTCCCCTACAGGGCAGGTGATTGTTGAGCGTGCCCATCAAACACTAAAGCAATTGCTAATTAAACAAAAAATGGGGAGTCTGGGAGATCCACCACAGGAACAACTGTGGAAAGCCACTTTTGTTTTAAATTTTCTAAACAGAGACAATGCTGATATGACATGAGTGAATCAACACTTGGAGCTTCCCCAATGTTCAAAACATGGCCAATGGTCCATATTTGTGATATGGCCACTGGATAATGGGAAGGCCCTGTGCCATTGATAACCTGGGGGTGAGGATATGCTTGTGTTTCCACAGGAAATGGTCCCAAATAGATCCCACCATGATACGTTCAACTGTATCTAGAAGCTGAACATCAGGAACAACCATCAGAAACAACGGAGCAATGAATCTTTTCTGTTCACAAAAGTATCGTTGGTTTTAATGTTATCAGGCCTGATAGGTCTGTTAATGATTATGTTATCTTTGCCATGTTTGTTTCCCTGTGTTACAAAAGCATAAATAAGTCATGTATGCTCCAACGCACACTGTACTTGCCTTGCAAAGCATGATGTTAGAAAAAGAAGTGGATGTAGAAACCAGCCATAGCATAAGAGAGTTCTAGAAATCAATAAGCTTAACAGTATAGTTAATAGTAGTTTTATAGTTTATAGTAGTTTCAATAGTATAGGTTCAATGTAATCATTAGGATGTAATATACATGTATATTAACACAAGCATTATTCTGCACGTGCCTTCCTACGCTACACAAATGTATGAAAACCAAGACAGTAATACCTGTAGAATGAAAAAAGTAGATATTTTTCTAGATGTCTCAGCTGTGCTTCATCAGAGATATTCCCCAGCATCAAACAAAACCAACTGACTCAAGGAAGAAACTACAAAGGATGCTGCTTTCATTTAAAGCCATAGTAGAAAATAGGGGAGGTGATTTTGTCCCTCTGCTCTGGTGAGACCCCACCTGGAGTACTGTGTCCAGCTTTGGAGTCCCCAACATCAGAAGGACATGGACTTGTTGGAATGAGTTCATATGAGTCCAGGAAGATGCTGGGAGGGCTGAAGCCCCCCTGCTGTGAGGACAGGCTGAGAGAGTTGGGGTTCTTCAGCCTGGAGAAGAGAAGGCTTCAGGGAGACCGTAGAGCCCCTTCCAGTCCCTCAAGGGGCTCCAGGAAAGCTGGGGAGGGACTCTGGATCAGGGAGGGGAGCCACAGGATGAGGAGGGAAGGTTTTAAACTGAAAGAGGGGAGATTTAGACTAGATATTAAGAAGAAATTCTTTGCTGTGAGGGTGGTGAGAGCCTGGCCCAGGTTGGCCAGAGAAGCTGTGGCTGCCCCATCCCTGGAGGGGTTCAAGGCCAGGTTGGAGGGGGCTTGGAGCAACCTGGGCTGGTGGGAGGTGTCCCTGCCCAGGGCAGGGGGTTGGAACTTGATGATCTTTAAGGCAGGCATTCAGATCACTTACTCAGCATGAAATTTCATCACAGCCTTTTGGGAACATGTTTCCATTAAATATACTTATCAATATTGTGAGTCTAAAAAACCTGATGAATCTGAAAAGAATTTGCTGGTTTTTAAAAATTCTGGACACTAAAATATTATCTAGGTTTTCAATTCAAAAGGAAAAAAAAAACCACCAGAATTAAAATGCAGGATTGAAACTGCACATCAGCTGTTGCCTATTCATCTGTTATAGTTAGACCTGTTCCTCACCACGATCAACATCCAGTACAATAAAGCTTTCTTTTCATCTGGTAGAAAAACAAGGAAGAAAACAAGAACATTTCTTTTTCATGTCAGTTTAAGATATTCTTGAGTGGCCTTGTACACGATCAAAATCAAGCTTGTAATGTGTTTTCATCTTCCAGAAGAACCTGACAGCATTTGTTTTTAAAGTTTCATTTACCTAGAGAGTAAACAAATTTCTCATGTTTAGTTCTGGGGGCTTTTCGTGCTGTTGTTTTATTTGGGTTTTCCAGTTGTGGTGGTTTTTTTTTATTCAAACTTTGTTTGTTTTATTCACTTTTCAGTAATTTCCCAGCACATTATATGGGTCTGGAAATGACCCAGAGACATGGAATTATCATTATTTCCAACAGTTTGTATTATACAAGTTGCTACAGAGGCTTCTGGCTCTCTCACACCACCATGACTTACAGACTCAGGTTGGATTTAAGTAGGCAGTAATGGAAGGGACAATGTTTTGATGACAATGAAGGATGGTTACAAGATTTTCATTCTTTATATGAGTGCTACCGTATGGCACGCTGCTGATTTCATTCAACTATTTTTCAGCAGTGTGCTTGGAACCACAAAGTCTTGATTATGGACTGTGGTATGTATAAATATTGATACGAAGGAAGAAAAATAAGTATTTACCTTGAGACACGCCTATAACAAAGAAAAAATTCGTCAGTTGCTATAATAATAATTACTATAGTAATGCTCTCAGGCAGGGAAAACAATTTAATATGTGAAAGAATGAACGAAAGAATTTGCACACTATTGAAACATTTCTCCTTTTTATTCCCTCTCGCTATGATATAATCACTGTGTGGGGGACAAACCTGTAAAGTGTGGAACTTGCATTCACATAATACTTAACTGAATACTTTTAGCAGCATTCAATTATGTAAAAATATGTATACGGAGGAGTTTGAAGTTCTTCCTGACTTCCCCTCAAGAAACTAATATCTTTTACAGTCTTAGTAAATTACCTTTGCTCTTTCAAGGCCTTCAGGAAGATGTTGGCTTATCTTTCTGACTTTTTGATTTCATGGATGACTAGCTATGAATTCAAGTTTAATATGTAAAAAAAAAAAAAAAAAAAAATTAATCTCTTAATGTTTTCACTTCCCAACCCCTCTGTGCTCCCTCATGCTCTGACTGTGGAAAGCTGTAATCTCTCAGACCTGTGATCTCAGACCTGCAATCAGCTCCTGCTCAGGCTTTTCATTAACGTCTAACACCCAAGCTGTACCATTTTCATGATATCCTTACAATTCACACTTTTGTATTTGTTCCACGGCGAAATCTGTGACTTAAACATTTATTCTCCTGGATCTCTATAGCACTCAGCACGTGCAATTCACCTACTCTGAAAACACTTACTGTGCAACTGTTAAATTAATACATTTTCTAAATGGTTTTGTTTATTTGTTGTAAATGACTGTCACTCCTACCCTTTAAAAATCTCACCCTGTTAGTGGAGGGTTTGAGTTCCTCAAAAATTCCAAATTCTTACCAGAAAGTTAAAAACCTGGAACAACAAATCCTGTGCTTCATTGGACTAAATGATCCTAAAGATCCCTTCCAAGCTAGACAATTCTATGATTCTATAGTGCTACTGACACAGTAAGGTTGAAGACTCATGCACCTCAAACCAGAACAAGGTATCTCTTCAGTTGCCACCCGACTGGAGGTTGGAAACAATCATATAGAAATAGCAGCGAGATGGAATGCTCAGAAAAGTAGTGATTAAGCACGTACAAAGCTTAGACCTGAGTTTACTCAACTTTGGACCACACATGCCTGTTCTGATATTCTGTTGTGTAAGAGTGAGGGCTCTGCTTCTCACTCAACTTTGGAGCCTGTTCTGATACTCTGTTGTGTAAGAGTGAGGGCTCTGCTTCTGCCAATGACTCATTTAAGCCACCAGTCAGTGGACGTCCCGTTATCCAAAGGAGGTGTCTTAGTATTGCACCAGCAGAAGTAGTCTGGGAAAAGTGTAACCAGAACATACACAAGAGAACATAGTTTCAAAGAATGCTAAAGTGCCTTTGTGTTTATTGGCATCACTAAGTAAACCTGCTGATGTTCAGCTGAAGGAAAAAATTAATATTAGGATTAATTTATGAAGATACTCATTTCCCTACACCCTGTTTTTTACCAGATCAGTACAAAGAATATCAATAAAATAGTAACGTTAACAGGAAGACATTTCTGCCTAAAGTTAACGGAGATAATATAGCCTTATATTCACAATTTACCTATCCTTGATTGTGAATGAGACATTTTGTGGTTTTTCAGAATAATTTCTTTTTAAAATTATTATTTCCTTTGAGGAACTGGAATAACTTGTTCTTGTTTATGGACCTTCCTAATCTTTCCATGAACTCACTTCACGTGAAGCTCATTGACCCAAAACAATTTAGAGGAACTATTTGTGGCTGGTTTGGATTTATTTTTTTAATTATTATTATTTATTTATAGAGGTATTGAGTATTGTTTGAGGGTAAGGCAGGGACAATTTATTTTGTTTTGCTTCAATTCACTTTTTTTCTTGCCTTTGTATACTTGTTCAGAGGAATCCAAACATGTAACTTTGTACAAGATTGATATTGTATATTAAGGACTTCAAGACCACTGCAACATATAACAGCTTCAACACAGGATTTTTCAAAAACCTAGTAGGAAGCGAGTGCTTAATGTGTTAATACCCTCAGATATTTGGGATATTTCTATCTTATTTTTCTGCTCTTGTAAGCCTGTAATTACAAGAAATTCAAACTACGTTTCCAAGACTAAAACTTTCTTGCAGGTATCATATTTTGGCATTAGAAACCGAAATCCGTTACTGGCTCAAATAAATATTTAAAGGTTAACCATGGCTAGGAATTTCAAATCATGATTAGATTAAGCCTGTTACACTCCTGGCAAACCACTGAATGACACAGTCCTCTTTAGTAGTTTGTATTGAAGAAACAGAATGGTTTGACCTTTCAATAGGTAAGATATCGACCTGCAACGGGGCTCTACGCAAGCCTTGTGAACTAAGTGCTATTTAAGTCTTGGACTAAGATTTCTGTCCCTGTCCCATGAGATACGTTTCATTCTTACTGAATATATACAAAGTTTCTCTTTAGTCATCAGGAACTGAAGGATTTAACAAAGGAAAACTTTCTTTACAAAGATCACAGCTCCTAACAGAATCCTCTCTGCCTGTTTGATTTCTTTAGAATGGGATGCTATTTTTTCTGTGGGTATAAGTGAGAGAACGATTAATGTAAATGGCATTTGTTTCTCTGCCTTAAAGACCACTTTTTAATGGATAATATCCATTTTTATTGCACTCATGCTTTGTCAGACTACAAAGCTGGAGGAAAATGGCACTGCTTTCTCCATTTTTATTGCACTCTTATGCCTTGTCAGCCTACAAAGCTGGAGGAAAATGGCACTGCTTTCCTCTTTTTAAAAACAATTCTGTTCTCTGACAGTGACATCTATACATTACTTTATGCAATCTTGTGATAAGAGTATGTACGTGTGCTCTCCTCAGTTTGAAACAAAATGCTCAAGTCATATGTTGGCAAAGGCACTATATAAATATGAAATGCTGACTTTTTTTTTTTTTTTTAAATAAAGGTTCACTGTTTAGAAATTCAAGTATTTTATTTAAAAAAAAATAAAGGTTCACTGTTTAGAAATTCAAGTTAAGAAAAGAAAAAGGACTCAAGATCTGTTTCACTTCATTCTTTCCTGTTGGATAATTTCTATGTTTTCCATCAAGATGGGGCATCAAACTCTCCTTCAACAGTTTAGGGCAAAGCAGGAGTTTGATACCCCATAATGTCTCCTCCTGAGTCACAGATATTTTGCAGAAAACTCTTTCCTTCTCCCATTCTTCCACTGTGAAGCAGTGAGGATTTCTCTTTCCTTATTCATAGAATGGTTTGGGTTGGAATTTAAAGATTATCCAGCTGCAACCCCCCTGCTATGGGCAGGGACACCTCCCACCAGGTTCCTCAAAGCCCCATCCAATCTGGCTTTGAACCCCTCCAGGGATGGGGACGTTTAGGGCAAAACAGGAGTTTGATACCCCATGTCTCCTCCTGAGTCACAGATAATTTTGCAGAAAACTCTTTCCTTCTCCCGTTCTTCCACTGTGAAGCAGTGAGGATTTTTCTTTCCTTATTCATAGAATGGTTTGGGTTGAGTTTAGGGCAAAGCAGGAGTTTGATACCCCATAATGTCTCCTCCTGAGTCACAGATATTTTGCAGAAAACTCTTTCCTTCTCCCATTCTTCCACTGTGAAGCAGTGAGGATTTCTCTTTCCTTATTCATAGAATGGTTTGGGTTGGAATTTAAAGATTATCCAGCTGCAACCCCCCTGCTATGGGCAGGGACACCTCCCACCAGGTTCCTCAAAGCCCCATCCAATCTGGCTTTGAACCCCTCCAGGGATGGGGAGCCACAGCTTCTCTGGGCAACACAATTTGGTACAAGGAAAGGATTTTTCTTGTAGCTCAAGGGTGTTCAAATACTGTAAGAGGTTGCCCAGAGAGGCTGTGGAATCTTTGAGGGTGTTCAGGATTTGATCAAGCATGGCACTGAGTGACCTCATCTACTTAAACCCACTTTGAGTGGGTGATTGGACTGGATGACCTCCAAACATCCCTTCCAAAACTAAATTATTCTGTGTTCCTGTCTATTCCTATCAGGAAACAGCTCAATACAGATGGAGATGATACGCTTTGAAACCTGCAGAATGGAAAAGCATGCAAGACCAGAGTGGTGTGGCATTCCACGGCCACATCACTTAGAAATGGGAAAAAAAAAAAGAAAAACAAAACCACCAAAAAACTATAGAAGCATTATTTTAATCTTTCAGCATTTTTGCTTCAAAGAAAGTCTAGGTTTAAGATCTAAGTCGGAAAGAGGGTGAAGAGTTTCCCAACCAAACTAAATACATGACTGCATATTAAACTTTCAAATTCCAAATCCCACATGCTTAAGTGTTTTTTGGTGGGGTTTTTTTTGGTTTTTTTTTTTTTAAGGAGGGATGATGCTAAATTAAGCCACCTATTCCACAAAGATGAAACCCATTTCCACATAGGTACCTATGGTTTGTCTTTGTGCTTCTGGCTTGCTTTTCTTGTTGAAGGGACTATATTCAAGAGAAATGTGGGTTTATCAAACACAGATCAGCACAGAGAGCGCATTCCAGGAATTAACATACTGTAGTACAGAAGGAAAAAAGGGAACTAACTGCTTCAGTGACACCCACAACAGCAGGCTATAACAACAATAGCAGTATCAGCAGCAAAAAAATGCCTTTTTTTTCCTCTCTCCACTGTTTAGAAATGAGATGGAGCATATGGATACGTAATTAAGGTTTTTTCATTAGATCAGACTAGAGCTCTCCAAACAATCATAAAATGGGGTTTCCATGCAGAATGGTTTATACAGGCTTCTCAAAACACCCGTTAATACATTAGAAAGCACAGATTCATCTTGAAAGAAAATAGTCTTACACCTGCAGATTTTGCAGAGCCTGGTTTTTGTAATGATCAGAGTGACTTCCATAATTTAGTGTGCAGCAGCATTATTTAATGTATACTCTGTTCTGCCTTATTCTCTTCTGTTCTTCTTACCTCCATTTCTGAACAATCTACTATTTCTCACCTTCTAGCTGTTGATTTAATTGGGGTGATTCCCTTCCAGTCAAGGTGCTCCAAGAAGTCAATTACCTTTTATTTCAAATATGCAAAGCAGCCTTGGCCCAATTTTCCCTTCCCTACCCAGCTCCCAGCTCACGTTCTCATTCCTAAGCACACCCTTCTAAACCTTCCTCCTAACCTTCTCAGTCAGTCTCCCAGTTCAACCAGTTCCAACCTTCCTCCTCTCAGTTTACAGTCATTATCTTTCTGAAAAACAATTTTGCTTCTCCTCACTTTTTGGCATTTTTCAGCTCTAGCTTCTTTTCCCAGCTATTGCAGCAGATTCTGAAGCCTAGACACTTCCGAGACCAAGGTGGCAAATGAATTTTAAATAATAAAAAAAAAAAAGATGTATCGATTTCTGTGTGCAAAGATGACTGACTCTCATATATGTATCTAACTTTTATTACACGTAGCCTTTAAATTTCTAAACACTAAAAACTTAACTCTATGTCACCAGGGACAACATTTCAAAATCAAAATTCCACACTGGGTGAAACAGGACGTCCTTCTTAAGACATTAGATCCTGTGAAATTATGTGTGCAGAGCATGCAGAGAGCTTGCTGTCCAAAAGGATTTCTCTCAGGTTATAAGAAGCTTTTCAATAGCTTCTATCTCACTACTGAAATCTAGAGAGGAATATTAATTATCGAAGAATATGAGAAACCACGTGTGGAATTATTTTCTTTCATTAATCTCAACGTATTCAATGTCATCCAGGAAAAGCTGTATGCTCTATATTCCATACGTTATATGTTCTAGGTACATAGGGATAGAATTTCTGTAGGAGATAATATACACACAGTATGGTAAAGGAATATTATAAAGGGAACTCAGAAACGTGAATTTTATTCAAATTACCCATATTTCTGATATGTGGATATTCTGCAATCAGACAAAATGAATTAATCAGACAGATTAACCAAAAAAGACTGAATTAGCAAGGAGACAGACAGCATTAATAGCACAAGATACTGATATAATAGAAAATATAGTTCAGGGAAGACAAAAGGCACATATTAATTTTGTTTTAACCAAAGTTAATTGTTAAAATATAGATAAAAACTATATAGACTTATAAAATATTCCCTACAACTCCGGCAAATTATAGAGGAGTACTGAGTTATTAAATCCATCTTTATATCAATTTGTCCTTAGGATCCAGCGTTACTTTTTATTCTGACAACTTGCCATTCAGCTCACTGCTGGAACTAGGTGAAAAATGTAGTGATAAAAAAAGTTTGAAATGATATATAGGCTTCTGTTTAAATTCAGGTTTGTACTTTAATTAGGAATCCTGCTAAGATTTGTTCTTTGAAGGGCCATGTCGTAGTTGAAGTTTTTAAACCTACTCATTCTCCAGGAGCATCTAGATTTCTCTTCCAAAGACATCGACACTTTTAGCCATTGAAGCCTAATTTGAGATGTTAGTTTATATAAAAAGTATTTCACTCTCAGATGTCTGACTATATAAAGATACCAAAGAGATTAATCCTTCTGTATTTGAAGGGAGAAATGAAATTATTTTTTCCAAAGTTAACATCGCCGCAAAATGAATGCTGGTTCCACTGAAGTTTCATTATTGATTGCAGCCTCAATCCACAGCATATAAATAAGGAGTAGAGCCAAACTTTTATATTGCCTTAGAAAAGGTCACAGTTTAATGTTCACGGCATGTTTTCCAAAAGCTCTTCAAGCTTGTGCCGCACATGGAGTTTAACCTGCATCTTTCAGTATCTAAATACACTTGGGATTTGTGGAGTGAAACTCGCTGTGTTGTTTTCTCTTCAACTTCTGTGCCATGAGACCTGTTTAATTAATCGTCCTTAATTCCACAGACCTTCCTCTTCCTTGTTTTATAGCACACAAGCTATAGATTGCCTGGTGGGAGAGCTCTGAGCCTGGATGCTTCCACACCTCTGCTCTGAAGGACTATTGGCAATAAAGCATCACCTCAGTGGTTGTGTTTACCCACCGTTAATTTAGGATGTGATTATGGGGGACTAACTTCTTAGATTGTGTAGGGATAATGAATGATGATTAAGTACAAACCATTCATTATAGTGCGTGCCATCAGTGAACGTCAGCCCAGTAAAGTTTCATTTTAAACTCTAAATCTGGCAGGATTAATCAGTTTTCTAAACTCTGCCATTGTGACCATCTCTAATTCCTCAACAAATCTACCAATGTGTCTACAAAAAGTCAGTCACAATTGCACAGGACGTCACTGGAAGCTGGGAAAACAAGGTGAAACAGAAGGAAAATAATGCACTTTAGTTTCAGTACTGAGGTGGTGATCACTTTAGGCAAAACAGAAGGATTTCGATAGCATGACTGGAGAAAGTCATGCCTCGGAACCCACCACAGTCTTCTAGGCACCCAACTCCCAGTCCAGGTGGGGTCTAAATGTTCTGACTAAGACTTTAGAATCATAGAATTGCCAAGGTTGGAAGGGACCTTTCAGATCATCGAGTCCAACCATCAACCCAACACTGACACAAACCATCACTAACCCATGTCCCTCAGCACCACATCTGCACCTCCAGGGGTGGTGCTGGTGCATCAGTGCCCTGGGCAGCCTGGTCCAAGGCTTGATAACCCTCCTTTCAGTGTAGATATTTTTCCTATGCACCTCCAGGGGTGGTGACTCCACCACTTCCCTGGGCAGCCTGTTCCAATGCCCTATCACTCTTTCGGTGAAAAATTCTTTCCTAATGTTCAATCTAAACCTACCCTGTTGGAGCTTGAAGGGTAGGTTTAGATTGAACATTAGGAAAGAATGTGCACCAGCAGCCTAGAAAGCCAAACGCATCCTGGGCTGCATCCAAAGCAGCGTGGCCAGCAGGGTGAGGGAGGGGGACTCTGCCCCTCCAACTCTGGTGACACCCCACCTGGAGTGCTGCATCCAGATCCGGGGCTCCCAACATAAAAAGAACATGGACCTGTTGGAGCAGGTCCAGAGGAGGCCATGAAGACAATGAGAGGATGGAGCACCTCTCCTATGAAGACAGGCTGAGAGAGTTGGGGTTGTTCAGCCTAGAAAAGAGAAGGCTTTATACTTGAATACCTGGCATTTTCATTTAAACATTGTTTCATTGCAAATTCAAAGAGGTTTAATAACTTTACTGTGTCCTTCAAAGTGAAAATCAACACTATAAAGAAAAAATCAGTAGTAATTCCATTTCTCTTAATGGAGTTGTACCAAGTTAATACACACAGACAAGAAAGTGAAGTTTGTCTATTAATTTCATTTCTGCAAAGCCTAAGGTACGTGCATGCCTAACCTTACACATTTATGACCAACTTTATTGATTTCCTTAGATGACTTGCAGTAACTTTGGAGAGGAAGAAAACGGGCTTTGTTGTAATATTACCTTCCATCATGATTCACTTATACCTTTGCTCAAAAAAAAAAAAAAAAAAGAAAGAAATCACCCACTATGAAACAAATATCAATTTTAACATGAAGTTTGACACTTCCTTATGCTGTGGAGGAATGAAAGAGAGATTCTAACGTCCTCCTTGTTGCTCTGGAAATTCATAATTGAGTGAGGTAGGGTTAGACCTGGCAGTTCATTGGTAAAGAAACTGAGATTACCTCATCTTTCAGAAGATTGTTAATACACTGAGTGGTATCCATGTTATCAACTCCAAGCATTTAGTTTTAGGTTCATCTACATGATACATTTTCCACAGTGGCAAAACTTTTACTTTTATTTCCTGTAGGTGTTAGTTTCACACATAGTTTACCAGTTGTGCCAACACATTTGTGTGTACTGTTGATAACGGGAACTAGGTCACTGAAGTGGTTTATGTAGAAAAAATAAGGAGAAATTCTTTTAGATCAATTTCTTCTTTTCAGTCACTGAGAATTATTATTATTACATGGTTTCACAAACAGTTGTCACCGTAGAGCTACATGGGAGTGAAGACAAAAATGTAATTCAGAAGCAGAATAGGATCCAAAATATTTGCTGTCTCTACTCTTCAACATACTTCAGATGACTGAGGAGAAAAATGTAATGCAATTATGGGAAAGGAACAGGGAATCAGAGTGCCAAAAATACTTCCCTGGAAATGAGGCAATACCCATAAGAATTAAATCTTTACTTAGGGATTATTTATGATTTCACAAAGTACGGTATAAAACAAAAGAAATGCTGCAGGAGAGAAATACAAGAACTTCCAATGAAACTTTTCTGGGTATTTTACCATTCCACCTACATTTGTTGGGTTTTTTTGCCTTAGAAAGGATGATGTTAAAATTTCATAATTCATATAGTTTTGGAGATCAGCTGATTACAAGCTTTTGTTCAACTAAAATATTCTGATTTTGTGAAGCCACCAACTTTGACCACTTTCTTCTCATAAAAAAAAAAGTCCCAAACCTGAAACATTCACAAATAACAAAGAAACAATTTTGAAATGTATCTGAAGTCACACTTGAGAAAGATTGAAGGTAAAAGAAAAAGCTCAAAGTCTTTTTCAAAATTCCATCAAAATACATAAAGTTTTGGGGTTTTGTTCTTGTTAGAGTTTTTTTAAAAAATTACAGTATCTCAATTTGTCTGGAGAGAGAAATGTCTGCTTTGACCAAACTGAATCCTGAAAGAAACAAATGATATAGTTTTATACTGTATTTTGACATGACTTTATTTTTTCTTCCTTTTATCAGTTATTGAGTTAATGAGTACAAATTTAAAAAAATTCTCAGAAACTATTCCTTATAGACAAGTGAGTAAGTGCAGATTCCCAGTTTTAAATTATTTCCAAGAAATTTGCAGGGCAATACAAACATGTTTGGGGCCTTGATCATTCCAAACTCGTGGGAACATCTATAAACCTCTTCAGTTTTTCCTATTTCAAAACTAGTAAAATGCTTTGCTTCATCTCCACAGTGGTGTAAAGCAAACTTCAAGGAAAAACTTTTGTCACAGGAAAAGAAATGTGGCTTTGGCCGGGTTTATTCAAGGTAATAAGGTATTGAAATGAATCAAGTTGTTAGAAGGAACCTGTTTTACCATCTCAAGGAATTATATTAACACATTTTCTTTTTTATGCTCAGAAAAATGGGTTCCCTCCAAACACCATGATTAATACAACTAGTATACTTTTTTTATTGTTTTATTGGTTTAGTCTATTCTAACTATAGCACTAAAGAAAGCAGGAATATGCAAAAGCTGTTCTCTATATCAGCTGCCGAATTAATGAAGGCAAAACTTGCAGCTGCCACTAAAAAAAGGAAGATATATGGAGTTAGTTGAAATCTTTATTTTTTCCAGTTCCTGCTCTCTGTGCTGTTTTCATTCTGGAATATAGTGGAAAACATTCTGGAAGTGGCAAAAGATTCTGGACACTGTGAAGGTATTGCTTTAATAACTTTTTTTGTAAGTGACTGTTTCTTTTTGCCAGATAACGAATTAGGTCTAGAAAGATTCCTCATATCAGCACCAGCTGACATGTCAAGAGTCTCACAAGAATTACTGAGAGAACATCTCTGTCTCCGAGGTTGCAGACATTTAATCATTTCTTCACTATTTTGGGCAGCTGTGCACTGACCTCATCGCCGTCACCTGCCTCTGGGCTGTCAGCCACAGGACTTGGTGATATAAAGGCTACTTTGCATGCTTCTTTACCAAGAAGAAATGCCACTAACTGTGACAACAATCCTAATTAGTTGTTGAAATACCATTGTGAAGATCTGTCACCGGCGATTACTCATCTCTTTAATGGTTCCTTCAAACAGAAGCTGGGTTTCAGCTATTTAGGAAATGGCCAATATCATTATCATTCCCTGAGGGGCTTATCTAAGCACTCGGAAGGATTACTGTCCAATATTACTTTTAAGCAAGGTTGCAAACGTCACGAAATAGACACTTTTCAGGGGGGAAAAGAAAACATCTTTACAGCAAGAATTTGAGCCGCAGGAGGTTGGGAGCAGTTACATGCCTCTAGGCAAACTATAACACGGCAATTATAAGGAAAGCATCGTCTGAAGGACAGAGAGGGAACAAGATTTTCAGAGAATAAGACCAGGAGGGGATAAGAAGTAAGAGAAGGATTAGATTCAGGACTGGAAGCAACACATTGGATTTCCAAAATTTCCTATTAGTATCAGAAGCTAAAATTATACCCCAAGGCTTGGCCAGTAGGATAACTGTCTCCTCTAACAGCCAAACCATAGACAGCTGTTTAAATTAATAAATAATTGCTAAAAAATTGAACAGTAACAAGTTATTTAAGATTAGCATAATTACGATTAGTTATACATCGTATTTTTGTTTGCATCATATCTGTCGCCACCCTTCAGTGCCTAAAAACCTGTTCCAAAGTTCTTAGAGAAACAAATACTTAACATATTTTTGTTTGCATCATATCTATCCCCACCCTTCAGTGCCTGAAAAACCTGCTCCAAAGTTCTTAGAGAAACAAATACTTAATCCCAGTCATAGAGTTATTCGAGACCCCCTAAACCTAGCCCAAAAAATCCATGTTTAGAGGATGAACAAGGAGCTAATTTACCATCCATCCTTGACATAGAGAAAGAAAGATAATTTAAATTTCAGAAAAACCCAAAAAAGCCTGAAGTTTGTTACAGACATCTCTGTAAGTGAAATTAGCATGAATTTGTGTACAGTAATCGATACTAATGGTGATCAGTGGCAACTGTTTTAGAGGATGTTGCATTAACAAAGACATATTAATTAATAAATAAAACCCTGACTGAATGATGGTTAACCCATCCACAGAACTTAACTACAATAATAAAGCTATTGCCATAAGACAATGGTTTCTGTACTTTCTACAGTTCCTTAAACCTGAACCTTTATGCAAGGAACACACTGATCAAGAAGTTTTTGGCTTCTTTTACCCAATTCTTTTTACTGAAATTATTTACTACTGTAAAATAGTTATTAGGAATGGAACTTTTATGAAGAGAAAAATCTGCAGAAGGTTGGCAGTGTGTGAAGCCAAGCATATATGGCAACAATAGCAGTATCAGAGTTATTCCACTGAAAATAATAGCTATAGTCAAGAAAGTTCAAATATTAAGTAATTTAAAAGTGAAAAATAGTAATTATCTGATAATAGTTTTACTAGCTTTTTAAAGGGTAATTACTTTGAATTCTTCCCATTCTTTTGAATTATAAAAAACAAGTGTAAATTAGCTTCCATGATGAATATGGTTAAATATTGACAAAGTTAGTTTCCTTTATTTATTATTTGTAGGAGTATTATTTGTATGCTATTTCTGTTATTTCTGTATAGTTGTCTTATGAACACCACAGATTGGGTGCACCCACATGTAATTTTCTGCTAAGCTGTGACTCAAACAACCTCTGAAATAGAGAAATGCATGCTCCAGTAAAATTCTCCTTGGGAACATAAATCAGAAAAAAAAATATTCAGATCAGTAGAAAAAAAATTAAGAAAAAACTTTTTTATATATATAAAGGTTTAATTTCCACAAGTGAGACATACCTACTCCCTATTAGCATTCTTGAGAGTTATACTGCAAAAATGGGAAAACTGAGACCTAAATTTATGTAATTTTATGTCAGCTCAGAATGTGCTTCCCTATGAACTGTGTGCAGGGCACTTTCTGCTGCTCTGAGCAGAATTCCAACCTCATGATTCCTTTAAAAAAAGAAACAACAAAAACCACAAGACCAATTTCTTTGTCATTTTCAAATATTATGCATTTCAAATAGGTACTAGATACATGCTCTTATTTTCCTCAGCTACTAGAGACACGTTTCCATGCCTGCCTGAATATTTGGAATATTTGGATATAAGGAATATAATATTTGGAAATAAGGAATATTTGAATGTGCCCTAAAGGAGCAGATAGAAAGCCCAAAAAGGGGCTGCTTCATGTTCCCATGTCATTGGTTAAGTTCTTTTTTGAAAGCTGACACATAGGAATATGTCATTGCAATAGGAATCTAAATGTTTCTGAGAGCTGATCATGAAATAAAGAGACAAACAAACCCAGGAAAATAAACTTACAGGTTAATTCTAGCAGCTTTCCTACCCCCATTGAAAGAGTTGGGACATTTAAAGGTGATCTATCCAGCCACTAATATTTGATATGAGCAAAGAGCTCTCCGATTCCAGGCGTGTAGGAAGAAAAATAGGTATTGACACAGGAGAGGGTACAGGCTGAGGAAGTGCTGAGGACTGTTATCACGTAAGCGTGCTGTCGAGAGAGACTGAAGTTCTTTGCCAGCTGTCGAGTGTATCACTGGGATCAACCCCTGCAAATTTACTGTGTCTGGGAGTAGTTCATGTTTGGTGAAAAACATCCCTTCCTGCAACAGTATCATTACATGACAAGGATGGAAATAGTCTTGGCACCATATTATTGGTTTGAAGACAGTGATTTGTTCACTTTTTTTTTTTTTTACACCAACATTATGCTTTAATAATATTGTTAAGACTGACTCCGGTTCTCCAATACAATCACCTGGCAGCACACGACAACTACAGAATATTCCATAAATTCCAACAGACAGCAGGTCCTGAGGGATTGCTAGGACCAAGTGGGATATCAACACATTTTTCTGCACAGTGCTCTAACCCAAGTCATACAACATCGTTTCAGGTCAACTAAATGCAAAGGAAAACATGAACAAAAGAAAACAAACCAAATCCACATATTCTATTTCACAAGGACTCAAGCCATCGAGCTTAACCTGACGTGAAAGCAAGCCACGTTAGCTTGTATTATTGAAATTGTAACATCAAACAACTCCCCTTACTATTTAAAAAAGGAAATCAAAAACCATTGTATTTCAGAATTGTTGCTACTTATCACCTTTCTCTTTTTCACTGTATTTGTTTGTGACTCTCAAATCCATACATAGACCCAACAGAACATTTTGGCTACTGGGCTTGATTATTTCTTCCTATAGCATTTTCTCCTTCGTTAATTTCAGACAGTTTGTGTAGCTCTTCTGTGGAACATTATACAGTATTAATCATTAAGTCATTACAAAATAACCCTCTTTAATGAAAACAGTCCAATATAAATTAATTATTTATAGAAGTTGCGTGGATAATATCTTGTGAAACACCCTCAAAGGGATGAAGGGAAATAAAACTTGACTTTTGAAAAGAAGCTGTGAAGGATAAGGTAATATAGTAAAAACATCTACTCTTACCCAGAGATCTCAGTTTGGGTAAAACCAGGAGAGATTTCTGTAGGGTTGAGAGAACATATAGGAGGTTCTAACCAGAGTGAGATATCCAAGGATCACATCAGAAGCTTAAAACTAAATGAAAGCAGGTAGGTAACAGGTTCTTTTTGTAATAGCTGCTCGCCTCTCATATCAATATACCCAAATCACACAATTTGTAAATCCAGTTGTCAGGGCATGAAAATGTTGAGACTTCTGAAGCAGAAGTCACTTGGCCATCTGGCAGGCAGGAGTGAGCGCTGCAGAATAAAGCTTCTCTCTTTCAACCAGAGTGAGATATCCAAGGATCACATCAGAAGCTTAAAACTAAATGAAAGCAGGTAGGTAACAGGTTCTTTTTGTAATAGCTGCTCGCCTCTCATATCAATATACCCAAATCACACAATTTGTAAATCCAGTTGTCAGGGCATGAAAATGTTGAGACTTCTGAAGCAGAAGTCACTTGGCCATCTGGCAGGCAGGAGTGAGCGCTGCAGAATAAAGCTTCTCTCTTTCATTTCAGTAAAATCTTACGGAAAACAAGGGAACAGAGACACCTTGGCATATAAAGCAAGGAGTATATGTAAAAAAAAAAAAAAAAAAAAGTCATATAATTTAGCAAGCATGTGAGGAACAGCTCACCCAATGACAGCTACAACAAAAGAATAATCCCGTAATTTTTGACAGTTTATTTCTGACCAGATTGGCATGGAGTGAGATATCCAGGGATCACATCAGAGGCTTAAAACTAAATGAAAGCAGGCAGGTAACAGGTTCTTTTCGTAATAGCTGCTCGCCTCTCATATCAATATACCCAAATCACACAATTTGTAAATCCAGTTGTCAGGGCATGAAAATGTTGAGACTTCTGAAGCAGAAGTCACTTGGCCATCTGGCAGGCAGGACTGAGCGCTGCAGAATAAAGCTTCTCACTTTCATTTCAGTAAAATCTTATAGAAAACAAGGGAGCAGGGACACCTTGGCATATAAAGCAAGGAGTATATGTTAAAAAAAAAAAAAAGTCATATAATTTAGACCAGATTGGCATGGAGTGAGATATCCAGGGATCACATCAGAGGCTTAAAACTAAATGAAAGCAGGCAGGTAACAGGTTCTTTTCGTAATAGCTGCTCGCCTCTCATATCAATATACCCAAATCACACAATTTGTAAATCCAGTTGTCAGGGCATGAAAATGTTGAGACTTCTGAAGCAGAAGTCACTTGGCCATCTGGCAGGCAGGACTGAGCGCTGCAGAATAAAGCTTCTCACTTTCATTTCAGTAAAATCTTATAGAAAACAAGGGAGCAGGGACACCTTGGCATATAAAGCAAGGAGTATATGTTAAAAAAAAAAAAAAGTCATATAATTTAGCAAGCATGTGAGGAACAGCTCACCCAATGACAGCTACAACAAAAGAATAATCCCGTAATTTTTGACAGTTTATTTTCGGTGCATATGCTTAGGCAGTGCATACTGTTTATTTTCTAAGCAGCTTAGCAGATGGGAGGTAAGTAGGATAATGAATATAATTCAATACAAAATACATTTAAATAAAGTTGGGGGGTCTGACTTAAGCCCTTAAAAGTCAAAATATATAAGTTAAGTCTCCAGCAACATCCTTAGCTCAGCTGCTATTCTTATTTTCTAAATGTGGCAGAGTCTCTTATCAGAGGCTGCCACACCGCTGGACAATGCAGAATTGGTATGAGGCAAGAATTAGTTCCAGCAGCTCCTGAAGAACAAGATTCCACACCGCAGGCAATTTGACACAACTTCTAACAGGCCATTTTCCACATATTTTTTTTCACAGCTGAAACAAGGGTTTATATTTCTGTTTGTTTTTCTAATATCTATTATTTCGTATCAACCTGAGCAAACTCACTAAAATGTCTCAGCAGATTGTTATCTCAGGAAAATACCACTATCTCTAATTTAGGCAGGTGAGAAACAGGAGGATTATGTAGTTTGCTCAAGTTTACCCCCTGAAGCCAGTGCCACTAGAGCATTTTACCAGAGTCTCCTGAATTCCAGGTAAACCCTTCCAATCACTTCAAGTTTTTGATGTTATCAAAAAAATACTGTTTCAGGGAATAGATGTAAGAACATACCAGTAGAGAATTTCAGGGAAAGTTGAAAAGCAGCTTAATTCTGAAGATGTAATTGTATTCCAGTTTATTATTCCATTCCCATTCAATTATAAGCTAACAAGGCATGAAACCATCAAGGTGATTGCAGCATCATATTGCAGTTACAGGAGACAGAAGGTGGTCCTCACTGGTTTTGATGAATTATGGTACTGGATTGAGTACCTGCCACTGCAAATATTAATCTAGGGATGGAACATCTCACCCAGACATTCAAGGCTTGCACCTGAGACTGCTGTTTATTACCGACTGCCACAACAAGAAAACAAGAGGCAAACCACAATTAATGCAGCTCAATAATATCTTTTTAAATAGATTTTAACTCTTTAGTTAATTAAGGGGCCAGAATGCCTCTAGGTACAGCCCTCAGAGATAGAAGGTTGGAAGAAGGCTTAAAAAGGGGCTACAGAATATTGGGGGAAGACAGGATTTAGTCAGGTCAATGTATAGTTTGTAGAATAAATGACTATTTCCAAGAATCTGGAGTACAAATAACGGTGCTGGGGAAAAAAAAAAAGAAAAATCAATATCACATCCTGTGCCTGTCCATAGGATGAACACTCATGGAACTGGTGCTGGGGGAAAAAAGAAAAAAAATCAATATCACATCCTCTGCCTGTCCATAGGATGAACACTCATGGAACATTCATTTAGATAAGTTAATGGGAGATTTGATAAATGCATGGAAGAATAATCCATTTCAAACACAAGAAATTATCTCAGGCTCAGGAGGTATTGGAGCTGCATGTGCTTACACTGAGATGCAGACCGATACAATCTGTGTGCTTGCTTTGCTCTTACTCCACGGGCTTCCTGCTGAATCTATTGCTAGGCAGGGTACAGGGCTTATTGAGCATTTGATTTCTAATACAATGCTTTCCCCAAGAACTAGAGTTATTGGAATAAAATTATGAATCTACTGCTAGGCAGGGTACAGGGCTTATTGAGCATTTGATTTCTAATACGCTGCTTTCCACAAGAACTAGAGTTATTGGAATAAAATTAGAAAAAACACATGAAGAGAAATAATGAATTTACTACTGTAATCAATATTCACAGATCTCTCGCAAAGACCCTAAGTTTCAGAAGCCTATATAATTTGGAGGGGGGTGGGGAGTTGTTTGTGGTAGTGTTTTTTCTAAAAAGGACATCAAAAGTATTGGAGCTGCATGTGCTTAGCACTGAGAGTGCAGACCGACAGAATCTGTGTGCTCGCTTTGCTCTTACTCCACGGGCTTCCTGCTGAATCTACTGCTAGGCAGGGTACAGGGCTTATTGAGCATTTGATTTCTAATACGCTGCTTTCCACAAGAACTAGAGTTATTGGAATAAAATTAGAAAAAACACATGAAGAGAAATAATGAATTTACTACTGTAATCAATATTCACAGATCTCTCGCAAAGACCCTAAGTTTCAGAAGCCTATATAATTTGGAGGGGGGTGGGGAGTTGTTTGTGGTAGTGTTTTTTCTAAAAAGGACATAAATTATTTAATTTTTTCTTACCAACTTCCTTTTTTGTCTCCCTGCAACTTTTTTTTGTAGCAATGCCTTAACTTATAAATATCTGATATGCTATAAGCTCAAGATTGAGGTTACCATGTCACATCATGATTGTGACATCAGTATATGAGGCCAAGATACAAAGTGTTAGTAAGAGACACAAAATGCTGTTCAGGGTGAATAAATTCTCTGTAAAGGAAGGTTGGAGAATACACAACCAGAAGTACCTCGCTAACACCTTACTGTTCTTGTAAGATCCACTCACAATAGGTTTTCTACATGGGTAGCATCAAAATACCTTCTTAAGCCCAAACAAATTCTTCTCTCTCTGAACAACACGCTTGATCTGGTAAGCTTAAAGGAAAAACAAATTCCATACAATTCTTCCCCTTTCTGGTATTACACAAGAAGCTCCTTTAAAGGCTTGGAAGTTCAATTCCAGCAGCTAACTTATGTTAAACCCAAATTGCTTAGGGTTTTCTTTCACTCCTTCTGATTTTTTAGTGTTTGTTATCCCAGATACTACACCAAGAAAAACATAAGCTAGATCCTTCAATTACAGAAATGCAAAGAGAAACTATTTTGAAATGGAAGAACTGGAACAGTCATAAGAGGCTGGCAAACACAGCTTAAAACCTTGATGCCTTAAGACACTTTAATTAAATTTGGAATAGGTCAGATACACACTCAGAGCAAAATGACTAATCTCAGATAACTCAATGCAGAGTTGTTTTATCTTTTCTAGCTCTCCTCCTTGCAGGATCATAGACATATCCAACACCAAAGCAGACTCCACACGTATTTCCCAAAACCAGAATGTACCAAAGCACACCACAGAAACCATCAAGCTGGCTAAACATCCTCTAACTGAGATCTTAAACAACACCTAGACCTGTTGGTCCAGGAATGTATTTGAGCACTGAACTCTGCGTGCTCATTAATCAGCTGTGATAACAAGGTACAGCTGGGACTCATCTAGACATCAGTATTGAAAACAGGTGGTGGCCTTTTCTGTTAATAAACCTAATTGGGTTTCATGGTCAGGTGTCTCTATAACACGTTTCAGTAGTTGGTTTGTCTCTGAAATGAGAATCCTTTAGGTTGGTCTATTACAATCCTTAGGTTGGTCTATTACAAGTTGTATAAATTTAGTTAAGGTAGAAATGAGATAAATCTTAAAATTTGATAAATTCAGACTGCAAGATGTGCTCTCCAAAGAAAACTGCTTCAACGGTGCCCTAAGCCTCCATCCTCAATACCTTGTCATTTTTTATTGCATTTAATTATTGGCTCATGTTTAAGAAATTAAACAGGTAGATTTCAGAGGTTCTCAGAATCTAATACTTTCAAATAATTTTCAAGGGAGTCTCTCTAATTTTTCAAAAAATGTTTTACCAGGAACAGTAATTGGAATTTTTTTATGTTCCCTCCACCATTTCTTTTCCCCCATTAGAGATCAATTTTTAAAAAAATGTTTTACCAGGAACATAATTGGAATTTTTTTATATCCTCTCCACCATTTCTTTTCCCCCATTAGAGATCTAGTTTTGTCAAACACGCTGCTTAGGTGGTTTGGAAAGTGAAATATCACCAAAATGTAAGCAATTTATTTCTTTAGTAGGAGAGTATTTCTCTAGAAGGAGTTTAGTAGAACTGCATAATACTTAAAATAACAGAACCCAGTGTCGTTCACTGTCCCATGCCTCAGTGGTTAAAAATACAAAATTTACATGAACCACTTTTCAGAAAGATAACAAAGAAATAAATAAAGTTACATGTGAATGCAGAAGTAGGGTTATGGTATCATTACACAGATTTCTCATTGCTCAGTGCATTTGTCTGGTCTTCTTTTATCTCCAGATAATGACCACATCTACTTCTGCATTGCACAATACTATTTTTAAGGAAAATAACAATAAGAAAGGAAAAATATATATTATGTTCTTCCACCGAGACATGAGAACAATTATTTAACATGGGAGTAAAATGGGAAAGAATCCTTAAATATAGAAGGAGTTTGAGAAAGAGAAAAACAATGTTTTCAATTTCTGTTCAGATGTTCTGTGATAATGTGTTAAAGAGAGAGAGGATTTATTCAGAAAGAATAAAAAAATACCCTCAAGTCTTGCTAGATCAAGGAAAAGCAGAGCCAAGAGTGAAAATGTTGACTAACAATGTTGTTCAACGAGCTCCTCGAGCGAGAATGAGCAAGAATTTGTAAAACCAGGAGAGGTCTTACCCTTGGCTGCCCCAACTCCCAGCTGTCCTCTCCTACCATGGTGAAGCTCTTTCTCCGAGTGCCACTGCCTGGTGTTTAAAAACCTGCACAACCAACTGCAATAGCAAAATAACAGACATTGAAAAATAACCTCTTCAAAACATTTTTAACCCAAATCTCTTCCCGGGGTAGCGCAGGGTGGGATGAATGCCCCTGTCAGCACGGAGGAGACCTTATCGGTGAGATTCATGGAGGGAACAGCAAGACCCACAGCAGAACCAATTTATGCCAATTATAGACCTCAGAACGATGATGCCATCAGTCACCACCCCACCTGACGGGGACAGGAAGAGCCTTATTCCATTGTCACTGAAGTCTACGAGACCTTCTGCTTATCTGACCCCGAGTAACCTATTTATCTGTTACCATATATTCTATAAATCTGATCAAGAATTAAGATTCTATCTAAGGATATGCCTATGACAAGGCTATTAAAAAAACCAGGTTATTGACTGTGGGTCATCTAAATCCCTGTCACAGGCAGCCCTTAGTTATCTGTAGAACTTAATACACCAGGCAGCTTGCAGTCTCAATGCAATTTCCTTACATTAAACTGTTATTTTCTGTTCTGTTCCTCAGATTTCCTGTATTTCAGGAATCATGCCAAGTTCAGCTGAGTAGAAGCGAATACAGCTCCATCAACTCACAGGTTTCACCACAGGTCATTGCGACCCTTGGTATTTCCCTAAACTGACAGCTTTAGGCTCACAGGTTTCACCACAGGTCCTTGGTATTTCCCTAAACTGACAGCTTTAGGGTGTTTTTGCCAGAGCAGGAAGGACATGGACCTGTTCAAATGGGTCCAGTGCAGGAAGGAACATGGACCTGTTTGAATGGGTCCAGAGGAGGCCACAAAGATGCTGGGAGGGCTGGAGCCCCTCTGCTGGGAGGACAGGCTGAGAGAGTTGGGGTTCTTCAGCCTGGAGAAGAGAAAGCTCTGGAGAGTCCTTATAGCCCCTTCCAGTCCCTAAAGGGGGCTCCAGAAAAGCTGAGGAGGGACTCTTGATCAGAGACAGGAACCATAGGACAAGGAGTAATGGTTTTAAACTGAAAAAGGGGAAATTTAGAAGAGATATTATGAAGGAATTCTTTGCTGTGAGGGTGGTGAGAGCCTGGCCCAGGTTGCCCAGAGAAGCTGTGGCTGCCCCATCCCTTGAGGGGTTCAAGGCCAGGTTGGAGGGGGCTTGGAGCAACCTGGTGTGGTGGGAGGTGTCCCTGCCCAGGGCAGGGGGTTGGAACTCAATGATCTTTAAGGTCCCTTCCAACCCAAACCATTCTATGATTCTGCAATTCTATGATTTTTATTTAAAAGGAAAAACAAAAAAAAAAGATACAGTTTCTTTCAACATATAAAGAACATTTATGAGGTAGGTAGGGAAATACTTAAGTGTCTTCAAAGATGAAATAGTAGGAAGAATTCTCTGGGGAAAGAGCATCCATTTCAACTCCTTGTAATCCATTCAAAACAGCTGCCCAGATGAAAGGATTGTACAATAAAGCTACGGACAAGGGAGCCCAATTTATGCACTTTCAGTGGTGCCACAATAAACTGCAGGTGTCCGGAAAAAATTAAAACTATGTAACTAAAAGCATCACTATTGGTTTTCTGCTGTACAAAACCTACTTTTCATACTGTTCTTGATTACTTCTGCTGGACTACGTACACTTAACATATGGTCATTTTAAATGCAAATATTAAGGATATGAAAAGGCACGGTCACATGCTGCATCTTGGAGGCCTCCCAAGAACTAAAGCAGCTTGATAATAAGACAAAATCACATTAGTTGCCCAAGCATAAATTTGCCTTGGCCATCCAAATATCAATATGCATTTGGCAAAATAACATGAAACATGAAGGGAGACTTATAAGGAGAATTGTTGTCATTGTCCCTAGAGGAGGAAAGAATGAAGCATAATGGACAAGTTACAAATGATGAATGGATGGATGCAACAAAACTACTAATGGTATGTGCCACTGATTACTTAGGAAAGCAAAAGGTAATAGAAATTATCCAGAAAGTTTCCCTGGTCATGAATAATGCAAACTTACTTGGCTCAACAGACCATATTACATTTCAACATATCTGAAGGAAATGGAAAAAGAAAGACCAAATGAAGTTTTTCTGGGGGATTTGATGAATCAGAAAAAAAAATGTCTAACATTTATGGAAAGGTGGGTGACAATAAACAGGACTGAAAATGGTAACGGAACACAATTGCCTTCACTAAAATATAATTAAAAATAAAAATACGGATAAAGATTAAAAATGTTAAGACAGGGTTAGGAAAAACAAATGCGTGTGTGCGTTTTTGGGTTCTGATTTTCTTGTGGAGCCACAAGTGACTGTCAAATGTATGTGCTTAGGACTAAAATGTTACAGGGAACTGTGTCGGACCTGAAAGCAAAGATATCAAATGAGGGATCTCTAAAATTGCCAAACTCCTTGTTCAGCTCGTGCTGGAGTCCATGGGGACGCACGAAGCCTCTTGCATCTCAAACTTCCTTTTGTTCTGTAGTTTCCATGAGAAGAGAGATGATCTTTCTCACTTCTCTCTTTTTTTTTCCACATAAGAAGTTGATGATCTTTTCTTAGATACAGACCTCTGTTTGAAATAGCCTTTATTTGTAACATTATAGGCATGTGTCAGTGTCACATGTGTTCCATAATACTAATAATTCAATAATTACTACACATATAAGTATTTTCTTCCATTTTTTCACCCCTCCAGAAAAATATTTTATCTTTATCTTTTTATCTTTACCAATTTTGCACTGCTAGGATTGTAGACGTGCAGGAGAATGGTAATTGGTGTCTTTCTGCATTGCTTTGTTCTATTTTTTTTCTCTATATCTTAGTATTTGTCTTTAAAAATACAACTTTTTCTAAGAAGTGTAATTATTTTAATATACCTTTAAATAGTATTTCTGTAAATATAAAGTGACTGTCAGTTGCAAACAATTGAAAGGTTAATCTAAGTTTGAAAAAGCTTATGAGTTTTCCTAAGTTCTGACTTAATTTGCTGAAAAAGAAATGTTAGAGAATGGAGCACTAAGACAGAATTATTCTGCTCTGCTTTCCACAAGACTTAGCTCTTGACTCCCATCATCACACACGCACTACAAATCAAAACACAATTTTTATTTATTACATTTCTGTTGAGTCTTTCACTTGAAATTATCTAAAGTCAATTTATAAACACAGATTTATTGGCCACAGAAAAGCATTACTTGAATGTAGGATGGCGGTCGCAACTCAAAATATTCTAAAACCAAGCGTGTATTTTTAAAAGACGTTTGCATGTGTGTGTTTGTGCATAAGCAAGCATCATATGTATAAATAAATGAGGAGATTTAATTTGGACTTATGAGGCATTCATGTTTATAGTAACACGACTTCTATGTGCTTTCTGTGTCTTAAGCTTTAACGTTGACAAAATTGTTCTAGGATCACAAGAACTAACATACTTTCACAGAGAAACAGAAATAGATGAGGGCAAATTTGTACATGGGAAGAAGATACATCTCATTCTATAAATCACAAGCTTAACTCTGTGAGAGGGGACTTGGGGACAGGGCGTAGGTGGGGACCGGGTTATGCTCTACCATCTGCTATTTTTCTGCAAGACTGAACTTTCCTGATGGTTTCTGGTGTTCTCTTCCTCTGACCCCCACCAAGGCCTGTCAGGCTTCACTTCCTCACTCTTTGGTTGTCTTTTATGTATGGCATAATGTAGACTAATGCTACGTATTTGCTGTGAACTGCAATAGTCTCACCTGTCCTGAATGGTTTTCAGCTGGCTGCTATGACCAACAATATTATGAACTTTAGTGTGACTAGTGCGCATGCAGGGTTATAGAATCATAGAATCACAGAATTATTATTTTCAGCTGACTGCTATGTCCATCAGTATTATGAACTTTAGTGTGACTAGAGTGTGTGCATGGTTATAGAATCATAGAATCATGGAATGGTTAGGATTGGAAGGGACCTTAAAGATCATCAAATTCCAACCCCCTGCCCTGGGCAGGGACACCTCCCACCAGCCCAGGTTGCTCCAAGCCCCCTCCAACCTGCCCTTGAACCCCTCCAGGGATGGGGCAGCCACAGCTTCTCTGGCCAACCTGGGCCAGGCTCTCACCACCCTCACAGCAAAGAACTTCTTCCTAATATCTAGTCTAAATCTCCCCTCTTTCAGTTTAAAAACTGTTAAAAACTTGTTTAAAAGTAGTTTTACCTGGTTTGATAGTTCTGAATTTATGTTTTGATCAGTACATACCTTCTATTACTATATAATAACAGTGTATGCTGTCCAGTTGGATAACCTTATTTGTTAACAGAAGTACAACTTAATGTCATTGAAGTGCTGCTCCTACCAGCCCATCGTTAAAGCTATGTTTTTTTTCAGAAGGAACAATTTGGGAGGGACAAAGGAAGCCACAGTGGATTTTAGGAGGAGCTCAAGAGAGTGGAAGTAAAAGACCACACAGAACAGAGAGAAGAACAGGAATATAGAGTCACTCCTCAAGTCCTTGTGGGAGGAGTGTCTCCTTTTTCAGTTTTTAAAGGTAGACGTATGTGAAGTATTAATCTCTTTACCCAGAAACTGAATTAACTCATAGATTTACATAATTCAGATAAGAATCCAGTCCAATATATTCAATGCTGGGAGCCAATTAAGGCTTTAATTAGGAATAAAACAGGAGAGGAATAAGGGATTCACACATTATTGATATTTTCAAAGCTCAAAGTTACACTTGCAGGGAGGTCTTTGTTCTACATTAGAGAAAAAGAACTATACTGAAACATTTCTCTCACAGTAGGAGCCTTTTGTCAATTTGCTGAAGAAATTATGCTAAAAACTACACAAAGGCAAGTTTTTCTTACTCTTCCACTTGTCTGAAAACCAGAACTAGACAGATAAAATGAAAGGAAACTTTCACCTGAGAAAATCACTGCCTTCCATTAAGGACTTCGTCAATGCACATTTTAACAGACTAAAAAAAAAAAAACAAAAAAAATCTGTTAGCCAGGGGGACAAAGAGACTACATACTAATTATTCCTTTTGATCTTCACTTGCAGGAAGACATCTGACAACTGTCAGAGATAAAGCTTACAATTAGGCAGCTTTTTTAAATAATTAAGTACAGGAATTGAAGCTTTCCCTAGACTTGCCTTTCTCTTTTTTTTCCCCTACCTCCGGCTGTATCCTTGCCAAGCCAGCTGAGAAGTCACATCCAGTCCTTCTCTCCCGTTGCCTACACACAATCCAACTGAAAGTCTGTGATTGAAACTGCAAGCCCACCCAAGTGACTAAGGTGACTAAGCTGCCACCATGCCAGGCAGTCATTTAGGAGAAATTAATAATCACTGACCCTTCTTGTAACACACTAAAATGATTTTGATTTTACTTCTGAAAACGACACAGTCTGTCTATTCAACCATTAAAATATCTCCTGATGATATTTAAAACTCAAAAAAAAAAACCCCAAACCATCTACAGCAAAAGCTGAAAGGAAAAACACAAAGGGCTAAGATGACCTTGAGAAGGCCTTTTATTGCTCAGTAAATCCCTGCATGGAAAAGCCCATTTTTACCTGCATTCAATCTGTTTTGCATACACTCCATATCTAATCAAACATTTAGCTTTTATCTCGACAATAGAAACAAGCTAAAAAGCACTAGAAGTTAAGTAATGTCTATTTCAAGAGCTACCTTAAGAAAGTAAAGAGGGCTTGAGGAGGAGAGCCTGGAGAATGCCATCACTGTGATCTGTTATGCTGAAGACCTTTACTTGGTGTTCCCCAGACCCACCGATGTCAACAGAAACCAGGAACGATTGGAGATCATCCAACCCAATGATCTTCCCAAACTTTTGACTATCTAGAATAGTACTCTTGTTTTGAAGGTGAAGATTTAAAATAAAATATTTTTTTCCAGAAATAGATACATCAGTACACCTCCTTTAAAAACACAATAATTTTTAATAATCGCGAAGTGTTCTTCTTTTACAGAAGTCTAGTTAAATGAAATATTTAGTTGCCTCCAGACGATTATGGTAATCCTAAGAAGAAAAAAAAAAACTCCACAAACTGTGAATTTTTTGAAAGTTGCCTGCTGTGTAATCTAGAAAGTAAAAATAGGGTATATTTAACAAGAATTTACTTGGTGAATTATTGAAATAGATGGTTAATAATGGGAATGTCAAGCTTCATCGACAGTATGTAGTTATTTGAACTGACTTGCTGTGAGGAGTTATCACTTTATTCTTCTTCCTTTCCTTAACCAATTTTATGCAACTTAACCGTAAAGCCATGATTCTCATCAACCCTAGTTCTTCCATACAAGCCTGATGAAAAAATGGCTTTGATCCCAAACTAATTGCAATAATTAAATATTTTTGCCAATTTCAAAATTTTGGGACCAGGTCCCATAAATATTGTCTTAGTTTGATGATTTTGTAGTATTACAAGAAATGTTTATGTTGGGTTTGGGCTTTTTTCTTTGGGAGAAGGGGTTATTTGGTTATTTGTCTACTGTTTTGAAAAGGACCGCAAAATCTTGACTTTTGTTAAATTTATTTTAGCTCAAATGATTTATAAATCATGCTTCCTCTCCAAGTTTGATTGTTACAACAACAAAAGACACAACTTGTTTCCAAGTAACAAAACCACTTTTCTTGCTGTCATAATGAATTCTGAATATGGCCCAAGTCCTCTACTTCTGTACTGAGGAAAGGGACTTGTACAGATTTGTGAAGTAATGTTAAAAATGTCTAATTAATTCCCTTGTAGCAGACCCTATTGTCTACTTCAAGAGGAACCTTGCTTTTCACCTGCAAAGATCAGTCCTATTTGGATACCTAGTCCTTACTGTAACAAAACGTTAATAATTGTTTTATGAGAAGGAGCCACATCTGATTTTGTTCTTGAAGCTCCAATTCTCACAAAATGCCCCAGAAGTAGTGCTGATGTTCTACATTTCCAAAAAGCAAATGTTTTATGACATTTCCTCTGTGTCATAAAACACCGATCTCCTCATGCCTTGGATTTTTTCTTCCCAAATAGTTCCCATACCAACAATTAGAAATAATCCCCTGCTCGTAATATATCACCCAAAAAAATACTGTCACTGCCTAAAACCTTGCTAGAAAAAGGTCAACAGTCACTTTTCAAGCCTGTGCAAAGCCTGTAGTAAGTTCATTAGTACAGACACGTTTCAAGAACTG
This sequence comes from Calidris pugnax, assembly GCF_001431845.1. Lineage (NCBI taxonomy): Eukaryota > Metazoa > Chordata > Aves > Charadriiformes > Scolopacidae > Calidris > Calidris pugnax. The sequence continues at coordinate 3,020,687 of NW_015090891.1, forward strand.
GATTTTATCAATGAACTACATGAATTATACATAATGTTACACTACCCAACCAAATGTTCCCACCCTCTTTCTTTTTCACTTGTCGTGGTGATTCAGAATTTTCAGGGATCTATAAAAAATATATATATATATCCCAGACATCTTTTAGAAGTTATTTTCTCCCTGGAAGAACCCCTGAGGGACATGAATCATGTGAACTGTGGTACCTTCCCCACTGTGCCCTGTGCACTCTCCCTTGAAGGTTATATTTCAAAGTCAAAAAAATTTCGCAGCGCTCCTCTGGTACATATTGTTCCTTGATTTATGCAAAAAAATACCAAGCATATTATCAGCACTGCTCTTCTCCTTCATGTTCTTGGGAGGTGGGAAGGAAAGAAAAGAAGTCAATCAGAGGCTTCCGTGCTTAAGCAGCTCACAGCCTTTAGTTCAATAACTTGAATCACTTAATACTTTTGAAGACGTTCTCCGTTTTTGGGGTTTTTTTGTGTCAGGGACTTTAAAGAGAAGGCACGTAGTCTCCTTGCCACTTGAACAAAAAATAAAGTTTTCTTTTACAAGCTTAACTTTATGAGTTTCCTCACCCTTTGAAAGAGCTGGATTCTCTGCCCCAGGAAAAAAAAAAAAAAAAATCATTACTGGTTAAAACTATTGGATATTGTGTAGTTTGCAGTGATTTTTCTCCCAAGCACATCCTTAATTGCTTAAGAAGTATTATTAATTGCTATTACAAACTGTTCAGCAATTCTAATGGCTTATTGATGAAATGCTATCTTCTTGAGGCTCCAGACCTTGTTTTCATTTTCCGTGTTATCTCCACGGTTCATTCATTATAATATTATATCAATATTATGCCAACCTAATCAAATAATTTTTGCCTTTGCAAATTACTCTCTTCCCCTACACAAACAAAACATCATACACCCATCACCTTACGGGTTGGGTTTTTTTAAACACTGCAACATCAAGTTTGTGCCTTTGCTCCTATTCCAAACTTAAAATTCATTAATATGCCACCGTGCTTCTTTCAAGCTTTATTTATTTTGCTTTGCAGCTTGTGTTAGGGAATGTTCAGCTTGGCCAAACAAGACCCTGTTCAGTTGAACTGAAGGTAAAAGCACAACCACAGTAGAAAAAAGACCATCCTAAACTCCTTTTTACTTCCATTTCTGTTCTTTTCCTCACTTTTCATTGAACCTTTTTTTCATACATTTTACGTGCACAGATTAAAGCGTTGATTCAGTAAAACACATCCAAATTCTGCACAGCAGTTAGAACTGCTTCCACTACCTTTAATACTCAGCTTTTAGTATATTTTAATTGCAGCTAGGGTATATGAAGTTTGGCTTGAATTATGCAAAATAAGAGAAGGTGACAAAAAAAGCGCAGAAAATAATCAAACTGAAAATGTTTTACACAAGGCAAAGATTTGCCATTAACCAGCAGAAAGCTAGGATGCACTAATACATGCTGTGTGAAAAGTAAATTTCTGGCTGATTAGCATATTCATATCATAGTGAAAAAGTATGAGATGTCCAGAATTTGTATAATATATATATTTTAATAGTAAAAAGATGAAGAAACCACTTCACAGTTAATAGAGAAAGTAAAACCCCTTTAAATTTAAGACAAGAAGTACTGAAATTTGGAGGATTTTTAAAAGTTGAGAATAGGGATAAAAAAGCAGGATTTAAACAATGATGACTTCTGAATATCTGACAGCTTGCAGCCGTGTCTTTGAACCTCCAAAATTGCTAAAAACCCCCATAATTGATAAACATAAAATAATGGGATGAACTTATTTCTATGACAAATTGTACATTGTTACCAGTTCCTCACTCATCACTTATACAGTTCTTTTAGGGATAAATTAAAAAGAAAGAAAAGAAAAAAATGGTAAAAATACCTTTGAAGCTATTAAAGATAAATAACCACCTCTTGGTATAAGCATTTTCAGCCAAAAAAGAAACATCCAAAAGAAAATAAAAACTTGAACAATAAAGGAAGTAAGCAAGTTGAGCTACAATATTACAGGTAAATTGTGGTGCTTTTTACTCTGTCGGTCCTTCCATCTGCACCTCTTTCACTCCTTATCAACAACAAAAGATAAAATACAACAAAGGATCCAGGTTTTATGCTGAAACTTGCCAAACTTTATGGATATTGGGAAGAAACAACACGTTTACCAAGGATATCTACTTTTTATTTCTAAAATGAATGTTTTTGCATTTGAGAAGTATTCACCCGTCATGTATTAAGAAGATAAGCATTTATTATCTGGTTAATAAAAGGCAAAGCCACAACATCAGGGGCTTTAAAAATAATTGTACATGAATTTGATCGGCAGAATGTTATTAACACTGGAAGATGAAAAACAAACAGGATGGAAACTTGCAGCATTTGGAGACATCATTATATTCTATTTTTGAAGTAGAGAAGCAAACAAATCTTTGTTTAAGATTCTGGTCATGTTCAGCTCACCAGTATTACGTTAGAAAATTTATAATTCTCTGCAAATACACAGGATAACGGATGTGTCCTAGAGGAATATGAGGTTATAGAGCTCACCACGCTTGAATCATCTATTTCATTTGGATTTGATAGAATTTCATATATGGGATTCTCACCTAACACGGGGAGCTTTGCTAATTGACAGAGACTATAGGCAAAAAAAGATTTTGATATTTTTACATATGTGTGGTTTCAGTTCTCTTTCCTTCTCTCACAAAATACCTGCAGGAAAATTATGAGTCCTTCAGACATTCATTATTCGAAACTGTTCAAAGATTTGTACGGTCTGAAAGCCTATGCTGAACATTTACAGTTGCTAGGTGATATCCAAGTGGTGGTCAGTAATTGTGATTGAAGCTGTATGGTTTTCACAGCAATCTTCCATTTCCTGATTGGGGATCAAGAAAAAAAGGAAGGCAGATTTTGGTATAAGCAACTCAAGATTCAGTCGCCATAAATATATGACAAAGATATAGGGAAAGTTCATGTTGTTACAATACAGTTTTGATCAGAAAAATCAAGCATAAAAAAGGAGTGTTGCTGAAATAGGTGGCTGAGTTAAATAATATATTTCAGCAAATATTTGCTTGTAAGTCTCTTGCCATATTTCCCATTTTTATGCAGTAATATGTTCTGATCCATGTGACCTCATTGCTATAAGGATAATAATGTTCTAAAGGTAGTCTACATCCTATAAATTGGACAAACTTGTGAAGACCAATCTATCCTTTCACTTCTCTTTAAGCATGTGTCCTTACTTACTCAATCATGGCTGCAATTAGGCTACACAGTTATTGTAGATGACCTAACGAAGGCAGGAGAAAGACTAACTGCAAATATGCTTTTGTTAAAATTTCCTGAAACTGATTTCTTTGTGTTCATGTAACAGAAAATGAAATACCCTTGATTTCCTTCAAATTCCCCTCGTCTTTCACAAACCACAACCCTTTACAAGGTTTCTCTTCTTTGACTGCATCCATGCCTAAAGCTGCAAGACTGACCTAGAGGCAGATTCCCATCTTTTTTTGAAACTTTCTGGAATCCCACAGCAAACTGCATTCTAAGAGTTAAAGAGCATCAAGGTTTTGAGACGATGAGAGATGCAAAAAAATGTGAAATCACAGAATCACAGAAAGATATAAGGTTAGAAGGGACCTCTGGAGATCATCTAGTCCAACCCCCCTGCCAAAGCAGGTCCACCTAGAACAGGTTGCACAGGAAAAATCTTGGATCCAGATTCTTCAATTGATTTGGGAAAGCTTCTTTCTGTTTCAAAGGATCGATCAGTAAATGGGCACTATACAATGATAAATGACAATAAACCATTTCAGGAATGACACCCAATTACTCAAAGTGTTTGAAATAGATTAGAACAGTAAGGGGGAAAAAAAGTGTAATCTTTCAGTGTTTTGCTGCTCAGCTTTAAAAGGAAGAGTAATAGACCGTGGTCCATAATAATAGGGGGTAAGGAATAATAATAAAAAAGGGAAGCCATAAATGGGAACTTGGAGACACCCAAACCTGACTGACGAAGGATAAGGGAAGGAATAGAGAGAACCAAAACCTAGTGATTAGTCACACTAATCAATGAAGGTACAGAGAACACAAGAATGCTTATTTCTGCATTCCCTGATCTAGGACATTGCCAAACAGGACACCACGGAGAAGGGAGAAGCCATAGACAAAATACATGGTGACACAAACCTGTCAGAACAACATAAAGGAGACAATAAGTGGAAATAAACCTGGGCAGTAACACTCATTGATGAGCCATCAAGAAACTGCAGGCAAACCAGGAGGTTGCAGCTCATAAGGATGCAAACCTGAGGGTCCAGGGTATTACGGGGAATCTTGGAGTTGTGCAAACTGACAGAGGGAGAAGAGAAGGCTCCAGGGAGACCTTATCACAGCCTTTCAGTACCTAAAGAGGGCCTACAGGAGAGATGGGGAGGACTCTTGATCAGGGAGGGGAGCCATAGGATGAGGGGGGAGGGTTTGACACTGAAAGAGGGGAGATTTAGATAAGATATTAGGAATACTTTGCTGTGAGGGTAGTCAGACCCTGGCCCAGGTTGCCCAGAGAAGTTGTGGAGGCCCCATCCCAAGGCCAGGTTGGACGGGGCTTTAAGCAACCTGGTCTAGTGGGAGATGTCCCTGCTCAGGGCAGGGAGGCATGGAACTGGATGGTTTCTAAGGTCGCTTCCAACCCAAAATGTTCCATGATTCTATCTCTGTGTAACCCCATTCTCCACCCTTTGTGTGTGTGTGAGTGCTGCAAGGACTACGTGCCAGGCCAACCTCAATGGATCTGGGGCCAGCAGCTGGAGTCAGGCCAGAGGTGTTGGCTGGGTCTGGCCAGGGGTGTTGGAGAGACAGAGGGGTCATATTGGTATTCGAGGAATCCACTAAAGTGCATGAGTGTGTGAATCAAGTGCTAAGTGTGTGCTGTCAACGGTGAGCTTCTGTCTCTACCAGCAGAAGAGGAGGAGGGGACCTGGCTGAGAAACAGCAGTGTTTCTCTTTACAGAAACAGAAAGACAAATTCTTAATAAATCTCTTAAATGATCAAAGTTCTCTCAGCCACCCTGCTGAAATAGGCTGCCTCTGCTTGCGTAATGGCTAATTTGAAGCAGAGAGAGAACTGACAAAATCATCAAATACTTCTACCCACATTAGATATCCATCTTGACGGCCCCAGGCTTAAAAAGCCAGAAATTTAGAGTGAACCGATTAATCTTCAGAAACTAAGATTTTCCTCACCATGGACAGGAAGGTTCGCAATTATTCAATTTGCAACATATCAACAGTTTATTTCTGTTCTCACTACCATTCTCTGCTTTCTATTTGGATGTCAGATGGGCTTTCATTACTTTTACCAAAGAACAGCATCACATCGAAATGGAAGCACCAGCAACAGCCTGTCAGAAGTGATGTCCTATTTGCAGTTTTACAAAGTGTGACTGAAAATTGCCCACCACACTGTCATATTAGCAATCCAAGAGACCTTGTCAGGGCTGTAAGGTGTTGGGTCACTGGTGTTCTTCAGAACAAGACATAGCTCAGCTGCCTTAACTTGCAATTGAAAATACAAACATCAAATACTGTACCTTTTTCCAGTTTGAAACTTGCCAGTCGGATCGCCTTTTTTTTTAAACATGAAACTTTAAAAGGGGAACATGGTAAAATAAAGACCTATTTTTCCACTAAGTTTAGAAAAGCAAGTAACAGTACTGGTTAAAACTATTGGATATTGTGTAGTTTGCAGTGATTTTTCTCCCAAGCACATCCTTAATTGCTTAAGAAGTATTATTAATTGCTATTACAAACTGTTCAGCAATTCTAATGGCTTATTGATGAAATGCTATCTTCTTGAGGCTCCAGACCTTGTTTTCATTTTCCGTGTTATCTCCACGGTTCATTCATTATAATATTATATCAATATTATGCCAACCTAATCAAATAATTTTTGCCTTTGCAAATTACTCTCTTCCCCTACACAAACAAAACATCATACACCCATCACCTTACGGGTTGGGTTTTTTTAAACACTGCAACATCAAGTTTGTGCCTTTGCTCCTATTCCAAACTTAAAATTCATTAATATGCCACCGTGCTTCTTTCAAGCTTTATTTATTTTGCTTTGCAGCTTGTGTTAGGGAATGTTCAGCTTGGCCAAACAAGACCCTGTTCAGTTGAACTGAAGGTAAAAGCACAACCACAGTAGAAAAAAGACCATCCTAAACTCCTTTTTACTTCCATTTTTGTTCTTTTCCTCACTCTTCATTGAAGCTTTTTTTCATACATTTTACGTGCACAGATTAAAGCTTTGATTCAGTAAAACACATCCAAATTCTGCACCGCAGTTAGAACTTCTTCCACTACCTTTAATAGTCAGCCTTTAGGATATTTTAATTGCAGCTAGAGTATATGAAGTTTGGCTTGAATTATGCAAAATAAGAGAAGGTGACAAAAAAAGCGCAGAAAATAATCAAACTGAAAAGGTTTTACACAAGGCAAAGATTTGCCATCAACCAGCAGAAAGCTAGGATGCACTAATACATGCTGTGTGAAAAGCAAATTTCTGGCTGATTAGCATATTCACATCATAGTGAAAAAGTATGAGATGTCCAGAATTTGTATAATAAATATATTTTAATAGTAAAAAGATGAAGAAACAGCTTCACAGTTAATAGAGAAAGTAAAACCCCTTCAAATTTAAGACAAGAAGTACTGAAATTTGGAGGATTTTTAAAAGTTGAGAATAGGGATAAAAAAGTAGGATTTAAACAATAATGATGACTTCTGAATATCTGACACCTCGCAGCTGTGTCTTTGAACCTCCAAAATTGCTAAAAACCCCATAATTGATAAGCATAAAATAATGGGATGAGCTTATTTCTATGACAAATTATACATTGTTACCAGATCCTCACTCATCACTTATACAGTTCTTTTAGGGATAAATTAAAAAGAAAGAAAAGAAAAAAATGATGAAAATACCTTTGAAGCTATTAAAGATAAATAACCACCTCTTGGTATAAGCATTTTCAGCCAACAAAGAAAGTACTTGGCCAAAAACATCCAAGAGAAAATAAAAACTTGAAGAATAAAGGAAGTAAATAAGTTGCACTACAATGTTACAGGTAAATTGTGGTGCCTTTTACTCTGTCCTTCCATCTGCACCTATTTCACTCCTTATCCCATCAACAACAAAAGATAAAATACAACAAAGGATCCAGGTTTTATGCTGAAACTTGCCAAACTTTATGGATATTGGGAAGAAACAACACGTTTACCAAGGATATCTACTTTTTATTTCTAAAATGAATGTTTTTGCATTTGAGAAGTATTCATCCGTCATGTATTAAGAAGATAAGCATTTATTATCTGGTTAATAAAAGGCAAAGCCACAACATCAGGGGCTTTAAAAATAATTGTACATGAATTTGATCGGCAGAATGTTATTAACACTGGAAGATGAAAAACAAACAGGATGGAAACTTGCAGCATTTGGAGACATCATTATATTCTATTTTTGAAGTAGAGAAGCAAACAAATCTTTGTTTAAGATTCTGGTCATGTTCAGCTCACCAGTATTACGTTAGAAAATTTATAATTCTCTGCAAATACACAGGATAACGGATGTGTCCTAGAGGAATATGAGGTTATAGAGCTCACCACGCTTGAATCATCTATTTCATTTGGATTTGATAGAATTTCATATATGGGATTCTCACCTAACACGGGGAGCTTTGCTAATTGACAGAGACTATAGGCAAAAAAAGATTTTGATATTTTTACATATGTGTGGTTTCAGTTCTCTTTCCTTCTCTCACAAAATACCTGCAGGAAAATTATGAGTCCTTCAGACATTCATTATTCGAAACTGTTCAAAGATTTGTACGGTCTGAAAGCCTATGCTGAACATTTACAGTTGCTAGGTGATATCCAAGTGGTGGTCAGTAATTGTGATTGAAGCTGTATGGTTTTCACAGCAATCTTCCATTTCCTGATTGGGGATCAAGAAAAAAAGGAAGGCAGATTTTGGTATAAGCAACTCAAGATTCAGTCGCCATAAATATATGACAAAGATATAGGGAAAGTTCATGTTGTTACAATACAGTTTTGATCAGAAAAATCAAGCATAAAAAAGGAGTGTTGCTGAAATAGGTGGCTGAGTTAAATAATATATTTCAGCAAATATTTGCTTGTAAGTCTCTTGCCATATTTCCCATTTTTATGCAGTAATATGTTCTGATCCATGTGACCTCATTGCTATAAGGATAATAATGTTCTAAAGGTAGTCTACATCCTATAAATTGGACAAACTTGTGAAGACCAATCTATCCTTTCACTTCTCTTTAAGCATGTGTCCTTACTTACTCAATCATGGCTGCAATTAGGCTACACAGTTATTGTAGATGACCTAACGAAGGCAGGAGAAAGACTAACTGCAAATATGCTTTTGTTAAAATTTCCTGAAACTGATTTCTTTGTGTTCATGTAACAGAAAATGAAATACCCTTGATTTCCTTCAAATTCCCCTCGTCTTTCACAAACCACAACCCTTTACAAGGTTTCTCTTCTTTGACTGCATCCATGCCTAAAGCTGCAAGACTGACCTAGAGGCAGATTCCCATCTTTTTTTGAAACTTTCTGGAATCCCACAGCAAACTGCATTCTAAGAGTTAAAGAGCATCAAGGTTTTGAGACGATGAGAGATGCAAAAAAATGTGAAATCACAGAATCACAGAAAGATATAAGGTTAGAAGGGACCTCTGGAGATCATCTAGTCCAACCCCCCTGCCAAAGCAGGTCCACCTAGAACAGGTTGCACAGGAAAAATCTTGGATCCAGATTCTTCAATTGATTTGGGAAAGCTTCTTTCTGTTTCAAAGGATCGATCAGTAAATGGGCACTATACAATGATAAATGACAATAAACCATTTCAGGAATGACACCCAATTACTCAAAGTGTTTGAAATAGATTAGAACAGTAAGGGGGAAAAAAAGTGTAATCTTTCAGTGTTTTGCTGCTCAGCTTTAAAAGGAAGAGTAATAGACCGTGGTCCATAATAATAGGGGGTAAGGAATAATAATAAAAAAGGGAAGCCATAAATGGGAACTTGGAGACACCCAAACCTGACTGACGAAGGATAAGGGAAGGAATAGAGAGAACCAAAACCTAGTGATTAGTCACACTAATCAATGAAGGTACAGAGAACACAAGAATGCTTATTTCTGCATTCCCTGATCTAGGACATTGCCAAACAGGACACCACGGAGAAGGGAGAAGCCATAGACAAAATACATGGTGACACAAACCTGTCAGAACAACATAAAGGAGACAATAAGTGGAAATAAACCTGGGCAGTAACACTCATTGATGAGCCATCAAGAAACTGCAGGCAAACCAGGAGGTTGCAGCTCATAAGGATGCAAACCTGAGGGTCCAGGGTATTACGGGGAATCTTGGAGTTGTGCAAACTGACAGAGGGAGAAGAGAAGGCTCCAGGGAGACCTTATCACAGCCTTTCAGTACCTAAAGAGGGCCTACAGGAGAGATGGGGAGGACTCTTGATCAGGGAGGGGAGCCATAGGATGAGGGGGGAGGGTTTGACACTGAAAGAGGGGAGATTTAGATAAGATATTAGGAATACTTTGCTGTGAGGGTAGTCAGACCCTGGCCCAGGTTGCCCAGAGAAGTTGTGGAGGCCCCATCCCAAGGCCAGGTTGGACGGGGCTTTAAGCAACCTGGTCTAGTGGGAGATGTCCCTGCTCAGGGCAGGGAGGCATGGAACTGGATGGTTTCTAAGGTCGCTTCCAACCCAAAATGTTCCATGATTCTATCTCTGTGTAACCCCATTCTCCACCCTTTGTGTGTGTGTGAGTGCTGCAAGGACTACGTGCCAGGCCAACCTCAATGGATCTGGGGCCAGCAGCTGGAGTCAGGCCAGAGGTGTTGGCTGGGTCTGGCCAGGGGTGTTGGAGAGACAGAGGGGTCATATTGGTATTCGAGGAATCCACTAAAGTGCATGAGTGTGTGAATCAAGTGCTAAGTGTGTGCTGTCAACGGTGAGCTTCTGTCTCTACCAGCAGAAGAGGAGGAGGGGACCTGGCTGAGAAACAGCAGTGTTTCTCTTTACAGAAACAGAAAGACAAATTCTTAATAAATCTCTTAAATGATCAAAGTTCTCTCAGCCACCCTGCTGAAATAGGCTGCCTCTGCTTGCGTAATGGCTAATTTGAAGCAGAGAGAGAACTGACAAAATCATCAAATACTTCTACCCACATTAGATATCCATCTTGACGGCCCCAGGCTTAAAAAGCCAGAAATTTAGAGTGAACCGATTAATCTTCAGAAACTAAGATTTTCCTCACCATGGACAGGAAGGTTCGCAATTATTCAATTTGCAACATATCAACAGTTTATTTCTGTTCTCACTACCATTCTCTGCTTTCTATTTGGATGTCAGATGGGCTTTCATTACTTTTACCAAAGAACAGCATCACATCGAAATGGAAGCACCAGCAACAGCCTGTCAGAAGTGATGTCCTATTTGCAGTTTTACAAAGTGTGACTGAAAATTGCCCACCACACTGTCATATTAGCAATCCAAGAGACCTTGTCAGGGCTGTAAGGTGTTGGGTCACTGGTGTTCTTCAGAACAAGACATAGCTCAGCTGCCTTAACTTGCAATTGAAAATACAAACATCAAATACTGTACCTTTTTCCAGTTTGAAACTTGCCAGTCGGATCGCCTTTTTTTTTAAACATGAAACTTTAAAAGGGGAACATGGTAAAATAAAGACCTATTTTTCCACTAAGTTTAGAAAAGCAAGTAAAAAGTGCTAGTAGTTAGGTTTGGGTCCTTCCAGTCATTTAAAAAATAAACTAAAAAAAATTAAAAAATTTGGAAAGCTGATCCCAAAATTGAATCAAAAAATGTATAATAAAAAAAAATGCTTAATATATCCAACTTCTATCATCTAGTGAGAAACTGTAGAGATGGGATAGTGAGGAATCACAGAAGCATCTTGGAAATTATCTGCAAACATTATATATAGCTCTAGAAACATTTCTCCAGTGCTCCACAGCTACTGCTGACATCTCTTAACGTTTTCTTCCTGAAATTTAAGACTGAGAGAAAACCCAACCAGTGCACAACATGAACACTGGAAGTTCATGAAATAATGAAGTATGATATGATCACAATGTTCCAAACAAGCATATAAAAAATACATACCAAGATTAAATATTCAAGTGTTCCTATTCCAAAGACAAGTGCAAAAAAACCCCAAAAAAACCCCCCAAAAAAACCCCAAACCGACCCAAACCAACTAAAAAAACAGAGTGTAATATCGATTCCTGCTTTTAAATTAAGATACTGGGATCTGATACTGATAAAACAAGCACCTCAGGTACCTGCTGAAAGGAAAACTGGGGCACACATTAAAAAAAATTACATTGAAGTAAAAAAAGATGGAAAATGGAATTGTGCAGAAAACCACCCAACTCAAACAGGGATTAATGTATATTTTAAATAAAACTGTACCACAGAATTTCCATTGAATAAATTTATACTATAAGGAGAAATAATATTTATTCTTATTTTTGTCACATATCACATGAAAAGTAGGAGAACAACGATTTAGATATAATGAAAGGGAGCCTGGAAAAGCTAATAATAATAAACACCCAATGTAATTTTTTTAAGTGTCAAAGAAGAGCCAAATAGAGTCACATCAGACACAAAAAGTGAACAGTATTAAGAAAGGAATGGAAAATACCACCATCCCACTGACTCACGCCGAAGTGCAACCAACTCCAACGCTTTTCCATATACAGATATGCAAAAAGGACTTCAACTTCATGAGATTCAAATGACTCAAAACTGGAGTAAAGACCCAACTCAAGTGCTGGGTCCAGTTTCGGAACCCTCATAACAGGAAGGAGATTGAGGTGCTGGAGTGTGTCCAGAGAAGAGCATGGAGCTGGTGAGGGGTCTGGAGCACAAGTCTTGTGAGGAGAGGCTGAGGGAGCTGGGGGTGTTCAGCCTGGAGAAGAGGAGGCTGAGGGGAGACCTTCTGGCTCTCTCCAACTCCCTGAAAGGAGGGTGTAGCCAAGGGGTTTGGTCTCTTCTCCCAAAGATAGGACATGAGGAAATAGCCTCAAGTTGCCCCAGGGGAGGTTCAGATTGTATATTAGGAAAAATTTCTACACTGAAAGGGTTGTCAAACCTTGGACCAGGCTGCCCAGGGCAGTGGTGGAGTCCCCATCCCTGGAGGGATTTAAAAGCCGGGCAGACGTGGTGCTGAGGGACATGGGTTAGTGATGGGTTTTGTCAGGGTTGGGTTGATGGTTGGGCTCAATGATCTGAAAGGTCCCTCCCAACCTTGGCAATTCTATGATTTGAAATATTCCGTTACCTGATGTATAAACTCTACTGGCAGATACGAAAAGGCAAGTGTGAGACTCATACACTCCTGGAGAGCTGACTGACAGTCAGAACACCCTCGCATCTAAAATGGTATCAGGTACTTATATTTATACTCAACCCCATCCATCTTGTCTACAAAGCTGTGAAAACAGTGGGCAGGGAGTGACTATTCACACCTTCTCAAATGTAAGACCTGGGCATCAGCAGGCAGCAGATTTAAAGACAGGTTGTAACCAATACTTTGTCATACCTCATGTCCCCGTGTGAGTGCATGTGGCTCATATGGCTGCTGATTGGGATGCCTCCAAGTGCATACCAGCTCTTTGTCCTCTTCTCGCCTCCATCAGATGCTCACTCTGAAAATGTATGTGGTGGATTCTACCCCTCTACTCCACTCTAGTGAGACCCCACCTGGAGCACTGTGTCCATCTTTGGAGTCCTCAGGACAAGAATCACAGAATATTCATGATTGGAAGGGACCTTTGAGATTATTGAATCCAATGAAAGGGAGAAGGACATGTAGAAGAACATGAAGAAGGACATGGAGCTGTTGGAATGTGTCCAGAGGAGGCCATGAAGATCCTCAGAGGGCTGGAGCCCGTCCGCTGTGAGGACAAGTTGAGAGAGTTGGGGGGGTTCAGCCTGGAGAAGAGAAGGCTCCGGGGAGACCTTACAGCCCCTCAAGGGTCTCCAGGAAAGCTGAGGAGGGGCTCTTGATCAGAAACAGGAACCATAGGATGAGGAGTAATGGTTTTAAACTGAAAGAGGGGACATTTAGACTAGATATTAAGAAGAACTTCTTTGCTGTGAGGGTGGTGAGACCCTGGCCCAGGTTTCCCAGAGAAGCTGTGGCTGCCCCATCCCTGGAGGAGTTCAAGGCCAGGCTGGAGGGGGCTTTGAGCAACGTGGTCTGGTGGGAGATGTCCCTGCCCAGGGTACAGGTATGGGACTGGATGATCTTTAAGGTCCCTTCCAACCCAAACAATTCTATGATTCTATGATTAAGGCGATGTGGCACAGCTACTGCTGGTTATAGGTTAGAAGACTGATGGGTACTTCTCAAGGAAAGGAAGGAAAGAAATCTGAGCATACAGTACTGATTGCAGGATCTTTGCATTTCCTACTGGGGACAGCTCTGCATAGAAAAATCAAAGTGAGAATTTACAGGATCGATGACTTTCTGTAAATTGTAAAACAAGTACAGAACACTGAAGTTCTACTTTTTCTGACAACCAGAAATATAAATAATTGACTTCCTCCATCTTATATCAGTGTTTTAATGCATGAACGAAGAGGCACTGCAACTGTTCAGGGATGAGCTGTCTAATTCCCAAGGTTACTGGATTATTTAGATGTGAAGTTTCCTTTTTGAAATGCAGCTGAGAAGCTTAATTGGACAAAATAATAGGAAATTCAATTTTAAATCACTCTTCTATTATATTTAAAATGGGACATAGGATATTTTGTGAAGCATCTGTTGATTTAAGTATATAGAAATTAAAAATCCTGATCCTCTCTACACCTGACCAACTGTATCATTGGTAGGGAAGGCAAGGTAATCAAATCCATCAAATCTACATCATTACTAAGCATTTCCTGGAAGCCCTTGAGGTGAACAGTGATCCTGATGATGCTATTCCCTACATCTGAGTTGAGTTCTTTGTCTACTATGCTGAAAAAGACTTTGCTGATGGACATTTTGAAGATGAAAACACGGGACAACATTTAAAATTTCCACCTTACGGGAAAGTTCATGGCCTCTGGCAGTAAAACAGGTCGGACAAACTGCAGTAATAACCTTGCAAATCAATAAATCTTTTAGGTAGAGTATTTTGCAACTTTGACCTATACCGTGTGATACACAAAATATATTCTTCTTTCCTGTTACAAATGAATCATCCTGGAATTCCATTAAGGTTATGTTACTGTGAAGAAAGTAACTACGGCACTAAATTATTAGTCATCAGAGTCTAAACAAATGTGATGAATTGCAACATAGATTTTGACTTCTGGTAAGACTTCCCTTTATACAACAAATTCCCTGAAAGCAATATGTACTTATCTTTAGTGATGGAATCTGTTTGTTGTGTTCTAATAAAACAAACTTACCCTGTCCTCACACTGAAAAGCAGTTGAAGAGCAACACAGTAATATTATTGTAATATTGCTGCCAACAAAGCCATAATAGGCACATAATACTTGAAAAACCACTATACATAACTGTTGACCATCACAACTGTTCCACACACGCTAAGACAAATACCGGTGAGGTGTTTTGTCCTTTTTTTTCCAGACCTTCATATATGTAAAATATACTCTTTCATTCCCATCTGAAGTATATTTGGGCACAGAAGTCAATGGTGTTGACAAACACAACCTTCTGAAAGGCTTCAAGTTGTTTTGATGGAGATGATTGATTTTTCAAAGTGTCTGATTCCAGTTGGTTGTGTATTAGCAAACGGGTACCAGACAGAATGAAGGACATATGGACCAGACTTTTCCCTATTCTATTATTCAGGGGCTTTTCTTGAGGGCATATTTTGTTCCAGAATTATTTGGAGGACTGACATCCTGATGAAAGAACACTTCTGCATTTTACATGTTATAAAAAAAGCCAGAGATGTCACAACTCAGGACTTCACCTGAACTGCCAGTTTCAGGTGACTACTGAAACATGTAAACCCCAGTATTATCCGTAGTCTTCATTTTTGTTTTCTTTTTATCTCCATATCACTTTTCTTCTATTCTATATGGAAGTAGAAACTTGAATAAGAAGGGTGCAAGATGTCTCTATCCCCAAACTACTCTAAAATTGGTGGGAATGATCCTCAGTCATCGATACGGCAGAAGTGGGCAGGAGGTCTTATATGTGTGCTTGTGCTGGGAATTTCTATTAATGTTTAGGTCACACACAGATTTTGTGGATCACCACTCTTTTGTGTGAAATGCTCATCTTATGCCATGTAGTTTTCTAAAATATACGACACATTTATAAACTAAAATTTGTAATAAATATATTTATCTGTTGAATTCTTTGGTGTGAGGGTGGTGAGAGCCTGGCCCAGGTTGGCCAGAGAAGCTGTGGCTGCCCCATCCCTGGAGGGGTTCAAGGCCAGGTTGGAGGGGGCTTGGAGCAA
>NW_015090891.1:3040553-3147211 GCF_001431845.1 Calidris pugnax
CAAGAAAAAAAAAAAAAAAAAAAAAATCATTCCACAGTACTGGTTAAAACTATTGGATATTGTGTAGTTTGCAGTGATTTTTCTCCCAAGCACATCCTTAATTGCTTAAGAAGTATTATTAATTGCTATTACAAACTGTTCAGCAATTCTAATGGCTTATTGATGAAATGCTATCTTCTTGAGGCTCCAGACCTTGTTTTCATTTTCCGTGTTATCTCCACGGTTCATTCATTATAATATTATATCAATATTATGCCAACCTAATCAAATAATTTTTGCCTTTGCAAATTACTCTCTTCCCCTACACAAACAAAACATCGTACACCCATCACCTTACGGGCTGTTTTTTTTAAACACTGCAACATCAAGTTTGTGCCTTTGCTCCTATTCCAAACTTAAAATTCATTAATATGCCACCGTGCTTCTTTCAAGCTTTATTTATTTTGCTTTGTAGCTTGTGTTAGGGAATGTTCAGCTTGGCCAAACAAGACCCTGTTCAGTTGAACTGAAGGTAAATGCATGTTTGTAATTCCTAAGCACAACCACAGTAGAAAAAAGACCATCCTAAACTCCTTTTTACTTCCATTTCTGTTCTTTTCCTCACTTTTCATTGAACCTTTTTTTCATACATTTTACGTGCACAGATTAAAGCTTTGATTCAGTAAAACACATCCAAATTCTGCACCGCAGTTAGAACTTCTTCCACTACCTTTAATAGTCAGCCTTTAGGATATTTTAATTGCAGCTAGAGTATATGAAGTTTGGCTTGAATTATGCAAAATAAGAGAAGGTGACAAAAAAAGCGCAGAAAATAATCAAACTGAAAAGGTTTTACACAAGGCAAAGATTTGCCATCAACCAGCAGAAAGCTAGGATGCACTAATACATGCTGTGTGAAAAGCAAATTTCTGG
This sequence comes from Calidris pugnax, assembly GCF_001431845.1. Taxonomy (NCBI): domain Eukaryota; kingdom Metazoa; phylum Chordata; class Aves; order Charadriiformes; family Scolopacidae; genus Calidris; species Calidris pugnax. Next base: position 3,041,466 of record NW_015090891.1, read on the forward strand.
CTGATTAGCATATTCACATCATAGTGAAAAAGTATGAGATGTCCAGAATTTGTATAATAAATATATTTTAATAGTAAAAAGATGAAGAAACAGCTTCACAGTTAATAGAGAAAGTAAAACCCCTTCAAATTTAAGACAAGAAGTACTGAAATTTGGAGGATTTTTAAAAGTTGAGAATAGGGATAAAAAAGTAGGATTTAAACAATAATGATGACTTCTGAATATCTGACACCTCGCAGCTGTGTCTTTGAACCTCCAAAATTGCTAAAAACCCCATAATTGATAAGCATAAAATAATGGGATGAGCTTATTTCTATGACAAATTATACATTGTTACCAGATCCTCACTCATCACTTATACAGTTCTTTTAGGGATAAATTAAAAAGAAAGAAAAGAAAAAAATGATGAAAATACCTTTGAAGCTATTAAAGATAAATAACCACCTCTTGGTATAAGCATTTTCAGCCAACAAAGAAAGTACTTGGCCAAAAACATCCAAGAGAAAATAAAAACTTGAAGAATAAAGGAAGTAAATAAGTTGCACTACAATGTTACAGGTAAATTGTGGTGCCTTTTACTCTGTCCTTCCATCTGCACCTATTTCACTCCTTATCCCATCAACAACAAAAGATAAAATACAACAAAGGAAAAGAAACATCCAAAAGAAAATAAAAACTTGAACAATAAAGGAAGTAAGCAAGTTGAGCTACAATATTACAGGTAAATTGTGGTGCTTTTTACTCTGTCGGTCCTTCCATCTGCACCTCTTTCACTCCTTATCAACAACAAAAGATAAAATACAACAAAGGATCCAGGTTTTATGCTGAAACTTGCCAAACTTTATGGATATTGGGAAGAAACAACACGTTTACCAAGGATATCTACTTTTTATTTCTAAAATGAATGTTTTTGCATTTGAGAAGTATTCACCCGTCATGTATTAAGAAGATAAGCATTTATTATCTGGTTAATAAAAGGCAAAGCCACAACATCAGGGGCTTTAAAAATAATTGTACATGAATTTGATCGGCAGAATGTTATTAACACTGGAAGATGAAAAACAAACAGGATGGAAACTTGCAGCATTTGGAGACATCATTATATTCTATTTTTGAAGTAGAGAAGCAAACAAATCTTTGTTTAAGATTCTGGTCATGTTCAGCTCACCAGTATTACGTTAGAAAATTTATAATTCTCTGCAAATACACAGGATAACGGATGTGTCCTAGAGGAATATGAGGTTATAGAGCTCACCACGCTTGAATCATCTATTTCATTTGGATTTGATAGAATTTCATATATGGGATTCTCACCTAACACGGGGAGCTTTGCTAATTGACAGAGACTATAGGCAAAAAAAGATTTTGATATTTTTACATATGTGTGGTTTCAGTTCTCTTTCCTTCTCTCACAAAATACCTGCAGGAAAATTATGAGTCCTTCAGACATTCATTATTCGAAACTGTTCAAAGATTTGTACGGTCTGAAAGCCTATGCTGAACATTTACAGTTGCTAGGTGATATCCAAGTGGTGGTCAGTAATTGTGATTGAAGCTGTATGGTTTTCACAGCAATCTTCCATTTCCTGATTGGGGATCAAGAAAAAAAGGAAGGCAGATTTTGGTATAAGCAACTCAAGATTCAGTCGCCATAAATATATGACAAAGATATAGGGAAAGTTCATGTTGTTACAATACAGTTTTGATCAGAAAAATCAAGCATAAAAAAGGAGTGTTGCTGAAATAGGTGGCTGAGTTAAATAATATATTTCAGCAAATATTTGCTTGTAAGTCTCTTGCCATATTTCCCATTTTTATGCAGTAATATGTTCTGATCCATGTGACCTCATTGCTATAAGGATAATAATGTTCTAAAGGTAGTCTACATCCTATAAATTGGACAAACTTGTGAAGACCAATCTATCCTTTCACTTCTCTTTAAGCATGTGTCCTTACTTACTCAATCATGGCTGCAATTAGGCTACACAGTTATTGTAGATGACCTAACGAAGGCAGGAGAAAGACTAACTGCAAATATGCTTTTGTTAAAATTTCCTGAAACTGATTTCTTTGTGTTCATGTAACAGAAAATGAAATACCCTTGATTTCCTTCAAATTCCCCTCGTCTTTCACAAACCACAACCCTTTACAAGGTTTCTCTTCTTTGACTGCATCCATGCCTAAAGCTGCAAGACTGACCTAGAGGCAGATTCCCATCTTTTTTTGAAACTTTCTGGAATCCCACAGCAAACTGCATTCTAAGAGTTAAAGAGCATCAAGGTTTTGAGACGATGAGAGATGCAAAAAAATGTGAAATCACAGAATCACAGAAAGATATAAGGTTAGAAGGGACCTCTGGAGATCATCTAGTCCAACCCCCCTGCCAAAGCAGGTCCACCTAGAACAGGTTGCACAGGAAAAATCTTGGATCCAGATTCTTCAATTGATTTGGGAAAGCTTCTTTCTGTTTCAAAGGATCGATCAGTAAATGGGCACTATACAATGATAAATGACAATAAACCATTTCAGGAATGACACCCAATTACTCAAAGTGTTTGAAATAGATTAGAACAGTAAGGGGGAAAAAAAGTGTAATCTTTCAGTGTTTTGCTGCTCAGCTTTAAAAGGAAGAGTAATAGACCGTGGTCCATAATAATAGGGGGTAAGGAATAATAATAAAAAAGGGAAGCCATAAATGGGAACTTGGAGACACCCAAACCTGACTGACGAAGGATAAGGGAAGGAATAGAGAGAACCAAAACCTAGTGATTAGTCACACTAATCAATGAAGGTACAGAGAACACAAGAATGCTTATTTCTGCATTCCCTGATCTAGGACATTGCCAAACAGGACACCACGGAGAAGGGAGAAGCCATAGACAAAATACATGGTGACACAAACCTGTCAGAACAACATAAAGGAGACAATAAGTGGAAATAAACCTGGGCAGTAACACTCATTGATGAGCCATCAAGAAACTGCAGGCAAACCAGGAGGTTGCAGCTCATAAGGATGCAAACCTGAGGGTCCAGGGTATTACGGGGAATCTTGGAGTTGTGCAAACTGACAGAGGGAGAAGAGAAGGCTCCAGGGAGACCTTATCACAGCCTTTCAGTACCTAAAGAGGGCCTACAGGAGAGATGGGGAGGACTCTTGATCAGGGAGGGGAGCCATAGGATGAGGGGGGAGGGTTTGACACTGAAAGAGGGGAGATTTAGATAAGATATTAGGAATACTTTGCTGTGAGGGTAGTCAGACCCTGGCCCAGGTTGCCCAGAGAAGTTGTGGAGGCCCCATCCCAAGGCCAGGTTGGACGGGGCTTTAAGCAACCTGGTCTAGTGGGAGATGTCCCTGCTCAGGGCAGGGAGGCATGGAACTGGATGGTTTCTAAGGTCGCTTCCAACCCAAAATGTTCCATGATTCTATCTCTGTGTAACCCCATTCTCCACCCTTTGTGTGTGTGTGAGTGCTGCAAGGACTACGTGCCAGGCCAACCTCAATGGATCTGGGGCCAGCAGCTGGAGTCAGGCCAGAGGTGTTGGCTGGGTCTGGCCAGGGGTGTTGGAGAGACAGAGGGGTCATATTGGTATTCGAGGAATCCACTAAAGTGCATGAGTGTGTGAATCAAGTGCTAAGTGTGTGCTGTCAACGGTGAGCTTCTGTCTCTACCAGCAGAAGAGGAGGAGGGGACCTGGCTGAGAAACAGCAGTGTTTCTCTTTACTGAGAAACAGCAAAGACAACTTCTTAATAAATCTCTTAAATGATCCAAGTTCTCTCAGCCACCCTGCTGAAATAGGCTGCCTCTGCTTGCGTAATGGCTAATTTGAAGCAGAGAGAGAACTGACAAAATCATCAAATACTTCTACCCACATTAGATATCCATCTTGACGGCCCCAGGCTTAAAAAGCCAGAAATTTAGAGTGAACCGATTAATCTTCAGAAACTAAGATTTTCCTCACCATGGACAGGAAGGTTCGCAATTATTCAATTTGCAACATATCAACAGTTTATTTCTGTTCTCACTACCATTCTCTGCTTTCTATTTGGATGTCAGATGGGCTTTCATTACTTTTACCAAAGAACAGCATCACATCGAAATGGAAGCACCAGCAACAGCCTGTCAGAAGTGATGTCCTATTTGCAGTTTTACAAAGTGTGACTGAAAATTGCCCACCACACTGTCATATTAGCAATCCAGGAGACCCTGTTAGGGCTGTAAGGTGTTGGGTCACTGGTGTTCTTCAGAACAAGACATAGCTCAGCTGCCTTAACTTGCAATTGAAAATACAAACATCAAATACTGTACCTTTTTCCAGTTTGAAACTTGCCAGTCGGATCGCCTTTTTTTTTAAACATGAAACTTTAAAAGGGGAACATGGTAAAATAAAGACCTATTTTTCCACTAAGTTTAGAAAAGCAAGTAAAAAGTGCTAGTAGTTAGGTTTGGGTCCTTCCAGTCATTTAAAAAATAAACTAAAAAAAATTAAAAAATTTGGAAAGCTGATCCCAAAATTGAATCAAAAAATGTATAATAAAAAAAAATGCTTAATATATCCAACTTCTATCATCTAGTGAGAAACTGTAGAGATGGGATAGTGAGGAATCACAGAAGCATCTTGGAAATGATCTGCAAACATTATATATAGCTCTAGAAACATTTCTCCAGTGCTCCACAGCTACTGCTGACATCTCTTAACGTTTTCTTCCTGAAATTTAAGACTGAGAGAAAACCCAACCAGTGCACAACATGAACACTGGAAGTTCATGAAATAATGAAGTATGATATGATCACAATGTTCCAAACAAGCATATAAAAAATACATACCAAGATTAAATATTCAAGTGTTCCTATTCCAAAGACAAGTGCAAAAAAACCCCAAAAAAACCCCCCAAAAAAACCCCAAACCGACCCAAACCAACTAAAAAAACAGAGTGTAATATCGATTCCTGCTTTTAAATTAAGATACTGGGATCTGATACTGATAAAACAAGCACCTCAGGTACCTGCTGAAAGGAAAACTGGGGCACACATTAAAAAAAATTACATTGAAGTAAAAAAAGATGGAAAATGGAATTGTGCAGAAAACCACCCAACTCAAACAGGGATTAATGTATATTTTAAATAAAACTGTACCACAGAATTTCCATTGAATAAATTTATACTATAAGGAGAAATAATATTTATTCTTATTTTTGTCACATATCACATGAAAAGTAGGAGAACAACGATTTAGATATAATGAAAGGGAGCCTGGAAAAGCTAATAATAATAAACACCCAATGTAATTTTTTTAAGTGTCAAAGAAGAGCCAAATAGAGTCACATCAGACACAAAAAGTGAACAGTATTAAGAAAGGAATGGAAAATACCACCATCCCACTGACTCACGCCGAAGTGCAACCAACTCCAACGCTTTTCCATATACAGATATGCAAAAAGGACTTCAACTTCATGAGATTCAAATGACTCAAAACTGGAGTAAAGACCCAACTCAAGTGCTGGGTCCAGTTTCGGAACCCTCATAACAGGAAGGAGATTGAGGTGCTGGAGTGTGTCCAGAGAAGAGCATGGAGCTGGTGAGGGGTCTGGAGCACAAGTCTTGTGAGGAGAGGCTGAGGGAGCTGGGGGTGTTCAGCCTGGAGAAGAGGAGGCTGAGGGGAGACCTTCTGGCTCTCTCCAACTCCCTGAAAGGAGGGTGTAGCCAAGGGGTTTGGTCTCTTCTCCCAAAGATAGGACATGAGGAAATAGCCTCAAGTTGCCCCAGGGGAGGTTCAGATTGTATATTAGGAAAAATTTCTACACTGAAAGGGTTGTCAAACCTTGGACCAGGCTGCCCAGGGCAGTGGTGGAGTCCCCATCCCTGGAGGGATTTAAAAGCCGGGCAGACGTGGTGCTGAGGGACATGGGTTAGTGATGGGTTTTGTCAGGGTTGGGTTGATGGTTGGGCTCAATGATCTGAAAGGTCCCTCCCAACCTTGGCAATTCTATGATTTGAAATATTCCGTTACCTGATGTATAAACTCTACTGGCAGATACGAAAAGGCAAGTGTGAGACTCATACACTCCTGGAGAGCTGACTGACAGTCAGAACACCCTCGCATCTAAAATGGTATCAGGTACTTATATTTATACTCAACCCCATCCATCTTGTCTACAAAGCTGTGAAAACAGTGGGCAGGGAGTGACTATTCACACCTTCTCAAATGTAAGACCTGGGCATCAGCAGGCAGCAGATTTAAAGACAGGTTGTAACCAATACTTTGTCATACCTCATGTCCCCGTGTGAGTGCATGTGGCTCATATGGCTGCTGATTGGGATGCCTCCAAGTGCATACCAGCTCTTTGTCCTCTTCTCGCCTCCATCAGATGCTCACTCTGAAAATGTTTGTGGTGGATTCTACCCCTCTACTCCACTCTAGTGAGACCCCACCTGGAGCACTGTGTCCATCTTTGGAGTCCTCAGGACAAGAATCACAGAATATTCATGATTGGAAGGGAGGGCACTGTGTCTGTCTTTGGAGTCCTCAGCACAAGAATCACAGAATCACAGAATATTCACGGTTGGAAGGGACCTTTGAGATTATTGAATCCAATGAAAGGGAGAAGGACATGTAGAAGAACATGAAGAAGGACATGGAGCTGTTGGAATGTGTCCAGAGGAGGCCATGAAGATCCTCAGAGGGCTGGAGCCCGTCCGCTGTGAGGACAAGTTGAGAGAGTTGGGGGGGTTCAGCCTGGAGAAGAGAAGGCTCCGGGGAGACCTTACAGCCCCTCAAGGGTCTCCAGGAAAGCTGAGGAGGGGCTCTTGATCAGAAACAGGAACCATAGGATGAGGAGTAATGGTTTTAAACTGAAAGAGGGGACATTTAGACTAGATATTAAGAAGAACTTCTTTGCTGTGAGGGTGGTGAGACCCTGGCCCAGGTTTCCCAGAGAAGCTGTGGCTGCCCCATCCCTGGAGGAGTTCAAGGCCAGGCTGGAGGGGGCTTTGAGCAACCTGGTCTGATGGGAGGTGTCCCTGCCCAGGGTATGGGTGTGGGACTGGATGATCTTAAAGGTCCCTTCCACAGGTATGGGACTGGATGATCTTTAAGGTCCCTTCCAACCCAAACAATTCTATGATTCTATGATTAAGGCGATGTGGCACAGCTACTGCTGGTTATAGGTTAGAAGACTGATGGGTACTTCTCAAGGAAAGGAAGGAAAGAAATCTGAGCATACAGTACTGATTGCAGGATCTTTGCATTTCCTACTGGGGACAGCTCTGCATAGAAAAATCAAAGTGAGAATTTACAGGATCGATGACTTTCTGTAAATTGTAAAACAAGTACAGAACACTGAAGTTCTACTTTTTCTGACAACCAGAAATATAAATAATTGACTTCCTCCATCTTATATCAGTGTTTTAATGCATGAACGAAGAGGCACTGCAACTGTTCAGGGATGAGCTGTCTAATTCCCAAGGTTACTGGATTATTTAGATGTGAAGTTTCCTTTTTGAAATGCAGCTGAGAAGCTTAATTGGACAAAATAATAGGAAATTCAATTTTAAATCACTCTTCTATTATATTTAAAATGGGACATAGGATATTTTGTGAAGCATCTGTTGATTTAAGTATATAGAAATTAAAAATCCTGATCCTCTCTACACCTGACCAACTGTATCATTGGTAGGGAAGGCAAGGTAATCAAATCCATCAAATCTACATCATTACTAAGCATTTCCTGGAAGCCCTTGAGGTGAACAGTGATCCTGATGATGCTATTCCCTACATCTGAGTTGAGTTCTTTGTCTACTATGCTGAAAAAGACTTTGCTGATGGACATTTTGAAGATGAAAACACGGGACAACATTTAAAATTTCCACCTTACGGGAAAGTTCATGGCCTCTGGCAGTAAAACAGGTCGGACAAACTGCAGTAATAACCTTGCAAATCAATAAATCTTTTAGGTAGAGTATTTTGCAACTTTGACCTATACCGTGTGATACACAAAATATATTCTTCTTTCCTGTTACAAATGAATCATCCTGGAATTCCATTAAGGTTATGTTACTGTGAAGAAAGTAACTACGGCACTAAATTATTAGTCATCAGAGTCTAAACAAATGTGATGAATTGCAACATAGATTTTGACTTCTGGTAAGACTTCCCTTTATACAACAAATTCCCTGAAAGCAATATGTACTTATCTTTAGTGATGGAATCTGTTTGTTGTGTTCTAATAAAACAAACTTACCCTGTCCTCACACTGAAAAGCAGTTGAAGAGCAACACAGTAATATTATTGTAATATTGCTGCCAACAAAGCCATAATAGGCACATAATACTTGAAAAACCACTATACATAACTGTTGACCATCACAACTGTTCCACACACGCTAAGACAAATACTGGTGAGGTGTTTTGTCCTTTTTTTTCCAGACCTTCATATATGTAAAATATACTCTTTCATTCCCATCTGAAGTATATTTGGGCACAGAAGTCAATGGTGTCGACAAACACAACCTTCTGAAAGGCTTCAAGTTGTTTTGATGGAGATGATTGATTTTTCAAAGTGTCTGATTCCAGTTGGTTGTGTATTAGCAAACGGGTACCAGACAGAATGAAGGACATATGGACCAGACTTTTCCCTATTGTATTATTCAGGGGCTTTTCTTGAGGGCACATTTTGTTCCAGAATTATTTGGAGGACTGACATCCTGATGAAAGAACACTTCTGCATTTTACATTAGATTGTTATAAAAAAAGCCAGCGATGTCACAACTCAGGACTTCACCTGAACTTCCAGTTTCAGATGACTACTGAAACAAGTAAACCCCAGTATTATGCATAGTTTTCATTTTTGTTTTCTTTTTATCTCCATATCACTTTTCTTCTATTCTATATGGAAGTAGAAACTTGAATAAGAAGGGTGCAAGATGTCTCTATCCCCAAACTACTCTAAAATTGGTGGGAATGATCCTCAGTCATCGATACGGCAGAAGTGGGCAGGAGGTCTTATATGTGTGCTTGTGCTGGGAATTTCTATTAATGTTTAGGTCACACACAGATTTTGTGGATCACCACTCTTTTGTGTGAAATGCTCATCTTATGCCATGTAGTTTTCTAAAATATACGACACATTTATAAACTAAAATTTGTAATAAATATATTTATCTGTTGAATTCTTTGGTGTGAGGGTGGTGAGAGCCTGGCCCAGGTTGGCCAGAGAAGCTGTGGCTGCCCCATCCCTGGAGGGGTTCAAGGCCAGGTTGGAGGGGGCTTGGAGCAACCTGGTCTGGTGGGAGGTGTCCCTGCCCAGGGCAGGGGGTGGCACTGGGTGGGCTTTAAGGTCCCTTCCCACCAAAACCATTTTATGATTCTATGATTTTTATTCTCCTGAAGCAACTACACAGCTAGTATATGCAACCCTCAAATTTATTTTATATTTTAAATTGCTTCATAAGGTACTTTGTTTTCTATTGCTTTGAAGGCCTGCACAGGTTATGAGAGTTTCTGAACAGTGCAAGTGGAATTTTGCCGTGTGGTATTAATCCTGTTCACTAAATGAGTGACAACAAAACCCAGATGTTTCACCTGAATATTATTTCCCAATGTTGTACATCGAACCACAGTGCTCCATCGAATGAATCATGGCATACAAGTACTAACCATGGGACAGGATCACAAGTAACACAAGATATTTTCAGTTAGAGTACATATCCATGGATGATTTACTTGCACAGCTCTACATCTGAATTACACTTTCATACTTTAATTATTAAACACTGTTGCTTCTCTTTCTCCCCTTGGTCTTTTAACACCGGAAGCAGCATACTATGCAGGTTAATATACTATGCTTATATTTTCTCTGCATTCTTATCAAGATATGTACTAGCAAATACATTTAAATTCATTATCACAGAGGTACAAATTGATTGTATCAGCCTTGAAGGACAATTTTTAGTTCACGTAAAATAGAATGTCAAGGAGTAAATATTGTCAAGAAATCAACATTGCATCACTGTGGCACAAAAAAAAAAAAAAACATGGATTGAAGTTAATAAGAAAACACTGAGCATTTTTTAAACCCTTGATATGTAGTTTAACTTAAACAGATTTTGCATTCACTTTTTAAACTCTGGTTTAAATGAGAGGTAGCCTAACAGATAATACTTTTTGCAATTAACTTAAAAAGATGATTGAATTAATAGTGATAGACACATTACTTCAGCTTAACAAAGGCACATTAGCTGAAAAGAAAAGTGTGGCCTTTTGTTTTTCTTAATAGAACTACAATATCAAACGAGAAAAAGTCAAAATTCAAATTCACCTGAATGCCCCATTTGATACTTAATGAAGTGCAAAGTTGGAGGAACTTCATGTGGGAAGATTCTGATGTGAGGAAGTTAACACTGTGCTTTGACAACACAGTTTCCAGCACTGGAAGACATTTCTCTATTTTTTCATACTTACTCTACCTACAAGGCCATGGCCATATGTATTTAAAGGAATTTTCATCAATTTGGCAGCATATGACAAATAAAAGTTAATTCTCAATCTACGGCAGTTATCAATCAGACCATCTCAGGTATGGATAACTGGAACAAGCTTCCAGAATGACAAAATCCATCATTGACTTTGTAAATGAGTATGGAAGATGCTTGAAAATTACCTTTGATTTTCTGACGCTGATCAGAGACTTCAAAAATCCATGTTGAATTTCCATAGCACCACCACTATTTTTGACTGGCCCCTCCTCTAAGCAAGCTTTTCATGAATACTGAAGTTGTAGCTTTTTCTAAAAAAAAAAATAATAAAAAAAAAATTCCAAACTTAAGGGGAATAGATGCATAAGAATGTCTGCAGTCAGTGCCAAATAAAAATTTAAAACATCAGGTAGCCTAGAAGAAAACCATTAGCAAATTTATTAGAATTCGATGGATGTTGCTTTTAGCAACAGATGAACATGGACTTCTTTCCACAACTACTTTCATTTTATAACAGAGTTGTCATAAAAACATAGACATAAGGGAACAGTTAATGGTGGGCTGTTTACAATGTATATTAAAAATAAACACACTAAAATAATTTCTAAACAATATTTCAGTAGAAGATATACTTTTCAAAGTATATGTTTGATAAACTTCAGCTTAGAAATCAAATATTTTCTATATATTTTAACAACTTAGTCCCAAGCAGTTCTCAGTTGAAACTTTTGTGACTGCACCTCATATTTCGATCTGTTGCAATAACGTTCCACCCTGAGATCATCCTTTATCCATGGAGAACTACCCCACCACTAACCCATCATCCTCATTTAATTTCCTGCTTTCTTATTGGCTTTTCTTACTAATTCCTGTAAGAATTCTTGAAGATAATGTGGTAAAGATAACCAGGGTAAAACAAGGCATAGGTACAAGGTTGATTTAGCAAGAATCTGTCCCAAAATGATTCATCTTAGGATAGAGGGTGTATCCCACCACTAACCCATCATCCCAATTTAATTTCTTGCTTTTCTTACTAATTCCTATAAGAATTCTTGAAGATAATGTGTCTAAACCAGGGTAAAACAAGGCATAGGTACACGGTTGATTTAGCAAAAATCTATCCCAAAATGATTCATCTTAGGATAGAGGGTGTCATTTCATCTGGAGAAAGACTTTATAATCATTGATTTACACTTCTTTTAAGAATGATTTAATAGAGTGAGGACCTAAACTCTGAAGACCAGAAAATCCCTATTTTCTCACATTTACCCCTGGGAATTGCTAGATGAGCAATTTGTGTTTGTAATGACTCGTAACAACTTCCATAAAAATTAGTCAAAAACACGTCTTGCCTCTGATACGTGTAAGTATATAAGAGATACTATGATTTGAAAGATTAAATGGAAAGAGAAGTGCGTGGATGGGAGGGACAAAGAGGGAGAAAGAAAAAGCATCAGAAAATAACAGTAAAAGGTTTGAATGAATGGCCTTCATTAATAATCAAGAACAAAATAGCAATGAAACATCAAAGAATATACTGCTTGGATGAAGGCCAGAAATGAGCACATATCAGAAGATCCTACACTTTATTAACAGCAAGATAATAATGGATTTATTCCTTTTTCCTGTTAGCTTTAGGATACCTAAGAAGAGGAAACACAAACAATGAGCACAGGTTTCTTAGAATGGACCAATACTGAAGTAAACATAATTTTGATGCAAAATGATAAAGCCCTAAGAATTGTTAAGTTTTTGTGAGCATTTTCCCCTTCCATAAAATCTCACACAGAACTTTATTACACTAATTTTCCACAAATCAGAACTGATGTTTGACATCTTGGTTCATCTTAGAAGGCTGAGAAAGATGTTCACTTTTTACTTTCTGTTAATCTAGAATAGACTTGAAAAGATGCAGAATAAAATTAATCAGCACAAATTTCCAGTTGAGCAAGTTCTATGGAAAAATATGGGCCATCACATAGTTGTACAGAAAAAAATAATTAAAAAGCTTCAGTTCCTTTCAGCTACAAACTGATAGACTAAGCAAATAATTACCAAAGAGATTATACTCTTTATATAATACTGTGCACATAAACTTTTACACAAAAACAATTGTAAAGTTATTAAAAGGGAACAGAATTCTAATTACTGAATTAAAAAAAAAAATTATATATTCTCCAAAGGTAACAGCATGACTAAAACCAAAATAAGGCTGCACTGTGAAACCAATCCTGAACTATTTCATCTTCCTGCATGTATATTGGCTTAAAAAATGTCTCCATTCATACTTCCACTTCTTCTTAATAGGATTACTCTAACTACGGTGTGGCTGGTGGCGCAGAGCAATCCTTCTAACTCAAAAGCACTCTGCAATGCAATCTCTTCCTACTGGCATTATATCATTTATTGCATCCACCAAAGAGGACAGAGCTGATTTATTAATTTTCAACGCTGAAGGTTCAAAAGTTCATTGCTAATTTTAACGTGACACAGTTTTCATGTTCTGCTCATCAGAGACTGGGGATTGTAGAAAGGACAGGAAAAGAATAATGGAAATACGTGTTATTTCTGATAGGCGTATGTCAGACTTCTCTGTTTTTCCCTGTAATCCAAAAGATATCTCTTTAGCCAGAAAAATATTTAAAGTTTCTTTTAAATAAAATCTGCTTAGGAAGCAATGTGCATTGTAAAGAGCAAAGAAAAAAGTTTCAGACTAAGGGGGAAAGAACCTGTATTTTTTTTCCTGCAACCTCAAAATATTGAGCAAGAGATTTACAAAATCTAGACTTTTTAAAGTTTTTTAATCCCTGGTTCAACACAGAATAAATTCCCTATCAGAAAGTTACTCTATTTAGGTCAACTGACTGACTTGTCCACCAAGAACAAATTCTGAGCCACACAGGAGAGCTAACACACTGTGCCCTCGGTCGGGTGATGAAATGAAGTGTGATTATTTCAGAGCCAGTAATGGGGGATTAGGAGGGGATGAGGGAGAGCATTTTCCACCTCAGCATATTGTAAGGGTTTTGTATACACAGGGACAACAAAGAGTGGAACAGGGGACAGAGAAACACAGGTGAGCTCCAAACATAACAAACCAGTAACCCTGTCCATGACCCATTCCTCCAAACTACTTGAATATTGGCTGAAATGTACATAAAAATCAGTTAGAAAAATACCTAATACCTCTTCTTTTAGTGCAGCAACTGCTCATTGGGTTTTCCCCTCTCCCCTTGACCTCCCCAGACCCACTGAATATTTCTGTTACTTCAGTGATGTTAAATTAGCTCAGAGCCACCCTCCAAGGGGGTGGAAACTCCTACCACGTGGATAGGAATAAGCAAGAAGAGAAATTAAAGTGTCAAAGGTGTGGTTAAAATGTATCTGATAATTTTCCCTGTGTCGCCACACTTAGGCACTGTCACATTGATAATGTGACAAAGATGTTTAAAAAAAACAGCAGCAGGGAAGGAAATAGACTTGCTCCACCCCCGTATTTTCAGAAATTTTAAAACCTATTCAAGCTTGAGAGAAAAAAAAAAGGTTGGAGTAAAAAGTGATTATAAGCATAATAAATTGTGTCCTGTTGTTGTTAAAATCTATGCTCAAGGGATTTCTTGCACAGGTCTTTTTGTATTTTTCTATTCTTTGTGCAGGCACTTTTTTCCAAACAGGACAAGAGGAAACAGCCTCAAGTTGCACCAGAAGAGGTTCAGATTGGATATCAGAAAATTTTTTATACTGAAAGGGTTATTAAGCCTTGGAAGAGGCTGCCCAGGGAGGTGGTGGAGTCATCATCCCTGGAAGGATCTAAAAGCCAGGCAGACACAGTGCTGAGGGACATGGGTTAGTGATGGTTTTTGTCAGTGTTGGGTTGATGGTTGGACTCGATGATCTGAAAGGTCCCTTCCAACCTCAGCAATTCTATGATTCTATGAAATTGTAAAACTTCTTTACTCATCACCTGCCATTCATGATAGGCACAATATATTCAACTGCTCAGTCAGCCTCATGATTATTTTGTAATTGGTTTCCCCCTTAGTGCTCCTCTGTCAAAATATTCTAACAGCTCTTTAACTGCTGTTTAATAACTAACAGCAGCTTCCCATATTTTAAAGAACAGAGAAAGATCATCTATTGTTTTGCTTCCTTAAAGATTTAGCACAGTGAATAATCATTACTAAAGGTAATGAATATCATCAGAAGTAGCTGGCTGCATTTCTCCAGTCTCTACCAACTCCCGAGATTCTCGTAAAATAATCTGCAATAGTACTGCAAAAATAAGAGCTGTGATCTGCTGTATCTTTCAAAAGACAAAGGCACACTCCTGGTAGGAAAAGTCACACCACAACAGCAAGTTTATCAACACAGCTTCAGAAACATTTCAAAGAAAATAATAAATCATCGCAAGAGTCCTGTCAATTTCACATTCACTTTAATAGCGCCTGATGCCTTCTTAATTTGGATTTTCTCAAAATGCAATTATAGAATGTCATAACTGAGGTTTTCTTGAAGAACTAAAGGAACAACCCCATCCTTCCACGGAAAAAAAAAAATTAAGCTATTTAAGAATGGGAGAAAAATGTCTTTGTCTTACACATCAAAAGTAATGGCAACACAGAGCTTCCTTCATGTAGCATTGTCTCTAAGTAGATAGATTCTCTCAGCTGCGACTTTCCAACTACAATTCCTCGTCTTTACTCTTCCAGCAAAAGGAACTACTTTACATTTCAATCCAAGGACTAAAAAAATCTCTCAAGAATTGACTTTCCCTTCTCTTTAAGAAAGGTGACAATAGTCACAGCCCTTGAGAGCCAGTGAGACATATGACTCTGAGAACCCTCCAATGTAAAATTGCGTTACCAAAGTCAACTGGAGATGCTGAGTAAGCAAAAACACGCTGATTGTTTTGTCCTCACTGTTAAATAACAGAACATGTTAACAGTATTACGGTTCTTTTTGAATCCACTAAATAAAAAATGAAATCAAATTACGGAATACCCAAAGAAACATACGTTGTGTGCGGTATAAAATATGTCACCCCATGCAATTATAGCTAACATTAATAGTATCACGGTTCTTTTTGAATCCACTAAGAAATAAAAAATGAAATCAAATTAAGGAATACCCAAAGAAACATATGTTGTGTGCAGTAAAAAATATGTCACCCCATGCAATTATAGCTAACTGGTTCTGATGTTCTTGCCACACTTCATTTGCGGTGCCACCAAAGAAATCAGGAAACATTGAACTAACAAGACCTAAAGAAGCAGGAAACAGTTACACTAGGCATCTCAGGCAAAGTTTTGGGATGGTCAAACTGCGGTTTTATTTTGTTACAGAAGTGCCAACAGAAATTTGGAAAAAAAAACAAAGTCTTTTATTAACCAGTTGAGCCATGAACTTCGCAGACGCTGTTGCAACACCAGGACACTTTAGTCTGGATCTGGGTGATGCAGCAGTGGTTCTTGAGCATTTCATTACTGAATACGATTTATTCACAAGCTAGTACTCATGCTGTAAATGCACACAATTTAAAAAAAAAAAGAAAAAAACAAAAACAAAAAAACACTGTCTCAAGAATTATGTTTTCTTTAGGAGTAGGAGCCATGAAGAGATTTCCGGCTGATGAACCACATCCCAAATTTTCAATGAACTCATTAAGATAAGCAATCTCTATTTGCTTTATCCTTAGAATATCTTTTATTTGTAGCTTCTTTGCTTGTTGCTCCTGAGGAATTCAAAATAAAATCATAAGCAGAGATCTCCCAAGCTTTTCAGAGGCATTTTAAAATCTAGAAAGAAAAATTAGAAACATTTTTCTTTAGATGTGACTGTGCTTTTCCAAAGAATAAATATAATTAGTAGAGTATATGCATTGTCAAGATTGTAGATTAAGTAGTATCATGAAATCATAGAATGGTTAGAGTTCGAAGGGACCTCAAAGATCATCCAGTTCCAACCCCCTGCCCTGGGCAGGGACACCTCCCACCAGACCAGGTTGCTCAAAGTCCCATCCAGCCTGGCCTTGAACCCCTCCAGGGATGGATGGGGCAGCCACAGCTTCTCCAGATGAGACTACAGGGCATTTCTCTTTATTTTAAAGTTCAGCCGACAGTCCACCAACACCTCCAGGTCCTTTTCTGCCAGGCAGCTCTCGCCACTCTGCCCCCAGCCTGGAGCGTAGTAGCTCTGGGCGAAGCTCTCGCTATGGCCGCTTTTAAATGTGCCGCGGCCGTCTGGGTGAAGCTCACGGCCGCTTTTCAATGTGCCGCGGCTCGCCCCCAGACACGTCAGCTTCTCGCTCCCTCGCGAGATTCCCGAGTCCGTTCGGGCCTCCCGGCTCTCCCTCGGCTCCTCCGCTTCCGGGAAGCCCCATCTCCGTCTCGATGTAGCTCGTGTTTAAAGCCGCAGCGCTCTCCGCGTTGGTTTTGCGCGTGTTGGGGCCTTTTATTTTGTCTCGCGCCGGGAGGGGACCAACCCCTGTTGGCTGCTTCCCTCAGGCGCTGAACACACGCGCCCGGCACGCGCTCTGACCCTGCTGCGGCCATAGCCCCTTTTAAATGTGCCGCGGCCCGCCCCCAGGCACGTCAGCCTCTCTCTCTCTCGCGAGATTCCCGAGTCCTTTCGGGCATCTCCGTCTCGATCTAGCTCGGGTTTGAAGCCGCAGCACTCACCGCTGCCGCTCTCCGCGTGGGTTTTGCACGTGTTGGGGCCGTTTATTTTGTCTTGCGCCGCGAGGGGACCAGCCCCTGTTGGCTGCTTCCCTCAGGCGCTGAGCACGCGCTCTTCCCCTGTTCCGGCCAAACCCGCTTTTAAATGTGCCGCGGCTCGCCCGGCCCGCCCACAGGCACCTCGGCCTCTCGCTCCCTCGCGACATTCCCGAGTCCTTTTGGGCCTCTCCGCTCCCCCTCGGCTTCTCCGTCTCCGGGAAGCCCCCTCTCCCTCTCGATCTAGATCGAGTTTAAAACCGCAGCGCTGTCCGCGTGCTCCGGGTGAAGCTCGCGCTACGGCCGCTTTGAAATATGCCGCGGCCCGCCCGGCCCGCCCCCAGGCACCGCAGCCTCTCGCTCTCTCGCGAGATTCCCGAGTCCTTCCGGGGCTCCCGGCTCTCCCTCGGCTTCTCCGGCTCGATGTAGCTCGGGTTTAAAGCCGCAGCACTCACCGCTGCCACTCTCCGCGTGGGTTTTGCGTTGTTGGGGCCTTTTTTTCTGTCTAGCGCTGCGAGGGGACCAACCCCTGTTGGCTGCTTCCCTCAGTCTCTGCACACGCGCGCCCGGCACGCGCTCCTCCCCTACTGCGGCCAGGGCAGGTTTTAAATTTGCCGCGGCTCGCGCCCAGGCATCTCGATCTCTCCCGAGATTCCCGAGTCCTTTCGGGCGTCTCCACTCCCCCTCGGCTCCTCCGTCTCCGGGAAGCCCCCTCTAGATCTAGTTTAAAGCTGCAACACTCACCGCTGTCGCTGTCCGCCTAGTCTGACTGAGCTCGCGTTATGGCCGCTTTTAAATGTGCCGCGGCTCGCCCGGCCCGCCCCCAGGCACGTCAGTCTCTCGGTCCCTCGCGCGATTCCCGAGTCCTTTCGGGCCTCCCCGCTCCCCCGCGGCTTCTCCGTCTCGATGTAGCTCGTGTTTAAAGCTGCAGCGCTCTCCGCGTGGGTTTTGCACGTGCTGGGGCCTCTTATTTTGTTTCGCGCCGGGAGGGGACCAACCCCTGTTGGCTGCTTCCCTCAGGCTCTGAGCACACGCGCCCGGCACGCGCTCTGACCATGCTGCGGCCAGGGCCGCTTTTAAATGTGCCGCGGCTCGCGCCCAGGCACCTCGGCCTCTCGCGAGATTCCCGAGTCCTTTCGTGCATCTCCGCTCCCCCTCGGCTCCTCGGTCTCGATCCAGCTCGGGTTTAAAGCCGAAGCACTCACCGCGTGGGCTGGGTGAAGCTGGAGCTATGGCCGCAGTTAAATTTCTTTATATTTCCTGAAGAATGGTGACAGCTGGTCTGCCCATCCACAGCCATATAGAAAACACATTCGTATTTCCATAGAGATTACTGCAGGCCGTGTCTGCAGCCATACGAGACCCTGGTGCTTTCCAGACTTGCCCTGCCGTGCTGGGGACACCAGTTAATCCCCAATAGGAGCCCTAATATAACTCCTAATATAAAATTACAGTGTTTTAGAAATGTTGTCTATCTCCATGTGTATGAAGGAGTGTTTGAGTAGCCCCATTTGCAACTGTTCAGAAAAAGGAATGCTGAAATATAAACCAATAAATATAATTTTTTTAACGTGATTAATAAAAGGTCCAAGACTGCATTGACTTAAAAACAATATTTCCCTGGGTTTGGTGTTTTTTTGATCCTTTTTTGGAAGAGTATAAAGAGGAGAAAAATCGTCTCTTTGGAATTTTTATGTTTGTGCTTTTTTTCTTTCTTCCTCCTTTAGCCGCATCCCGAGCAGAACTTTTGGAAAGAAACAATTTCGGTGTGATACTGTGAAAAGAATGAGGTGGGACAGTAAATAAGCTGCCAGGAGAGGCTTTCTCGTTGTGAAAAATCTTTTTCTTTCAGTCAGACATAGAGCACCTGCCCCAGAATGACGTGTGCCTTTGAAAAATAGCGTGTAGTCCGAGCGTGCACAGGAAGATGGGGACCACAATCCATCACCCTGCTCTTCCATTTCATCCCCTTTGTAAAGCTAATGGGACTGCTCAAGAGAATAGAGGGTGCAGCTTCAGAAATTAAAAAGATGAGCTTTTTTTTTAACAGGGGGATGGGGAAGGCAAGATGTCCTACAATACTCACAATCGCACAGAGAATGGGGAAAAAATGAGAAGGAAAAGGAGAAATATGTAATTTCCCAAGAAGAAAGTTGACATGAATATAAAGAAATTATTTACTGATTTATTGATTTAATTCATAAGTTTTCCTATCCCAAAAACGTATGACATTTGAATCAAAAGGCTTATTTCTAAAAAATCTTAAGCTTTTAAAGTTGTTAAAATGTGACCCAAAATGTGTACAGGTCCCATGTAAGGACAAAATTCAATCGCTCTCACACATGTTACTTTCTGGCCAGGTTTTCTGTACTTTTACATTTTCCAGAGTATTACAAATTTCCTCTTTCTGCTCTCTCCTATTTTATTTTTTTTCAGCAGCCCTCAATCCATTACATTATCAGTTCTAATTCCATCCTCTTGCATTCCCTTTCCTTTTTCATTTCCTTCTTCTCTCCACTCCCTTGATTATCTCCTGACTAAATCCACATCCCCATTCCCCCTTTGACCTTCATTAAAAGCCCAATTGCAAAACCTGCATAAAATTTCCTTTTATTACTTTAGTGAAACCGTTTTGCTCCTTGAGAGCTTGAAACACGATGGTTTTGGACCCATCTATTCAGAACACTGTTATGAGGAGGGTCAGAGGTCTATTGATTCCCCCTAATGCTAAAATAAGTTACCAGTTAGAAACAAACTGGGTTCAAAGTATCACTTCCAGGTGAGCGTCCTCGGTGTGTATTTAAACTTAGAGACAGTGATTGGTATCCTCTGAATTTAACCATGCATCCTCTATGTAAACATACAATTTAGTGAGAGCAGTTATTTACATGCTGCTAAACCTGATAAAAGGAGAAATATGGACAAAATAGCATTGTCACTGAATGTTTAACAATTTATCGGGGGTAAATATATCATTAAATTAGTTGCTTACTGTTATGAGGAGGGTCAGAGGTCTATTGATTCCCCCTAATGCTAAAATAAGTTACCAGTTAGAAACAAACTGGGTTCAAAGTATCACTTCCAGGTGAGCGTCCTCGGTGTGTATTTAAACTTAGAGACAGTGATTGGTATCCTCTGAATTTAACCATGCATCCTCTATGTAAACATACAATTTAGTGAGAGCAGTTATTTACATGCTGCTAAACCTGATAAAAGGAGAAATATGGACAAAATAGCATTGTCACTGAATGTTTAACAATTTATCGGGGGTAAATATATCATTAAATTAGTTGCTTATATGGTCGATCTCTGTTCAGGCCTGAGGATAAAACTACAACAGAAATAATAATAAAAAAAAAAAACTTTCTTCTCTGTTCTCATTATTTTCCCAATATATTTTTCTATGGCAGATGTACAGAATATTTTATCTTAATTATTTATAATTTTTAAGAGGCACCCTACTTTTGGGGGAGTTCAAAGTATTATTTCCAGGTGAGCATCCTCGGTGTGTATTTAAGCTTAGAGACAGTGATTGGTTTCCTCTGAATTTAACCATGCATCCTCTATGTTTGTAATACCTCCAGATGAAAGATTCAACTGGAAATTAATAATCAAATACTGAAATGTATAGCTTATATCTTCAGTTGATGCAGATTTTCATAACCACTATTTTCGCATATTTGGTGGCGAGCAGCCTCTTATTAAAAAGTCTTGAACAAGCAAGACCAGTTATTTACATGCCGCTAAACCTGATAAAAGGAAAAATATGGACAAAATAGCATTGTCATTGAGTGTTTAACAATTTATCAGGGGTAAATATATAATTAAATTAGTTGCTCATGTAGTCGATCTCTGTTCAGGCCTGAGGATAAAACTACAACAGAAATAATAATAAAAAAAAAAAACTTTCTTCTCTGTTCTCATTATTTTCCCAATATATTTTTCTACGGCAGATGTACAGAATATTTTATCTTAATTATTTATAATTTTTAAGAGGCACCCTACTTTTGGGGGGAAAAAAGCAATCCTATATTACACTATTAGTAATGAAATCTATGTAATACCTCCAGATGAGATTCAACTGGAAACGAATAATCAAATACTGACATGTATAGCTTATATCTTCAGTTGGAGCAGATTTTCATAACCACTATTTTCACATATTTGGTGGCAAGCAGCCTCTTATTAAAAAGTCTTGAACAAGCTGTTATATTCAAGGTTGTCTTTATCTGTCCACATGCCTGAAAGGATGTGTTTGATTGAGTTCAGGGTGTGGTATGACCGACAAGCCCAATGTGCCTGTGTAGAAACCTTCAACATCTTTCTTTTTCATATATCATTCAATATTCTTCACCCAACATCCTCACCAAACACAATATGTAATACCTCCAGATGAGATTCAACTGGAAACGAATAATCAAATACTGACATGTATAGCTTATATCTTCAGTTGGAGCAGATTTTCATAACCACTATTTTCACATATTTGGTGGCAAGCAGCCTCTTATTAAAAAGTCTTGAACAAGCTGTTATATTCAAGGTTGTCTTTATCTGTCCACATGCCTGAAAGGATGTGTTTGATTGAGTTCAGGGTGTGGTATGACCGACAAGCCCAATGTGCCTGTGTAGAAACCTTCAACATCTTTCTTTTTCATATATCATTCAATATTCTTCACCCAACATCCTCACCAAACACAATTCCAACCAGTCCATATTCCGGGATAAATTGTACTGTGAATAGAACAATCTCAGGTTGGATAATCAGATTAGATACATAGTCCTGATCTAAAGACAGATTCTGGAGGCAAAATATAGTTTTTTAAGTCATGTTCTTGACCCAATGGATTAACAGCTGCTATTTAATTCTTTTTTTTTGTCAGCCATAAGGTGCAGTAAACTTCTGGAGTTGTAGCTGTAAAGCAATGATAAAGTTCTCCACATTTTTTAACTTCCAAGATCTATTAGGCAGACATTATGTCTCCAGCCACAGCTTCTAAAATGCTGCTTGGGAAATTATAAGAATTAAATTTCAACTGAAGTTTCAGTGTCAATTTTCAGAAATGGAGTTACAGTTGTGATTCTGGCTACCAATAGTGTATCAGCTGAGAAAAGCTTGCTACAACTTTGCTCTAAAAAGTGCAGACAATTACTAGGAAATAGGAAACCAAATTATGCATAAAACTAGAGTTTAATGTAATATTTTAATATTATCTCTATGTAATATTTTAATAATATATTAATAAAAAAGGGGGGGGAATGAAAACCCTAATATGAAGAAGTAAGAATCTGGATGGCAATAACTGGGCAAGAGGTTGAGACTGAAGATATATTTAATATTTAAAATGTGAGAGGGCCAAAAGGCCTCCAGGCGGTTAGAAATAAACTTGGGATTCAAACAAGGACAATTTAGTGCAAACCACACTTTTAAGGTTTATCAAATGTGTGCACACATGCACACGCAGACACATTTGTCATTTTTTTCATCTAAAGCTATTGCTCGAGAAATCTGCAAAATCGCATACAAAAATAACTAACTGTGGGGTAAGGGGCATCATTTAACTTTAATCTCCTGTCAAGTGCCAACCCATCTATCATGGAGAGGTGGAATGCAAATTTAATTAAAAAGACTGCAGCTCTGGGGATTATTATCATTTCTTCTATCTCATAATGGCGCTTCAGATCGGAATAAAAACTCACTGTAGACGGAATATGCACGTAAAAATTGATTGTTTTAAAAAATCACATAAAAGACCTGTCCTGTCCAGCATGTATTTGTATTTTTATTCTGCGACTTATTTCCAAGTTATTTTTTTCTTCAGACAAAGAGCTCTGTAAACACACAGCCTGAGTCAATAATTTTAGGTCAAGCTAAATTTTAGCTTGACTAAATAAGTTTTAAGCTCAAAGGCATATTTTGATATAATTTTATCTCCAGAAACTTTCACTATAATTATTATTTTAGTATGTAGGACAACGTTTTCAGTGAAGTGTTCCTAAGGGGGATTTTTTTCATTTAGTCAGTGTGTAGGTTCTGTGCATTAATCACTTTTAAAGACAGACAAATCAGTTTAGAGTAAATGGCTGAAAATGTAAATGGGATATTAAAATCTTCAAAATGTCTTTAAGACTTGACTAGTGCTTTGAATAATGCAGTCATATCAAATATTTTTAATAAATAAAAACAATTTCCTTAATCCAGAGTCTCTTCATTTTGTTTTAAACCTGACCTCCAAATTAAATTAGGCTGATGACACAGTATTCTCTTCTAATCTGGCTGTCATCTTCCCTTAAACCTGGGTACCCATTAATTAATTTCAACACATTGTGTTTTTTGGCAAAGATCTAGAGCTCTCAGAGACACTATATGCTAAAATAATCTTGCATAACCCATGGTTAAGGGTAGGTTTCTGTTTGCCATTATGTATTATAATCCATGTTCTAACTTCTATTTTAAAAAGACACAAACTTGTCACTACCCTTGCATTTGAAAAAATAGTTTTTACTGTTTTCTGGTTGCATAAACATGATATTGTATGAAGATTAAATTCATTTTACTTCTGCTAAAGATATTCTCGCTTTATTTTGACAGGAAGTTTAATTAATGTCCACTTTATTTCAGCAATCCCAGCCTTTAAAAAAATGGGAAGAAGATTTCTTTGATCTTTGTTTAAAAAGCAGGCGATTTTTATAAATATTGTAGTTTTCAGCAGTTTAGCTGACACAAATTTGAATTACTGACATAACAGACAGAAGTAATATGATAAGATGATTCAACTCACTTGTTTATGCTGCTAAATGTTTACAGTATATGAACTAGAAAATACCATATAAACTTATTTCTTGACTGGAAGGAGGACATATCTGTACCCGTGTAC
The DNA here is from genome assembly GCF_001431845.1 of Calidris pugnax. Classification (NCBI taxonomy): domain Eukaryota; kingdom Metazoa; phylum Chordata; class Aves; order Charadriiformes; family Scolopacidae; genus Calidris; species Calidris pugnax. The sequence goes on from NW_015090891.1 coordinate 3,065,523, forward strand.
TAATGCTGGATATCACTCTAACCAGGGAGAGTTACTCTAAGTATTGAAGTTAGGCAGTGTTGGATATTAAAAACCTTAAAAGCAAAATTATCTTAATTTAAACCATGTGTTTTTGGAAAAGTTTTCTTTCTGTTTCATAAAAAACCTTAAAAGCAAAATTATTTTAATTTAAACCATGCGTTTTTGGAAAAGTTTTCTTTCTGTTTCATACTCAGTTAGTTGTTCTGAAGGACATTTGGAGTCGCACAAGTGTAAGTAACGTCGATGGATTTTTTTGAAGTTATAAATACTAATGAATTAGCAGACTAAATCTTTTCATCTGTCCTTTTTTTTTTTTTTTAAACCTTCATCTAGGTTCGACTTCAGAGAGAAAAAAAAATCTTCTGTCACTTTTGCTGTGACTTTGTTTTTTAAGCAGGTACATAAAGTGAAAGCCTGTGGTATGAGGAGGGCAGGAATTACGATCAGATGTGCTCAAATTTATTCCATCTGACAAGTATCTGGATTTGGGTATTAAGTTCCTTAAGAGAACTCATCTTCGGATGATTTTTTAGGTTAAAGAGTCGTGGGGTGGTTTTTTTGAGGGAGAGAGGGAAAATAAAATGCATGGGTTTTAAGGAAATCCTTTGTTCTCTCATGAAAAGAGTAAGAAGAGGCCCTTGATAACACAAAGCCGGACTGTTTTTTGGAAGAGCTTGTACTAAATGTGAGAATAATGTTTGAAAAGGAAGGAGAAGAGGTCGTTTTAAAATCCTTGAGAATGACTGACACACACTACCTGAAAGACAGCACTTGAGGCTATTCTGAAGTTAGTCAAATGCCAGTTACCTAGGGAATAATGAGAAAGAATACCAAAGGTGGCAATGCAGAAAAGAAATAAAAATTAATTGAAGTAAAAGCAAAAATGACATTAAAGTTTAAAAAGTGATAGAAGTCTTTCTTTTAATTACCCTCTCTTATTCCTCTATTGCCTTATTTTAGTTCAATACCTTCTCTGCTCGAGTATCTTTGTGTTCAAAATAAAAGCAGCTATATAAAATATTAAGAATATAGTGATTCATAGAAAGAGCAATGTCCTTCAGCATCAAACAATGGGAGCTTTTTCTTTTGTTTTACTGGTTTTTAAGTCAGCGTTGCTTGAAAGTGCTGTTTAACACATCTGCTTTGCATTGGTGTGAGCTGGACGTACCCACGTGGGATCAGGGCACTCAAAATAGTATAAGCCAAGAGCAGCAGGAGGAAAATCAAGTCTGGTGACCCAAAGATGAAAAGCAACAGCACGTTCAAGTTACTGCAATAATTAAAATTTTGCTTGACACAGCATTGACTTTGATTACTAAACTGAAATGTCAATTTTATTCTGCTGTTTAAGAACTGGACAAACTCTGCCCCGGACACATGATCTAAAAGGTCCCTGAGAATGTTCTCTCTGAAATTTCTGGCAGTGACTGACGACCCTTCCAAACAGACCGGTGATCCCAGCTCTTGTGGGATGGATTTTTCAGAACACTGAAAGCCAAAAAGAAAAGAAAAACTCAAACAATTCCAAGTTGGATCGAATAGGAATAGTGTTTTTTTTAGAAGGAACACACGGGCTCAAATGATCTCTGCCTTCAAAGACTTGTTTTTCTGGATGTCAAGAGCGAGTCAGTGGAGACACCACCTCTTTTACAGAAAGAATCTGAAGCTTTAGAGGTCAGGGCTCTTTACAAACTCTAAAAGCAGAGGATTTAAAGAAACATTGCTGTCATTCACAGCCACGATTGTGGGGTTTTTTTCAGATGTTAGGATCCTGATTTTTAGCATGACCCTCACTGGTCAGAAGCTTCACTTAAGCATGTCAAATGGCAAATGTGTTGTTTTTCTGAACAAGTTTTTCAGAGAAAACGTGCAAGACCTATTTCATATCTTTGTTCATCATGCTTTCCTGAAAAGAAATAAAAATAAAATAAAAAATTAGAAGTGTGGCCTTCAGGTAATCGCATTTGGTAGGAATGATATCAAGTCTAAATATGCGAATTATGGAGACAAATTACAAAGTTTAGTTTGAACTTTTAGCTGTTAAACAGAACCAGAAATCTATGCTGATATTTACGGTTATTTATTTTGATCCATCTTAATTTAAATTTAGAGAAGGCCTTTAATTTGAAGGCTCTTGATTTAAATTTTAAAAAGTAAATTTTGCCCAAATATTTGTAAAACTATTCAAACAAGTATCAACATGTAACCATCGAGCACCAAGTAGTTTCATACCTAGATAAGGTGTTCATTGAAATTAGCTCAAAAAGCACATGAAATCACTGTCAATTGTAATAGGCCCCAGTTTGGCAAGATACTAAATTTAAGCGCTATTAGACTCCATTAAATGATCCGAGACTGAGGAATTTCATGATTATTCAGCGGGAGCAATTCGGTAGTTGTTAATTGCTATCAGGGGAACGCAAAGACCGTGCCTCTCAAATGGGCGAGCTCTCCTGGGGAGAAATACTGCTAGCATAAGGCCTTTTCTGCACACTCGCTGATTAAATGAACCAATTAATTAAGTGCTCACATGTGAATTACCATGTGCCCAGAGTTAGGGGGAGCATTCAGCTGAAGGAACCAACCGAGGAGGCAATTGTGAGTGGGAAAAAGAGCCATGGCAGGTGTCAGAGCCTTCCACCACCGGGACGGCTAATTTCCTCCGTCGTAGCCTTTTGCTCTGCTGACCAAAGGCAAAGCTAATGAGCTGCTGCTCCCTGGATTACATACAAATAAGTAGCAAATAAGTACTCCTCTTGGAGTGGGTTCGTGGCAATAATCATCGTGTCATTGATAATTCCTCCATTACTGAGTCAGAAAGAAACTCCCGAAGCTGTCTTTGAACATCTACGCATTTCTGAAAATTTATTCTTCCACCTTGACCAACATAATTAGCTCTGAAACAGCTTTTTTTCCCATTTTGCCTTCTCAAAAAATTAATCCTTAATTTGTCCAAAGCCTATTTACATTTCAAAACTTCTCCTTCCTTCTGTAAGGTTTTTGCATCCATCATAGACATATTAATGGTTGATTATGAATATCAAAAAATCGATTATCCATATTCTTGGTCAGTAAAGATCATACAGAGGTTGAGGACAAATCCTTGGTAAATGTAATATTCCACACATAAATTAGGAATAAAAAAAAAGCCATAGACCTACCTAAAAAGGTTTTTTTCCATTACAGCACTTGATATTACAGATAGCCAGATCCCCAAACATCTAAAATTGATAAAGCTTCACTTCAACTAGGTTGATTGCGACCTTCCTTTTGCTAATTTTAGCAGGCTGAAGCAGAGTATCACAATTCTGATAGTTATCACCCTTTATGTTGCCACCCAATCTGATCCCCAGACAGCTAAGATTAGTTTATTCATATCCCAGCAAAGCACATTGACTTAATGTCTAGTCCTGATACTTAACCTCCCTATAAATGCTTATATGGAACAAATTACACCTTCTCTCAGGCTTTATTTTAAGCGTTAAAAGCCGAGATACTTTAGTAGTACATTTCTGCACCTATTAATGATTAAATCCATCTATTTTGAAAACAAACAACCAAAACAAGAGTTAATATTACAAGGAAGGTCTCTATACCGATTTGTGGATTTCCTTTTCCCCTCTAGAAATATATTAGTGACCACACTCTTGGGTTGTATTGTATTGGAAACGTATAGCCATGCTGTGATTGACTACTGCACCTCAGCTGATCAGCCCCCAGCTTATTGCAGAAATGCGTGTTATTAGTCCCCTGGTGTCTGACCTTCCATTTTGTGCTATTGGATTTCATCCCATTTCTATTACTTGAGTCTTCAGGGTCATCCAATAGACCCCTTGGCTATTTCACTCAACTAATGATCCTGGCCAAATACCTCCTTCATATTTTTCTCTTATTCCCGTGTCTTGTGACTTCCTTTCTGCCCAGCAGTTCCCAACTCAAAGACTTACCTTTTAGTAAGGCCCAACACTTCAAATTCAGGTCAATTTTTATGCTAGAAAATTCCCAGAAGATCCACTGATACCTCACGCATATTTCTGTCTCAATAGTCTCACCTATTCTTACTGGGGGTGGGGGGAAATAATATAAAAAATATTTATATGTTTCTAATAAGTTACATGGGAATGAGGGGTTTTTCCTCTTCTTAAAGAAACAGAATTGGAGAAACAGAAGTCAAGCTGTAAGAAAGCAGCAATCCATGTGTCAGTATTAGTTTAAATATATTCAGTGATTATAGTTAATACCAGCTTTGAATGCGACATCTCTCAAGAGAAATTCAGTGAAAAATTCAGGGAAAAACATTTTATAGTTTTACACTGGGAAATCAAGGTCATAAATACAAGACATGCACAGATCAATAGTCTTACTTAAACGTTCTTTATCTGGCAGGAAACTGTGGCAGTAAAAAATTATGATTATTACATTTCTTTGCCCAAATTGAACTCAGGTAGGTAAATATTTATGCATAGGCTGTTCCTAATTCTAAAAACATAGCATTTTCTTAGTTTGACCTTGTTTAAACATTCCCGATTAGAGAATAACTATGCAATTAAACACTTCATAATAATCTATGTTGTACTACTCTGAAAAGCTCCACACTGTGATAAGCACTAGCTCCTCCTCCCAACTAAGGACATTCCCTCATTTTTTTCTCCTTCTGAAGGCACAATCTTGTGAAATTTTAATACCACTACAAACCAATTGATCTTCACTGCGAGACATAGTTAATGTTCAAAAACCTGTGAGTAGCCCATGAGAAAGCAGTGAATTTATATCAGCCTTCTACATTATTCAATTTCCTGCCTACTATTAGCGATGATCCTGCAGGTATCCAAAATATTCCAGCTAGTGTAAGGCAATGAGGAATGTCGAGCATAGAAATATTAATTTCCTCTAGTGCTTAGCACAACATTACAATATTTAATGGGCAATCAGCTTAAGTGAAGTTAATGATATAGATTGCAACCAAACTGTAATGATTAAAGACCAGCTGAAGACAAATAAGACACAGAGGCATCAATTCAGCTCTGTGTCAAAGCACTCCCTATTTAACATGAATTCCTTCACTGTATTAAATAAATTAGAATAGCAATAGTGCCCAGAGGTCCTGATCTCATGTCAAAACTTATTGTTCTACGAATAAATATAACGAGAAAACAGTTGCTCTTCTAGAAGGCTTGAAGTTGCTACTGTTTTCTCTTGGGGCTAGAGATGGCTTCATGTTTTTGAAGCCATCTCCATTCATAATTCATCCTAAATTTAGTGTTTTTCACACTGAGAAAGAAGGAAATGGAAAGTCTCCCTTTACTAAGAGTATGTAAAGGCGTAATAGTCCCAGATCTACTTTAAGTTTTTTGCTTGTTTCACATCAGATTAAGTTTCTTTCCCAAAGCCAAACAACTTTGCCTCACCTAGCCCTACCTTTACGCTGTATTTTAAAACCATAATCATATTTTAACTCAGTAAACATATCCTAAATTTAAAGCATGATGCCAGTTAGTTTATGTGAGCTCCTCATAAATCTAGCGGAGACTTCGTTCTGTAGCACTTGTTTCTATATCTCCTACAGGTTGTCTCAAAGTAGGCTATTAACCTACTAAAATTCCATCTTCCAAACAAATATGGGCACAGTTGTCTACTACACATTCTGCAATATCCCATCACGATTCAGACTTTTGCTGATATAAGACAGAAAGCTATTTTTTAAGATCAGTAACTAACAAGGTATAATTGGTAAAAAATGCATACTATTCAAATTTCCATTCTGTTTTTCATAAGATATTCTCACAGTTCTCCTACATAAGTTGTATTTCAATAAAAGTAGCAACTCTTCATCTCCTGCATGCACCTGCTTTTCACCCTAGCTAAGTTGTCTGAGTTTGCTTTTTTTTCTAATTTAAAGTAGTTAAAACATTAATGTAGTGCAGAGTAGTAAAAAAGATTATAACCTTAATTATAATTAGTAAAACATAAAAAGACTAGACACAGCTGGGTGACACTGCGGTCCCAGAGAATGGCTTAGTAAGTGAACTGAGAAGAAATGCTTCCCCCAGGTGCTTTGGAAGATGTCACCATCTCTTCAACGGGATGAAGCCAACAGGCTTACAGAGATCAGGGCAAAAAGCCAGTTATGGGGTTAAAAGGTACAGCCGACACAGTTTGAACTGTAAATCTTGAAGAAGTTAACAATTTTCTCTCCTCGTGGCTGCCACAGGGTCATTTGAACACAGGCTTTATATTATTCACGTTCAACTAGTGAAGAAAACCTTAAGGTCACTTGGTAACAAGTGGAACCATTTCTCAAGCTGAGCAATCCAGCCTTCCCTGCCTTCTGATGCTTGTCTCTGAAACAGTAAATTTCAGAGATTAAATTATTCCAGAAGAAAGATTTCTGCCACAGAGAGAAGGGTGACCCTTCCTCGTTCTTCTGGTTCACCACCAAGTGTCAAACATCACAATGCCACCAATCCTCACCTCAGACACAGGCAAAGCATTTATCTGAGGTGCCAGAGTAAAACTCCACCTGCTCCTAATGGCATAGATGATACCACAGGTGAAATTCAGTCTTTAACAGATGCTTTCTGTACCTTCCTGGTCATTTTTATCTCCAGGCAGGGAAAGTCTATTCTGAATGGATTGCACCTCCTAACCCAGGGGGTGCTGCTTCAGAGTCTGTAAAGAGCCCAACAATTGGTTTTAACTCTTGCCAGTTCCCTGTTAGAAGTTCTTATTGGAACAGAGAGCATCGCTTTACTCAGAAAGCCTCCCCTCCCTGCCCTATTTCAAAGCAACTTTTAAAAAAGCTATGAAATCAGCAGAAATCTTGCATTACAACTAACTAATAACATGATGCTCTGCTATGCTCTTGCAGCCAGCGGTGGCTGCTACTTCTTGGAAAGCTCTTTATAGAAACAGTTCTTGACACCATTCTTCCAATTAACGTTGCTGTAATTCATTTTCATAGTCTGCTTGTTTAGACTGCTCGGCACCTAATTCATTCTGTGGTGTTAACGGGGCCTGCAATTACGCCCCAAGTCATAATTGCCCCAGCAGCCAACTAACAGTAGACCCTTGTTGTTTAACATGTTAGTGCTCAGCCCTCCAGCAGCTGTGCCCATTGCCCAGCCAAGACCTTCCCAGACACGGTAAGAAACTACGTAGCAAAGGGCTACAAAGATGATGAGGGGACTAGAACATCTCTGTGATGAGGAAAGGCTGAGGGATTTCGGTGTTTTTAGTCTGGAGAGGAGAAGACTGAGGGGGGAGCTGATCAACACCTATAAAGCCTGAAAGGGTGGGTGTCAGGAGGATGGGGCCAGGCTTTTCTCAGTGGTGCCCAGGGACAGGACAAGAGGGAACAGTCACAAACTTGCACATAGGAAGTTCCATCTAAACAGGAGGAGGAACTTCTTTCCTGTGAGGGTGGCAGAGCCCTGGCAGAGGCTGCCCAGAGAGGTGGTGGAGTCTCCTTCTCTGGAAACATTCCAAACCCACCTGGACACACTTCTGTGCAATGTGCTCTGGGTGGACCTGCTTTGGCAGGGGTTGGAGGAGATGATCTCCAGAGGCCCCTTCCAACCCCAACCATTCTTCCTCCTCCCATCTGAATTTTAAGAAAAAGACACCTGTATCACTTTACTTCCATGTTCACATGGATGCAACTGATAAGCTGTATCTTGCAGAAACAATAGCATTTAAGGTCAGCCTTTCTCTGCAAAAACACCTCACGTCAAAGCGACACCACCTCTGGGAAGGCAGGTCTTCCTGAACCTTTTCTTTTTGCTTTAAACATTGCTTCAAATATCACAAAGCTACCAGGCACCACCAATATCATTCTGCAATAGAATTATATTAATCAGGATAACATTCTGATGAAGCAGCAGATTTTCCAGGTCAACTCTTTTGGCAGTTTCTTACAGCATTGCATAAAACAAGCCAATACTGAAAAAGAACAAACCATGTTTGATACATATATGATCCTTTTCATACTATTAACTTACAATACAAAGTTAAAGGGCAGCTCATTATTACCTTTAGACAAGGTCTTCCTAATGGTTTGCATTGTTAAAGTTTCAGTGTAAAGGTTTGTGTTCGTGCAATATATAGTGACGTAAAGGAGTTTATGTAGAACACAGCAGAAGCCTGGCTTTGTCATGTCTTGGCAAAAGATTAATATACCTGGTATAAATCAAGAGTCTCACAGTGGTGATAAATCAAGTGTTAGAAAGATAAAGTTAGTTCCAGGGAAATGGAAGATTAGCAGTGAGTGAATTTAGCTGCTGGTAAGGTAGAAAGGAGTGGAAGAAAAACCACACACATGAAGTCAGACAACTCTGTGGTCATTTATCTTCATACCTGCAAGCTAAAAGAGGCATAAAAGTTGATATTGTGAAGTTGACACTACCAGAGTATAGACTTGTGCTTAACTAAGCATCAGGAATTTGCTAAGAAATAAGCTCTGCTATTTCCACAAAAGAGAGGAGACAGTGTCTGGCAACTACCCAGAACAGCACATCACCTTGACCGTGACTTGGCTTCTCAAAGCATGCAAAAGGCACCACCACCACCACAACCACTGGTGAGGGTCAGCTTTTTGTCCTTCAGAATCGTTACACCCATTCTGCATGAGGACATGCCCACACATTTCCCGACTCTGTTATCACAACACATGATTCTTGGAGCTGAAACAGAAGAAGAGTATCTCAGTTCTTTCATTTATCAGTGCGATACTGCTCTGCTCTCCTCTGTCATCATGCACCAAACTTCCTAGCTTCAGGATCCATGACAGGTATCATCCTTCCTTCCTAAATCTTCAGGGTAGGTGACATTTCCTCAGAAACTTCATGACAAAGAAACCCAGAAAGAGGCTTCCAAGATGAAGAAATAAACTTGTTTAGTAAAAGAAATAATACAAGGCTTGAGATATACACCTCTCCCCATGTCCTGGGCACTGGTGAGACCCCACCTTGAGTGTTCAGTCCAGTTTTGGGCCCCTCACTAGAAGAAGGACATTGAGGGGCTGGAGCAGGTCCTTCAGTCCAATTTTGGGCCCCTCACTAGAAGAAAGACACTGAGGTGCTGGAGCGGGTCCAGAGAAGGGCAATGGAGCTGGTGAGGGGTCTGGAGCACAAGTCTTGTGAGGAGAGGCTGAGGGAGCTGGGGGTGTTCAGCCTGGAGAAAAGGAGGCCGAGGGGAGACCTTCTCACTCTAGAACAATTATACGAAAACTGTAGACATGAAAACAATCTGCTCTCACACCAACCTCCCCAAACTCCTTTTTCATCTTTCCAGTACAATACTCTGCTTTTGAACTCTCCTCCTTATCAAATTTCCTACTTTTTGCTTTTGCTCCCTCCTTCTGATTTGTATCACACCTGTTTGACCTTCTGCAGAAAAGATATTCTGAGACTATATGCACCAAAATAAACAAATTATTTCATTCTAAGATCCTTCCTCTACTCCTTTTTTTTGTGATTTTTCCTCTAGGAGTTATCTATTCTTGGCTTTCCTTTAATTATTAGATATCTGGGAAAAAAATTAAATGAAAGTATTTTAAATTACTTATTTTCCCCTTTCCTTGGATTTTCCAAGGCATTGCTGGATGTCCATTAGGAACCATATTTCCAGTATTTACAGTGTGATTCCAGCATTTTTGGTAGTCCTTGAGACACTGGAGATAGATAAGTGAGAGTATAGATAGATACTATATGCATATATATTGCATATATATACACAAGTTGGTGTTATATGTGTTATAATACAAGGTTATTTGTTAAAATGACAACACAATTTCCCTACTTGATACAATAGCTATTTCTTTCAGGCACAAATTGATGTACGTGAAAAAATTACAGCATGGTCATGATAACCTGGAGAGAAAGAGCAAATGTTGCATTACCTGCCACAACCTTCCTGAATTTTAATGAGCAATAATGGTATAATGCTGTAGAAATGGATCCTGTGTATTTACTAAAATTAGTAGAATCACTCCATACTATGGAGAAAATAGTAACTTTGAAGATTTCATTATATAAACCCAGATATTTACTTTCAACCTGCTTTTTTTTTTTTTTAATTTTGCCTTTTTTTTCAGTCACACACACAATATATATATATATATTCAGTCAAGTCTCTACTGATGCAAACCTTCCCAAGGGAAATATAACTAACACATATCCTCTGTGAGCTTTCTTCGACTGGTTGCTAAAACCAGCATAATTTACAGAAGTGACCTTCCAAGTGCTATTAGCAATCCTCATGGAGCTGCCAATATATGTGCGTTTGCTTTGATGTAAGCTTAATATGCCATAAATTCTACTACTCCTCATGGAAAATAACTGAATTATTTTATGTAGTGTTTGAATCATTTTATAAATGCAGAGGGATTTATTCACAAAAATCTGAAGTCCATATAACCCTCTAAAATGCTCAGCTTTCAAACTGGTTAGTTATAAAAAAAATGAAAATAAACAAGAACACTTTTAAAAAAGTAGGTTACTTGTCTCAGCGCATTTTTTAATTTTTTTTTTTCAAATTATGTGAGGTCTGATCATTGCGGATCATTTCTGAAGACAGCATTCAAGATAGGGTTATATTCAGGAATATATAACACAAAACCCCAAAGTATTTTAAAGTAAAAGCACATCTATTTATGAAACTTCAATATAAATGTATGATTTCATCAAGAATCATAGAATGGTTAGAGTTGGAAGGGACCTTAGAGATCGTCCCCTGGGCAGGGACACCTCCCACCACACCAGGTTGCTCCAAGCCCCCTCCAACCTGCCCTTGAACCCCTCCAGGGATGGGGCAGCCACAGCTTCTCTGGCCAACCTGGGCCAGGCTCTCACCACCCTCACAGCAAAGAAGTTCTTCCTAATCTAGTCTAATCTAATCTAATCTAACCTAAATCTTTCCTCTTTCAGTTTAAAACTGTCCCCTCCTAATCCTATCACCACATGCCCTTGTAAAAAGTCCCTCTCCAGCTTTCTTGTAGGCCTCCTTCAGATACCTGAAGGCTGCTGTAAGGTCTTCCCGGAGCCTTGTCTTCTCCAAGCTGAACTTCCCCAACTCTCTCAGCCTGTCCTCACAGCAGAGGGGCTCCAGCCCTTAGAGCATCTTTGTGGCCTCCTCTGGGCTTGCTCCAACAGGTCCAGGTCCTTCTAATGTTGTGGGCTTCAAAGCTGGACACAGTACTCCAGGTGGGGTATCATCAGAGCAGAGCAGAGGGCCAGAATCACACCACCACCACCCCTGCTCCCCTCTCTGCTGGCCACGCTGCTGGGGATGGAGCCCAAGATGCAGTTGGCTTTCTGGGCTGTGAGTGCACATTGCTGGCTCATATTGAGCTTCTCATCCACCAACACCCCCAAGTCCTTCTCCTCAGGGCTGTTCTCAATCCATTCTTTGCCCAGAGATATATATCCCTGTGTATAATGGCCTTTTTAAAATGATATATTGTTTTTCTTCCTTCTCAGCACAAGTTTGCCACCATTTATAGGTGTTCCTGATGTCTACTTTCTCTTACTTTTTGCTGATTTCTGTCTCAAAGCTCCTTCTGGTCCCCAACTCTAGACATATCTCAAATTCCTGGTTGAAACACAGTGGTGACCCCAGCTCAGAAGTTATTTACTTTTGAAATCTACTGATTTCAAGAAAAAAAAAAAAGAAATATTAATTATAACTCTTGAATGACAAATCACAAACTATAAGAAAGTAAATCAACTCATAGGCAGCAGTCTTACGTCATAAACAAAATTTAAACAGAAATAAAAAATGTCTTTAAGTGTTGTGCTGGTTTAAATACATCCCCACTGAATTCAATAACCATGAGCACTTAGATTAGGACTAGAGGAGGGAAAAGAAAAACATTAAATGTGATTTATTTGACTTTTATATTCTCCCAATACCATTTGTATATTACTTTCTAGGTAGCTCAATTATGTGAAAGAAGTTTCATGCCATTTTAAAGCAGGGGGCACAGAAAAGTTACATTAGTCAATTCATTTGAGGGTAATTTTTAATGATGTGAGATAAAACAGAGTTTGCCCAATTTTCTTGAAACTTTGAAGAACCACTTCTTCTGTGTTTTCATGGAATATCTGTCAATTTGGAAGCCAACATAAAATAGTTTTCCCACTCAAAAGCTAGAAGGAAACTAAAAATATTGTTTAGAATGGAATTTAATTTCTTCTGCCTAACTTAATGATTACACATATCCCAAATAAAATAGGAATATGAAATCATACATCTAGTGTTTTATTATGTCTTATGTTTTGTGTGCATATATATACAGACATAAAAAAGTAGTTGGAAAGTATTTTGATTTTTAAAAATTATTGAAAATTATGTGGTTTCATTATCTAAATCAAAATAGAATATAGGCATTATTTTAACAGGACCTAGCCAGAAAACTCAGTATTTATGCCCCACACCTTACTGGGTGTCCTCAGAGGCACCGTGTGTGAAGTGGGGAAATTGCTTCTCTGCCAGGGAATAAAGGCTGCTGATGCCTCTTTTTTTGAAAATGGTGCTACACAAATGAAGAGGTTCTTATAATAAGAGGGAATATAAAATTGTCCATGAGAATAACTACATCTCTAAAATGCTTCCAGGATGCTGAGGCAATTTTTTGTGAAAGCGAGGATGGTGAAAGTCATAATATCAGTGCCTCCCACTGAGACAAACTGGATAGGCTTCAGCTCCTATCCACTTAATATTCTTTAATTCAAAACAAAGTTTTTTTCAGACATAGCTTCTTAAGACATTATTTTCTGTTCTGCAAGCTATGGTCCAGGTACTTGTAAGCATTGTCTGAGGGGTGAAAATTACATCCTTCATAGATGAAAATGCACGTCACCGTAAATAGTTCAGAGAAATGGAAATACGATTCTATTGACCTCAGGTTTTGTTAATTTTATTTCATTTTAGTTGCTATTGTCTTTAAGTACTTTAAGTATGTCCTCAGGGCCTTTCCAGAGCTATCATGATGATTTAGTGTGTCAAATTATGCCGGGGCCGTTCCCGAAATGATCTCTCAGTTTTATAATTGGCTGTAAAAGACTGCAATGATTTCACTTTTTCTATACCTGGTTTTTCTCTATATTAAATATATCTTTATTATTCCATTTGATAGGGTATCATAACAACACAGGATTATCAGGAAAGGCTGTTCTCTATGGTTTGTGTGGGGAAAAAAAATGAAAACGAAAAATAATTCCTACAAAGAAAATATTTTTGATGTATTTCTATAAATTCAGGAGCTGAGACAAGGTAGTTGTGCTTAAAGTAATCCTTAATGCTTTAATAGCTGCTGAACCTGGGCTTATATATGGTTAATTACCAATAACTTTGCCCAAACAGTTCTTTTCTTTTTTTTTAATTTACCCCAAACAAATTAATTCACATTTTATTCTGTTTTTAAAAAAAAAAAAAAGCATTGATTTTGTGTAGAATCTTGGGTTAACTTCTCCCAAGAAAAATTTTAAAATTGTAAAAAGCTAAGAATAAAGGTACAGAAAGTTGCTTCTCCTCCAGGGATCCTGAAACAAATCCCATGGCAATAAGTAGGGCTTGTGAAAGCAGCAGATTGCTGCCATTAGCTTTCCTGACAACCAGATTTTTCTGATTTTTAACTCCCTCCCTCACTTTGTGATTAGCACAAGGCAAGAGAAGATTGGCAAAAAGGAACCTCCCGGAGTGAAGGGAGGGGAAGTAGGAAGGGGAAGACTAGTTAAATCAGGATAGGTGTAATTTCTCTGTTTCAGAAAGAATTCACTAAATAACTGCTTAGTGGAAGACCGATAAATAAATAGTGCTTTAAAAAAAAAACAAACCCAAAACATCACCCCATTTCTTTATCTCATGATTCTGAACTATGCAATAGCACAACTTGAGTAAAAGAGCGTGTTGGGGCTTCCAAGCCTGTGCCACTGTCCTAGAAGGCATTAAAAAGCCCAGCCTAATGCTTCTACTTTCTGTGCAATTCTCCATCCAGCAGAACATTTCATATAAAAAGTGCATTTCAGAAAAAGGAGCGTTGTTCACAGTTAGCTGCAGAAGTGGATTCTTTAAATCAAGTGAAAAAAAAATGTGTGCCCGGAGTCCTAAGTCAGATGAGAGACTTGAGTGAGCAGTTCAGAACTAACCTGAGACTAGAGATTATAATGAGAGTAAAATTTAACTGTTAGTACATACTGATGGGTACGTTATCAGGCTGTTGTTGAAGCACACAAAGCTGTGATTCCTGATGCTGCAAGAACAGAAGTAGTTCTGATTATTTGCAGTGACAATGTTTCTCTTCATCTTTTACGACATTTCATTCTCATGTATGAAGAAGAGGTATTACCAGTTTTTCACCTGCGTGACTGAAGATTGCACTTCAATAAACCATTCTATACTTTGCCTAATCACTATTTTAATGAAAAGCCAAGCTTTACCTCTTTCTGTTCTGGGGAACTTTTTTAATAACTCAGTTCTGAAGATCTTACCTCTGTGAAGGATTGATTTTTTATACCTCATAAATGTCTTCACGATTACGCTTACAACTCAACCTAAATTCCTTCTCTAATTAATACATTCCATCTGCAACTTATTCTTCCAATTTGTGATTACATTGCTTGCCTCTGATCTTGAACACAAGGGGTTTACATTTGCCTTGAGGAAAAGATCTATCAGACGAGTGCTCGGAGAAGAAAAGTTGACAAATACTACATGAATGAGTCACATCTGATTCCTTGCATTTTGCGAGCAGAGAGACTTCTTAGTGTGGCAAACAAAGGATGGCAGTGAACTGGAAACAGACTCATCTATCGCCAACTCCATGCATTTTCCCAAATGGAGCTGAATTTAAGAGCAGACAATGAGAACAGCTGCCTGGAAAGGAGTCAAAAGGCAAAGAGAAAGACTGGAAGGATGGAAAAGAATGATAGACGCTAAGTGATTGCCAAAATCTGGAGACTGATGTTTTCAGGAGAAGCCTGAGGCAGCATGTGTCAGAAAAAATATCTCTCTGAAATAACTCACTGCTGTTATTAGGATGTTACACAGCAGTGGCTGCACAGATGGAAGACACAAAATGTTGACAAAAGACCTACAAGAGGGTCAACCTTAATGAATTAACTTCTAGAGAACAAGCTGGCTTTCAATTCTTTTTTCACTTACTCTGTTGCATTTTAATCTTGACCCATATAGTCTGGGAATATCAACGATCAGATCTTTAGTTATGTATTCTTAGCTCTTTCTTATCCGTGGCAAAAAGAGAGAAAAATAGTCTGAAAAGAAAATAAAAGAAAAAAAAATAAAGCAGATCAGTTGTAGTGAAGTAATTCATCCCATGTTGTTCTTTGTGTTCTCGTAAATTAATCAATAGAAACCACTTGTCAATTAACTGCTTCCCTACAGAACCTCAAAAAGACTGATTACACATAGAGCGCTTTTTTTTTTCATAGGTTTATTCTACCTGCACTTCCGGAAGAGTTTATCTTTTAATAGACTTCCATAAATGAACTTTTAAAAATGAGAAAGGTTAAGAAAATTCAAAGTTTTTACTGAGGAAGAACTGTCTGTATACAACAATTTTTACTTAACAAGTAGCTTCCAATAAAATGAATTTCAATTGATTTCTTCCCTATTTCCCCTCCCCTACTTTTTCCTTCTCTTTTTGGTTGACCATGTTTTTAGGCACCACGTTCTACAAGTGAACTGAAAAGCTTTCTCTCTTTCCCACTACAAATACCTAATTATGTCATTCATCCCTTTTACATATTCTGCATTCCTTTCTCTATTGTAATTCTAACTAACACTAGTGTAGAGATATAGAGATATAGATATATAGATATATATATAAACGGCCCAGTTCTCAGTCCCAGTAGATCAGTCCAGCTACATTGCTAGTCAGATGACAGCTGGATGTGAGCCAGCAGTGTGCCCAGGTGGCCAAGAAGGCCAACAGCATCCTGGCCTGTGTCAGGAACAGTGTGGGGAGTAGGACTCAGGAGGTGATGGTCCCCCTGTTCTGGGCACTGGTGAGGCCCCACCTCGAGGGCTGGGTCCAGTTTTGGGCCCCTCACCACAAAAAGCCATTGAGGTGCTGGAGCAGGTCCAGAGAAGGGCAACGGAGCTGGTGAGGGGTCTGGAGCACAAGTCTTATGAGGAGAGGCTGAGGGAGCTGGGGGTGTTCAGCCTGGAGAAAAGGAGGCTGAGGGGAGACCTTATTGCTCTCTCCAACGCCCTCAAACAAGGGTGTAGCCAGGGGGGGTCGGTCTCTTCTCCCAAGGAACAGGCCATGGGACAAGAGGAAATGGCCTCAAGTTGCACCAGGGGAGGTTCAGATTGGAGATTAGGAAAAATTTCTCTGCTGAAAGGGTTGTCAAGCCTTGGACCAGGCTGCCCAGGGAAGTGGTGGAGTCCCCATCCCTGGAGGTATTTAAAAGCCAGGCAGACGTGGTGCTGAGGGACATGGATTAGTGATGGGTTTTGTCAGTGTTAGGCTGACCATGGACATGGAGATCTGAAAGGTCCCTTCCAGTCCCAGCAATTCTATAATTCTGTGATTCTACGATCCTAGCAAAGGACGGGTGTCTTACCAGCCTGCAGAACAAGTCCTGCACACTCTGTTGGATCTGTACATCTGCTCAATCACAGAATCACAGAATCTTCTAGGTTGGAAGGGACCAATCCTAGCAAAGGACGGGTGTCTTCTCAGCCTGCAGAACAAGCCCCTCACACTCTGTTGAATCTGTACATCCACTAAATGGTATGTGCTGCAGAGAGTAAACAGATCTTTGCCCTGAATACAGGCTTGTTCAGTCATCTCCTGCCATTCCACTTCTCCATGGATTTTTAAGCTGTTCAGTGTTCCCTTACTGACCATAGAATCATAGAATTATCTAGGTTGGAAGGGACCTTTAAGATCATTGAGTCCAACCATTAACCCAACACTGACAAAGCCACCACGCTGCCTGTCTTCTAAATATCTCCAGGGATGGCGTTTCACCCACTTCCCTGGGCAGCCTGTTACAACGTTTAAATGCTATGTGCTGCAGAGAGTAAACAGATCTTTGCCCCAAATACAGGCTTGTTCAGTCATCTCCTGCCATTCCACTTCTCCGTGGATTTTTAAGCTGTTCAGTGTTCCCTTACTGACCATAGAATCATAGAATTATCTAGGTTGGAAGGGACCTTTAAGATCATTGAGTCCAACCATTAACCCAACACTGACAAAGCCACCACGCTGCCTGTCTTCTAAATATCTCCAGGGATGGCGTTTCACCCACTTCCCTGGGCAGCCTGTTACAATGCACCACGCTGCCTGTCTTCTAAATATCTCCAGGGATGGCGTTTCACCCACTTCCCTGGGCAGCCTGTTACAACGTTTGCTAGACATTTCTGTGAAGAAATTTTTCCTAATACCCATCCTAAACCTCCCCTGGCACAACTTGAGGCCGTTTCCTCATCGTTGCATACAGAGTCCCCCGATGACATATTTGGGTGGCCTCGTGCTTCTGACTTCTCTGGTTTTCTGGGCAGGAGTTTAAAAAGATTTGAAAAGGGCAGAGTTGTGTTTTGGCGTGAGCTTTCCTAGGTACAGCTGAGCCACCACAGCCCTGGGAGAAAGGGCGTGATATAGAAAGTGATAATTCAAGGACAAGCCCTTGAAAAGAAATTTTCTTCTCCTCCTCGCCATAACTCCTTTTTAGTTCGTTATTAGCAGACGTAAGAAGTCATAAGGAAAGTTAAATACCCATCTAGTGTCTTAATAATAAATCCACCCTGCCTCTTTTTTTTTTTTTGGACAGATGTTAGAATCTGGAATTTGCTGCAGGCGGATGCTCAGTCGGACTGCACGCTGTCAGCCCAGAACTCCTCTTTCTGTGATATGTCTGCCTAATACTCAGCATATGTCAAAATAAAGTTATAATCTCCACTTCAAATTAATACCCTTATACCATATCAGTCTTCATGAGTGTTCTTTTTATTAACTGAAGTAATCCTAATTGCTTCAGACTGTGTCCAAACTCAATTTGACATATGATATGTTGCTCTATTTATTTTTTTTTTTATTTCCTCACAGCTCTTTAAATGTAAATCACAAGTAGCCTCTGGATATCAGGAACAGTTTGGAAATCTGACTGTCTTGTTATATACAGTCTATGTTTTTTTCAGTAATGGCAACACTACCTGGCAATTCAAAATATAGTGACAAAACTTGTATCTCCACTAAAAATACTCCAATATTCAAGGCATTTTAGGAGATGGCTATGGCTACAGACACCAATACTAGCATGAAAAATAAGTCTAACTTATTTTCTAATTCGAAATCGCTTATTTAGGAATCAAAGTTTTTAAAAAGTACCCATAAACAAATCTAAAATGTTTAACACTTTCTCTTCTGTGTAGAATAATACACAGTTTTGGATGTCACTTATTCAGGAACCGCAAATATCAAACAAGGCTCATGCAAGAGACTGGCATTAACTTTATCCCACTGTGGTCAGTTTTGTTATTAACGTATAACGGAGCCAGAATCTCCCATTCCAAAATGCTTCAGCTGTTGCAAACATACATCCTGAGATATCACACAAATATCGTGAACGCAAAATCATCAGATATTCAAGTTAAGATGGAAATGCGTTAGAAGAGACACAAATTTTGCATGTATAATTTGTGAAGCAGCAGTAAAATGTAGCCCTTGGTAAGAAATCTAGGTGGCTGTTCAGCAGGGAAAATTTAGGAAGAGCTGTTGAGATCTGAATGACTCACTTTTCCAATTTGGTTTCAGTTCTCTATGAAAAGAAACTGGGGAAAAAAGGGAAGAAATGAGCTTTTATGGGATACAGCCTATTTCCCCTGAGAAGCCAAGAGCAGTCGATGCCATATAAACACAGGGATGCAACAGGATTCAGTAAGATGGACATTAGGTGGAGGGTAAAATTAGTCAGTGGGGTTGATATAATAACCTAAATAAAAGAAACAACCATTAATTAAGACAGGAGAGGCTCTACCAGTTAACTAAGTCTCACTGCAGAAGGCAAAGCAGATTTGCCATCTGAATTACGACCCTGTATCATTAAGATGTGGCCACATGAAGCCTTTATAACTGCTTGGAGCTAAATGGAAGTATATAAAATGTAAAATAAGTAGTTGTAAGAAACCAGCCATATTTAATTAAGACCCCCTTATCTCTTTTTTTTCTTTGTTGGGAGAGGTGATGGAGCAAATTAAAGAGAAAAAAAAATAAGTATTTCCTGAGTTTAGAGGCAAGGAAATGAATAATATTTTTGCACAATATAAAAAACCATCCAGGAGAACACTTCATAGACCACATCTGAAAGGAATCGTTCCTGCCAAAAGGAATTGTATAACTAAACTCCAAAATGAATTCTATAACTAAATTTGTGAAAGAAATTCAAGGGAAATTCAGCGCTTGAATAGAGAGTTCAACTTTTCCAGCTCCTCAATAAGGAGATAAAAATAAACTCTGACTAGACACCTCTGCAGCAATGTTGTTAAGAGGAATCACTGTAGTATTTTAGCTCAAGAAGATAAAGGCATGGTGGAGGAAATTTAATGAGGATGGTCTTCCCTATCTCCCTATCATAAAGTATAAGGCTTGTGTAACTGTAACCTGTATTTGAACAATAAGGTGTAGGGCTTGTGTAACTGTAACCTGTATTTGAACACCTGGCCAAAACTCTTATGTGAAATTTTAAGTCCCTTTTATGTTTGCTCATCATTAACACAAACCTCATTTACTGTGTGCGCTATCAACTTAGAGATCATTAGTTGCAAATGCTGTCACGAGACTGACTGTGGCAATGAAAGAGATTCTTTGTATTTAAAGCAGGAGCTTCAGGCAGATCACTACCTAAAAGAAATATTGTCTTTCCAGGATCCTTTTCCCAGATCTCCAGGGTATTATCACAACTTACTTTCTTCCCTCATTAAATTCCAGACTAAACCATGAAGCAAGTAGCATCGAACAGCTCTAACTCAGAGACTTTATTCAGATATATTTCTCTTTGCAAGGAGAAATCTCCATTTACATTCTAGCTCTGGTTACTGAAAGACCTGCAGACATTTAGTCGAATAACTAAGTATTGTGTGTATGCAAACAAAGGGATTTAAACATGTTTATGTATAGCACCTGCACATCAAACACCAGTGGTGGGGAGTAAGGCTTGGGACATGAAGGAAGAAGAAAGTAAATATTCATTAAGGATGGAATATAACTTTAATTCAGGTATTTAACAGCCGTGTCATAGACCTTGTAGTCGTTACCAATATTATTTCCTCCAAGTACAGAAATTTTACAACTCGCTATTAGAAATCTATTTAAAGTTGTAACTTTTAAAAACCTTAAATGAACCTTCTTACCTTTCAAGTTACAATGGTGCGGAGCAATATGTTAGACAGGGATGGAAATTGAAAATGATTCTGTGAAACCTTCTGTGCCCATATGGCCTCAGAAATTTCTACATGAACAACGTCAGACTAAAAGCTCTTGGGACAGATAAGAGCCTTCAGTGGTTTTTTTTTCAGCTTCCAGATAAAAAAAGACGTTGTGTTTCATTTTTCAAACTCAAAACAGAAAGCTTTATTATTCAACTAGTTTTAAAGCTCTAAAAACAAACAAAACAAACAAATAAAAACGAAAAGATTTTTTATTTACGTAGGGCAAGAAAAAAATTATTTTCCAATATTTTTCAGAAAAATTCTCACTACGGAAAAAGAAGAATTACAAAATTATAGACCCTGCTCTCATCAATCCCTTAATAGTTTTCTTAATTGTCGTTTTAAAGCTCTAAAAACAAACAAACAAACAAACAAAACCTAAAAGATTTTTTATTTACGTAGGGCAAGAAAAAAATTATTTTCCAATATTTTTCAGAAAAATTCTCACTACGGAAAAAGAAGAATTACAAAATTATAGACCCTGCTCTCATCAATCCCTTAATAGTTTTCTTAATTGTAATTCTGTTCCATATAAGCGCTACCCTGTTATTTGTACCAAAAGGAACACTGAACACAAAAAAAAAAGCAGAGAAAATTGACTCACTACTTCAAGCGCCTTAATGGTAGAGAGTTTTGTAATCAATCAGTCAGAACTAAACATTTAAGCTTTATATCACTATGGGATGAAGATGACTGTATGTATTTGTACTGGATATATTCTAGTAGCTTCAGGAACAGTAATAGGGAGAAAGTTATAATTATGCTTATCAGGGAAAGGCAACTGGAATTTTATTTATCAAGAGGAGGCCAATAGCTAAACTGTGATTATTTTTCAAAAGGTGCTATTTCCATAGCTGTCAATTTTGTGTAATTGGATGAGTAAAGAAACACAAAAAGCTTCAGTTTTTGAAACAGCATCCCAAGTCTCTAACCTACGTCGTAGCAATATCCCTGGAAAATAATCCGAAGAGTTTTGATGAAATGCAAATCCGTTTACCAATTTGCACAAGTCACTCACTTATTCTTATGCAATATTAATTAAAAAAAAGTACAAACTCAATCCATGGTTTAACCAGAACAGATCTCCTCCACTCTTACATTTATTTTTGCAAAGGAAGATGCTGTCTTTCTTTCCTCTTGGCTCAAATAAGCTACTTGTTCATTCCAGCCCTGCTCCTGGGCACTTAACTCTAGGCATTAGGAGCAGCTCTACTGCTTTCAATGGTGGGCTCTTACCAGAGTCAAATGATGAAGCCAAAGAACCAAGTCAAAATATAAAATAAGGAAAAAAAGTAATGAATCTTTGTAAATAACTGCAGTTTCATACCTCCTTGTTTTCACTTTGATCTCTTTCTCTAAAACACACCCGGAAAACTGAAGTGAAGGGGGGAGATCTATTGTCATTTAAAAGTCTCCTTAAAAGTAATTTTCAGCACTTCTGAAGCAACTAAAACTATTCTTCTACAAGAGAAAAAACAGAGGGGAAATGGAAACTGGAAACAAACCTTCACAATATTTAAATACGCACTTTAAAGAAGCCTTTTAAGCTGTTTTTAAAGTTGCATTTTGGGACCCCTGTTGATTTCTTCTGTGAGAGCATTCACATAATAGAGAAAGAAACAAACTCCCCCCTCTTTTTCTTTTTTTTTTAAACAAAACCCATCTCTTTCTTTCTGCTTTTGTTCAGTCAAACACCTGGCCTATAAAATTCAGTGACAGAACCTTCCCTGGGGTGCCGTTTTTGTAGAAAGCTAACAAAACTTTTTAAAGTATATATTTTTTTTGCCTCATTGGAGCTTATGCACCTTGATTTTCAACTTTTTCCATCTGTTTGTCTGGCTCAGCCGTGGGTACCGGGGTGTTTAAAGCAGTTTTGGCTGGCAACCCAGCCAAAATGTTCCAGGGGGAAGGAGATGGGAGGGGAGGAAGGGACAGGAAAGGGAAGAAGAGGAAGTTTTACATTTCTTCTACAAAAGACAGCCCTTGTAAATATGGATTAAAGATTCTTCAGGGATTAATGGGAGTCACTCGTTTCTTGGAGGGGGCTGGAGGGGGCCTGAATTAATTATCCTCAAAAGTAATGCTCATGAATACTTATAATGGCTTTTTAGTTGGGATGACAGCTGGCCTAAGATCTTGCTCTGCCTTCCATCTACACCAAGTTCCGCTTCTCTTTTCCCCCCGTCACCCTCACATCTTGATTGTAAAAGGCCTTCATAAAGAAAAAGAGGAAGGAAACACACACACAAAAAAGCCATCAAAGTCCTCAACATCTTTAAGTAGTGATAAACAAATTCTGTTTTAAAAGATTTCCATCATCAGCACTTACATTTAGCCACATTTCTTCATATTTCATTTACTGAAAATGAAAAAGAATTCAAATATCACAGAAACTGGATTTGGAGATATTTATGTTTTAAATTCAATAACTTGCATGTAGCAAGTGCTGCAGGGAGAAATGTGAAGAGTGCACATGAATATTATCTTTGGACTTTCTCCCAGCCATTACATGGCATATAAGCAGGTAAAAAAAAAAAGAAAGATACCGTATTTTGTGTCAGCTAAAGAAGAAAAAGGCAGCTATTAGATGCTAACTCTTATCTACAGGCATTGTACGACCGTAGCAATGTGAATTTCCACACAACTGCCTGATGGCGTGGTGATAGGTTTCATTTCGTTTGGGGTTTTGATGCCACCCTTTCCAGTGTCTGCCTGCACTGCATTAAACAAAACCAAACCCTAACAGCTGTCACATGCAATTCATTCTTCCTCTCAGCCCGTCCCTGAGGGGAGAACTGTGTGCACTGGAGTGTTTGCTTTTTGATAGGCTTCTGCTTCTTTTTTTCAATGTACGTGTTTTCCTCCATTTATATTAAAGAAAAGAAAGCCAAGGGAACGCGCCTCACACATGAAAAGAAGTAATGAATGTGGAAAAATATGTCCAGCTTTGGAGTCCCCAACATCAGAAGGACATGGACCTGTTGGAACAAGTCCAGAGGAGGACCACGAAGATGCTCAAAGGGCTGGAGCACCTCTCCTATAAAGACAGGCTGAGAGAGTTGGGGTTCTTCAGCTCTGAGGAGCCCTTTTAGCACCCTTCTAGTACTTTAAGGGGGCCTACAGGAGAGATGGGGAGGGATCCTTCATCAGGGAGTGGAGCCATAGGGCGAGGGGGAATGGCTTTAAACTGAAAGAGGGGACGTTTAGATGAGATCTCAGGAAGGAATTCTTTACTGTGAGGGTGGTGAAACCCTGGCCCAGGTTGCCCAGAGAAGCTGTGGCTGCCCCATCCCTGGAGGAGTTCAAGACCAGGTTGGAGGGGGCTTGGAGCAACCTGGTCTGGTGGGAGGTGTCCCTGCCCAGGGCAGGTGGAACTGGATGATGTTTAAGATCCCTTCCAACCCAAACTATTCTATGATTCTGTGATTGAGGAAAGCCAGACAGAGCTGGCCATGACTGTGTCTTGCTACTAACCAGCATTAACCAACCAGTTTTAGTAACACCACTCCGTATGTCAACCCAGAAATACCCATAGCAGCACGTACGGGGTTCTGAACACCCTAATTCATGGCAGTGTTTTTAGAAAGTAGTTGATGAAAACAGTTATATGATCTTTTCAGTTGTGCTGAAATACCAGTGTGGGAAGAAAGCAGTGTTTTTTCTAGGTAACTTAGCAGTACCTGCTTTATTCAACACCTGCTGCAGTTTCAGAGGCATGTAAAGAATATGCTTTCACATTTGCCATAAGACTACAGAACACGCTTTTAGTGGTTTTTTATCATTAGTGTATATTCAGTGAAGACAGTACAGTGTTTTACCCTTCACCTGGAGAATGCCTGATTCTACAGTGAACTCAAGGTATTATCATTACACTGGTTTGTCAGAAGCAGATGAGGAAGTTCAAGTCCAGATGGATTTTCAAAATTCTGAAACATTTTAAGCTGGGATGTTGACATACCTGAACACGTATTTTTAGAAATAAGAATTCACAGTTCCCACCTGGTCAGAGGGAGCAGAAGATCCTTTCTACCTTAAATTTCTTAATTAAAAAACTATTAGTTCAAAGGCTTTGAGAATTGACTTCAGCAATTCTCTCTGTTCCTCAGTTCCCTGTCTGCAAAACAGAAGTGCTTTCATTTTTTCCCCTGTATCTGCACACCTCAAGAACAGCTATTTTATATATATATATAATCAGTGGCAAGGGTTTTAAACAAATTCCACAGCTGTGTGATCTTCCTTTCTGAATCAGTATCCAAGAGGCACATCAGATTTATTGATACATGGTATCAATTTGCCTTCTGGAGGTGCTAATCTTTTCTTCTTTTTGCCTTTTGAACCTGGTGCTTTGTTTGTCCGCTCGATGTTCAAAGTGCTGATGTTTTATCACACCACTTGCCCGACTGCAGAAACTTCTTAACAGAAATGTATTCAGCACTAAATAGTGAGAACTGTAAAAATGGAGTGAAATAGTTGAAGTAACAAAGCAGTATTCAGGAAACGTTAAGTAATAAAACATATATTCAGACACTACTAGGTGGTACAAACCATAAATAGGAGTGTGTGCTAATATTATGCTACCACTGCTGCTGTTATTAGCTTACTCCAGTTCTGGCTTTCACTGCTATTATATTCACAATCAGTTGCTGTTAGATTGTAGATAATTCTGTGTTCGGAAATCAACTAGAATAAAAGATATTCTACATAAATTACAGGCTTTCCACTATTTTCCTCAGAAACAGACCTAAGAAAACTGCTCTTTTTGCTATACAAAATTTTAAGTTCAAAAACATTTCAACTGAAATAACTCGAAGTTTCTCATTGAAATTCTTGTCAAAACAGAAAGGAAGAAATGAAAAACATTTGTCCCTGGATGTGTTTAAGGGACGTTTAGATGGGGTACTGAGGGATATGGTGGAGGGGAGGACTTTGTAGAGTAGGGTAGATGGTTGGACTCGATGATCCCAAGGGTCTCTTCAACCTGAACGATTCTATGATTCTATGAAAAAACAACAGGGAAAAAAAAAATAAACCCGAAATCAGTGATGAGATTATCCACACGGAATACAAGGTATCCTGTCTCACTTTCTTGCTTCAAAAATTTTCTAACTCCACGCTACTTCTTATTTTATTCCACTGATTTGGATTCATAAGCCAGCATTTCTGCTAGACAATGGGCAGAATTCCCAGTCTCATCCTAATGAAAAATAGGATGACATTCCTCTTGAATCCACGTGGCTGCTTCTCAGCTGGTCTGACAAACAGGTACAGGGCAGTGCCTTGGAATCTGCTTTGCTGATAGAGAGCAGCTGCTTCAAGAGCGCTGCTTCTCCCCTATGTCACAGAGTATGTACATCAGTTCTTTTAAACATGACTTAAATAGCAAGGTATTACTGAGTTCCAGGGCTAGGCATGAACTTCTTCCATCTCCACTTCTTTAGATGCCATTCCACATCCTGCTTTTCAAAAAAAAAACAGGAATAAGGCTCCTGACAGTTCAGAGCACGTTTTTACCTTTGCTTGTATCTCACCATCTGCACGGCGGATTTACAGCTTTTATGAAAGCACAGCATCTCCCACACACAGTACTTCTGTCTCCTGCAAGGGTAATATTTACCACATCTGTCCCAGACTCTCAGCATATGATTTATTTGAATCACTCAAAGAGCAGAAGGTCACATTCATACAGGAGCGTTAATATTATTTCCTAAGCCCAAGCCACAGATCTCAACAAGATGATATGTGGAAGTGACAGACAGAAGAGAGCATCCCTGAAATGTAAAGGACTGACTTTTAGGGGTTTTTCTTTTTTTTTTTTTTTTGCATTTACTGTCCTTTACAAAGAATCATCAATCCAGAAGAAAATGCAACTCTTCCTAATCACGGCGAAGTAAAGCTTTCTGTGAGCTCCCTGAAGCCCCTCAGCAGCGTTAGTATAAGGAGCATGATGTTACACTTAAAAAGCTGGTTTTCACCTCTCCTGGCCTGAGCTCTACCAAGCTGAGTTCATATACTGCAATTCTATCCTGGGGAATGGCTTTAAACTGAAAGAGGGGACGTTTAGATGAGATCTCAGGAAGGAATTCTTTACTGTGAGGGTGGTGAAACCCTGGCCCAGGTTGCCCAGAGAAGCTGTGGCTGCCCCATCCCTGGAGGAGTTCAAGACCAGGTTGGAGGGGGCTTGGAGCAACCTGGTCTGGTGGGAGGTGTCCCTGCCCAGGGCAGGTGGAACTGGATGATGTTTAAGATCCCTTCCAACCCAAACTATTCTATGATTCTGTGATTGAGGAAAGCCAGACAGAGCTGGCCATGACTGTGTCTTGCTACTAACCAGCATTAACCAACCAGTTTTAGTAACACCACTCCGTATGTCAACCCAGAAATACCCATAGCAGCACGTACGGGGTTCTGAACACCCTAATTCATGGCAGTGTTTTTAGAAAGTAGTTGATGAAAACAGTTATATGATCTTTTCAGTTGTGCTGAAATACCAGTGTGGGAAGAAAGCAGTGTTTTTTCTAGGTAACTTAGCAGTACCTGCTTTATTCAACACCTGCTGCAGTTTCAGAGGCATGTAAAGAATATGCTTTCACATTTGCCATAAGACTACAGAACACGCTTTTAGTGGTTTTTTATCATTAGTGTATATTCAGTGAAGACAGTACAGTGTTTTACCCTTCACCTGGAGAATGCCTGATTCTACAGTGAACTCAAGGTATTATCATTACACTGGTTTGTCAGAAGCAGATGAGGAAGTTCAAGTCCAGATGGATTTTCAAAATTCTGAAACATTTTAAGCTGGGATGTTGACATACCTGAACACGTATTTTTAGAAATAAGAATTCACAGTTCCCACCTGGTCAGAGGGAGCAGAAGATCCTTTCTACCTTAAATTTCTTAATTAAAAAACTATTAGTTCAAAGGCTTTGAGAATTGACTTCAGCAATTCTCTCTGTTCCTCAGTTCCCTGTCTGCAAAACAGAAGTGCTTTCATTTTTTCCCCTGTATCTGCACACCTCAAGAACAGCTATTTTATATATATATATAATCAGTGGCAAGGGTTTTAAACAAATTCCACAGCTGTGTGATCTTCCTTTCTGAATCAGTATCCAAGAGGCACATCAGATTTATTGATACGTGGTATCAATTTGCCTTCTGGAGGTGCTAATCTTTTCTTCTTTTTGCCTTTTGAACCTGGTGCTTTGTTTGTCCGCTCGATGTTCAAAGTGCTGATGTTTTATCACACCACTTGCCCGACTGCAGAAACTTCTTAACAGAAATGTATTCAGCACTAAATAGTGAGAACTGTAAAAATGGAGTGAAATAGTTGAAGTAACAAAGCAGTATTCAGGAAACATTAAGTAATAAAACATATATTCAGACACTACTAGGTGGTATAAACCATAAATAGGAGTGTGTGCTAATATTATGCTACCACTGCTGCTGTTATTAGCTTACTCCAGTTCTGGCTTTCACTGCTATTATATTCACAATCAGTTGCTGTTAGATTGTAGATAATTCTGTGTTCGGAAATCAACTAGAATAAAAGATATTCTACATAAATTACAGGCTTTCCACTATTTTCCTCAGAAACAGACCTAAGAAAACTGCTCTTTTTGCTATACAAAATTTTAAGTTCAAAAACATTTCAACTGAAATAACTCGAAGTTTCTCATTGAAATTCTTGTCAAAACAGAAAGGAAGAAATGAAAAACATTTGTCCCTGGATGTGTTTAAGGGACGTTTAGATGGGGTACTGAGGGATATGGTGGAGGGGAGGACTTTGTAGAGTAGGGTAGATGGTTGGACTCGATGATCCCAAGGGTCTCTTCAACCTGAACGATTCTATGATTCTATGAAAAAACAACAGGGAAAAAAAAAATAAACCCGAAATCAGTGATGAGATTATCCACACGGAATACAAGGTATCCTGTCTCACTTTCTTGCTTCAAAAATTTTCTAACTCCACGCTACTTCTTATTTTATTCCACTGATTTGGATTCATAAGCCAGCATTTCTGCTAGACAATGGGCAGAATTCCCAGTCTCATCCTAATGAAAAATAGGATGACATTCCTCTTGAATCCACGTGGCTGCTTCTCAGCTGGTCTGACAAACAGGTACAGGGCAGTGCCTTGGAATCTGCTTTGCTGATAGAGAGCAGCTGCTTCAAGAGCGCTGCTTCTCCCCTATGTCACAGAGTATGTACATCAGTTCTTTTAAACATGACTTAAATAGCAAGGTATTACTGAGTTCCAGGGCTAGGCATGAACTTCTTCCATCTCCACTTCTTTAGATGCCATTCCACATCCTGCTTTTCAAAAAAAAAACAGGAATAAGGCTCCTGACAGTTCAGAGCACGTTTTTACCTTTGCTTGTATCTCACCATCTGCACGGCGGATTTACAGCTTTTATGAAAGCACAGCATCTCCCACACACAGTACTTCTGTCTCCTGCAAGGGTAATATTTACCACATCTGTCCCAGACTCTCAGCATATGATTTATTTGAATCACTCAAAGAGCAGAAGGTCACATTCATACAGGAGCGTTAATATTATTTCCTAAGCCCAAGCCACAGATCTCAACAAGATGATATGTGGAAGTGACAGACAGAAGAGAGCATCCCTGAAATGTAAAGGACTGACTTTTAGGGGTTTTTCTTTTTTTTTTTTTTTTTCATTTACTGTCCTTTACAAAGAATCATCAATCCAGAAGAAAATGCAACTCTTCCTAATCATGGCGAGGTAAAGCTTTCTGTGAGCTCCCTGAAGCCCCTCAGCAGCGTTAGTATAAGGAGCATGATGTTACACTTAAAAAGCTGGTTTTCACCTCTCCTGGCCTGAGCTCTACCAAGCTGAGTTCATATACTGCAATTCTATCCTTGAAATCTCCCATTTTCCCCTGTAAAACACGGATAGTACTTTTATATTTGACGGCATTCTCAAAAATTCACGTTATTAAATTTTTCAAGTTAGTAAAATTCACATTATTTAACTTTTATGCACTACATTTTTAATCCTTTGAACTGTAAAACACTTTACAGAGAAAGCCATACTCCTTAATTTTCAATATAGGAAAAAAAAAAGAAAACACCCTTGATTTGTATAATCCAAACCAGAGACAAGGAAAAGCCAGGTCCTCCAGAGACTGATTACACACAAATTGTCAGAACCTCTTGTCTGCACTTTGCTCTTTTTTAACAGCAATGCTATTCAACGTATTTATTGCAATAATACAATTATTTCTGGGTTTAAATATGGATACAGACCATTTACTTCCATTTCCCACAAAGCCAGTCAGTATTACTGGGGGAATCACCCTCAGTTGCTGAGTGTAATAGTGTATCACAGCCAAATATATTGTCCTAATATTTGTATCCACACGTGTTAGTAGTTTACATAGAAGTGATGTTAAAATGTTATTCCACAGCTCAGTTGTTAGAATTCATCATGTTATTGAAAGGGAAAAAAGGGAAAAAAAAGTAAAAAAAAAAAAAAAAAAAAATGTGTCTTTCCTGAGTCTCAACTCATTACCTTCCTCCTTTGAACTGTAAAACACTTTACAGAGAAAGCCATACTCCTTAATTTTCAATATAGGAAAAAAAAAAAAAGAAAACACCCTTTATTTTTATAATCCAAACCAGAGACAAGGAAAAGCCAGGTCCTCCAGAGACTGATTACACACAAATTGTCAGAACCTCTTGTCTGCACTTTGCTCTTTTTTAACAGCAGTGCTGCCTGCATCAACGTATTTATTGCAATAATATAATTATTTCTGGGTTTAAGTATGGATACGGATCATTTACTTCCATTTCCCAGAAAGGCAGTCAGTATTACTGGGGGAATCACCCTCAGTTGCTGAGTGTAATAGTGTATCACAGCCAAATATATTGTCCTAATATTTGTATCCACACGTGTTAGTAGTTTACATAGAAGTGATGTTAAAATGTTATTCCACAGCTCAGTTGTTAGAATTCATCATGTTATTGAAAGGGAAAAAAGGGAAAAAAAAGTAAAAAAAAAAAAAAAAAAAAATGTGTCTTTCCTGAGTCTCAACTCATTACCTTCCCGTGTCTCTTCACAGACAGTTAATATTTCATGTGTGGGCATCAACTCAGAATTTCAGTTTCTCTACTGAAGGCATATAGGAATTATAAATACACTTAATCAAAGAAAATACCACACAGCAGCAAAGTGAAACATCTTTGTTAGATTTATGGTGAAGGCACAACTTGAGGGAATTATAGTAGCTTCTGTATGTAGCTTATAACACACCCAAAGGCCTTAATGTACCACATTCAGAAACATGCAATTTAGTCTCACATTAGTTTAATTTTACTTTTTTTATTTAACTACACATTACTAATTTCACTATAAACTCTTCCTGTTAGAACAAGGGATTATAGAAGAATATATAGAAGAAAATATATATTTTTCCTCCTAGACTGACTTAAAATCAACTAGCCCTGCACCACAGTAGAAATATGCTTTAATGAATAGCAATACAAAAGAAAAATCAGAAACCACCAAACTAAACAAAACACACAAATAAAAACCAGAAAGTGTAGCCCTAAGCTGCTCATCTAACCAGAAAAACAGGCTGAGCCATAGCACTGTGCAACTGCTAAACCAACAGGCACCATCTTCCAATTGTTTTTACCTACTATTTTAGGTAAAATGGTAATTTTAGTAATAAAATAAATCAATAAAATAAAATAGTACTAAAATACTGGAGAGTTGTAGTCCCTATGGTCCCTAGGATCACAGAATCACAGAACTCTAGGGGATGGAAGGGACCTCCAACCCCAATAGAAGTAGTGCTTTAATTAATATTTTCATACCATTTATACGCTGATTTCAATGAAAAATTAGAACTAAATAATTTTAATTTGGGGTGGTTTTTTCCTTCCTTATGAAGTACAAAGGAAAACTCCCCTTTTTTCATTTACTTACATTGCAAATGTTGATCTACCTAGAATAATCACAGTATTTTTCTACCTAATTTCTATGTTTTTAGAATAGATGCTAAT
Source organism: Calidris pugnax (assembly GCF_001431845.1). Classification (NCBI taxonomy): domain Eukaryota; kingdom Metazoa; phylum Chordata; class Aves; order Charadriiformes; family Scolopacidae; genus Calidris; species Calidris pugnax. The sequence goes on from NW_015090891.1 coordinate 3,097,021, forward strand.
ATCTAAGACAAAAACTAAGCAATTCCCATTCAGTCCATGTTTACGTCCCAGCAGAATGCATACAGCTTTCATTAGAGTTCATGGAGTTTTGGCACACAAAATATCTGTCCAATAGGGTCTTCCCAACAGAAAAATGTACCCAGCACCACTGTTTACAGATGAAATTCCACACTCCCCATCATAACATACAAATTCATTTAAAAAACAACAAAAAAAAAAACCAAACCAAAACCAAACACACTTTAGGAATCAGTAGGGAGCTTAAAATGACCCCAAAAAGAATTAGCCATATGCTCTTCCCTTGCTGTATGACACTGGGGAAATCTTTCTAGCAATCTTTTTTGTCCTGGCACCATATTTTTACCTTTTTTTTTATGCTCTGCATGGGAGTATGTTGGCCAAATTGAAGAAACAAACAGGAATGTTTGTTTTGCAAAAGTTTCTGGGTTTCCTCCACTTTCCTGCCCTCTGGATTGTAAAACCTAAGGATTACAGCTCGAGGAATGAGAGATTCTAACCCTGTCATGGAGATTTATCAAACATTGGACAGTTTCTGACTTGGATTGTGATCAGACTTCTAATAAACACAGATATAATCTACATGGCAGAATTTGCTTGAGATCAGATTGAATGTAAAAAGTGTTTCTTTCTATTTATAATTTTGAAATTTTCTGTACATTCCAAATTGTACCAAAAAAAAAAAAGGTAATTTTTTCAGGAGCTATTAATCTTGGAAGGTGTAACCATCGCTGAGTTAGGAGAGTATAATATTCTACCTCATGTAATGTTCCATTTGCCATTTGGACACAGGAACCTTAATTTTTCCTTGTAGAGTTTCTCACATTTTTAATTGCCTTTTATGATCCATTTCTGTAGAAACCCTTTTTTATGCTCCATAGAGGATTCTATATACCAAGGAAAACTGATCTGAATATTTATCATTTACTCATTACCACCAAAAGCATCTGTGAAAAGAATTAAGATCAATTCAGAAGAAACATTCTAAAACATACTGGCTTTATGAAATTTGATTAAAAGTAGAACTACTTAATTTGGGGGAAGATTAATAGGCCCAAATATAGATCATAATATAAAACTTTAAAAAAAAATCCATGAATCAGCTGAAGTTGTGTAACACAGAGCTTGATATTATAAGGAATGAAGAAAAAAACCCCAAACCTACAGAATATGAACCCTAACCTACATTATGCAAAATTATGTAAATCAAAGAAGTAAAGAAAAATCATTCTGCAAATATAGCTCACAAGTTATTACAAAGCAATTAAATTGCTATATAACCCTCAGTAAAAATGGGACATTAGATAATTAGAGATGCTAATGTTAAGAAAGTTTAGACTTCACTCATATTTTTAACGGCTAATTGCTGCAATTAAAAATGAGGAACTGACTTTAATTTTCTTAACAGTTCAGATTTGAAATGTATTTTGAAGCTGTCACTTCTGAAAATGAATGTTGAATCATAAATTTGGATTTGCAAAATACTGTCTTAGATTCACTAAGATTAGGTTGCTTTTTAAGGAGAAATCACCTTCTCCATGCAGAGAGAAAGCCCTATACATCCTGTATTTGAAGAAATCAAACTTAAATGACCAAGTAGTTAATTAGAATTCACTATTACAATACTGTACAACTCATATAGTGTTCTTGTACAAACAAGAACAAATGCAAAATGAAAATTAATCGCTACTGACTGGGCAATGAGATCGAGAAAGTCTCCTAAGAGACATTGGGGGGGTCCAATTTACAGGAATAAAGGGAAGGTAGAACTCTTTGGTAGATCCAGAATAGCCTCCAAGTAGAACACATTACATAGAACACATGAGTAAATAACAATAATAAGTCATAGATTATCAAAAGTCCGAGGTAAAAAGACATGTTGAAGTTGTTTCTTCCAAAGCAATTTCCATATTAAACTATTTCAGTATCACCCTATCAATGAATTATCAAAAGGAGACAAACAAGCTAATCCAGTTTTCTACATCTGCTGTTATACAGTTTAAAATTTGCTTGTTAAAGCATACTTTTTCTAAATACTTTTAAAGTCTACTATTCCTAAAAAAGAGTATCTATCACAATTTTTTCCTTCCTTTTAATGGGGCTTGACACAAGGCATTATGTCACTTCACAATGATTATCTGGACTGTTTCAAGAAAAAAAATATGGATCCTTATGGAAATGCAAGTAAAAAGAGGTGTCTTTTTGTGGGGCAGCTGATTTTAAAAATTTTTTGAGATTTTGAGATGCTGCTTTGGCAGGGGTTTTTGACATAATGAAGGAGAACAAAATAGGAAAAACAATCAGGTTGAGTCAATCTGAATTATTTTTCAAAATACCCATTTTGTTTTAATTTTACAGAACTATCTAGAAAAAGAGTCAAAACCAGTAATTTAACATAAAAATGTTCAAAATAAACATAAATATTTTCTAAGCCAATAATGACTTTTAGGATAAGCATCATAATAATAGCAAAAAAAATGTGTTTCATAAAAGAATTGAAAATTATTGAAAAATCACTCTGAATTCTTTCCTGTAGGTTTCTACTTCTGCATATGCGTAAACTTTGTTAATGAAAGATCATCAGACCCAGTTTTAATTTTTGAACCTGGACGGGCTGTTACCAGCTACATACTTTCACAGAGTGAAATTGTGCCATCTGCAAATTTATTTTGTGACAGATATTGACACTTCCAAAAAAAAAAAAGTAATTCTAACAATACATGTATTACTTACAGTATTGCAGGGAAGATTAATTAAAGTTAAAAGTGCCATTTAAATCAAATAAATCACTGGGCTTCTAAATATCTAGGAAGAAAATTGTATTACATTAATATCAGAGGAATTGCATAAAAGGGTTTAAAATATTGATTTTATTTAAGTAGAATATCATCAGAAGAGCCAGCAGTGTGCCACAGCCTACACTTATTTTTGGACCTGAATTTACCTTCTCCCTCCTGCCCCTTAGAGAAGTCAAGCTTATCTATCCAAGAGAAAAGATTGACATCAAAGGACTGTTTTTCCACTCACCAGATCTAAGCTGTTTTTTATTGTTTGAAAGAATTATTTAAGAGACCTAACACAGAACTTCAATCAGGTGTAGAGTTTCTGGTTCATTGATTGGCCGATTCTGGTGAATAAAGGCAACAAAAGTCCTTTTTAAATCTGTTCTCCTCAGAGAGAGGCTGCAGTTGTGCTTTCATTAAGCCACTCTTCATAATAGCTTGGTGTCAATGAGTTTCTACCCACCCAGAAATTCTGCTATTCTGTCCCGCAAAATATTGTCTCTCAGTTGGTCTTGCAAACCCCAAAATGTGCAAGATTCCTGGAAATAAAGTTTAGCAGAGATGGTGTTTTGCAAATTTGTTGGTATCCCTAACTACAAGTGATCAGACTGGCTCAAAATCTGATTTATTCTGTCAAATATTTGTTTATACAACCTGAATTTACAAGTGCTACTTCTTTCAAAATGGGTAATTTTTGGTCCTGCACTATACATGTCTCACTTCTGATCTTTTCTGGTTCTTGTTCAGATATTTTTGCTGAGGGATAAAGATTCAAACAATTTATGGTCTTCTTTTAGCTCGTAACCTCAGGATTCCTTAAAGAAACACTAATTAAAAGGATTTATAATAATTTAGGGAGGTGACTCATACATGCAACTAAGTGGGAGGCCACCTTGGATGTCTGCTAATAATTTAAATTTGCTATATATATATATGTATATATTGATTGTTTCACTAAATGAACATGTTTCAGCTTCTTAATTATTTATAATCCCAAGTGCTTTGAATTTAATGTAAACCTGAACTAACTGTGTAAAATGCCAAATCCCACTGAATCCCAGGTTTTATCCCATTTACTTTCCCCAGCACAGGACTTGATGAAACTTACTTCCCAGACCTGGCAGAACAGAGTCTCCAAATTATCTCATAGAATGATAGAAAGGTTTGGGTTGGAAGGGACCTTAAAGATCATCCAGTTCCAACCCCCTGCCCTGGGCAGGGACACCTCCCACCAGCCCAGGTTGCTCCAAGCCCCCTCCAACCTGGCCTTGAACCCCTCCAGGGATGGGGCAGCCACAGCTTCTGTGGGCAACCTGGGCCAGGCTCTCACCACCCTCACAGCAAAGAGTTTCTTCCTGACATCTCATCTAAATCTCTTCTCTTTCAGTTTAAAATCATTAAACCCATTGCCATTTGGTATTAATAATTTGGAACTGGACAGGATTCATCTAAGGATACCATGGAGGGCAGATATTGTAGGTGCCAGGCTGTTCTCTAGCCCCCTCAAAAGACCTTGACATTCAAAGGTCAGTGGTGCCTGGGAAGAGGTAAATATCATGTTGATTTTCAAAAAAGGTACTCACAACACCTTTAAACATCTCCAGTACATTCAAACGGTGGCTTGCAATGCTTCCACACCCTTCCTGTTTATCTTACAGCTTAAAAATAACACTCAAAAAAATACTTTTCCCTCGACTCCTCAAAATCAGAATTGACCCTGATCTAGTAAGAAAATCAGAATTGACCCTGATCTTGCTGCAGTTCTCACTCTCGTTCCTTTCTGGGAGCTCTGCAGACTCGCCAGGACAAATCCCGTTGCCTCAACTTGTCGGGCAATAATTTGATGGGAAACCACTTACAGGAGTCATTTCTTCTTTCTCGATGAGTTATCAGAAGTCAGAAAGAGCACCAAAGTTCTGGCCCCAGCACAATGCTGGATCCCTCCCACATACTATAGCAGGTATTGCTAGACAACTGCCAGGCACTTTAAATATGTTCCTATTTTTATTGTTATTGTTTCTTCCTCTTTCTGCAGTTTCTAGAGTAAAACCACAAGAATGTTCTGGGAATACTGTCACAGTATATGGAAAGACTCACTACATTTATGATTCCAGAAATGGAAAACAGAAGACTGTTGATACTGAGCACCATGTTACAGCTGGGAGCTGAAAATCACCACGCTTTTTAGCAAAGAGTAAGAAATTTGCTCGAGAGGGTCTTGCTAGACAACTGTCAAGCGCTTTAAATATGTTCTTATTTTTATTGTTATTGTTTCTTCCTCTTTCTGCAGTTTCTAGACCAAAACCATAAGAATACGTCCTAAGATGTTCTGGGAATACTGTCACAGTATATGGAAAGACTCACTACATTTATGATTCCAGAAATGGAAAACAGAAGACTGTTGATACTGAGCACCATGTTACAGCTGGGAGCTGAAAATCACCACGCTTTTTAGCAAAGAGTAAGAAATTTGCTCGAGTTAAAGCATATCAATCTGAATAAAAAAATAAAACCTGCATGTCACACAATAAAGTGCTCAAAATAATGTCTCAAACTTGACAAAGCAGTAAGTAGCCAGGTTAGAAAATATTCAAATTGTGCTAGAATCGTTTTTAAGCCAGTTTAATGAATAGTGAAACAATTAACTCAAGTGTTGCCCACGAGTTTGATATGATGGCAAAGGGGAGGGTCTTTAGTCTGAAGTGCAAACTGGATCATTTAGTAGACACCTTTGGGATCCCTACTGTGGGAAACTGTAATACGGCAGCCACCAGAGAACTTCCTTGTGGACTCCATCACCCAGTTTGTGGTGGGGCTGGAGAACTGGAAATCCGATTGCACTGAATTAAGCCTCACCCAAGATATTTTCAGGAGGTGTGAAGGAGTTAACACTTCACTGTCCAGGTGAGATCTCAATCCAGAGGTGTTAAACGGTTCTGCTTTGGCACTTTTTACTGAGTTTAGCTCTCTGTCGTCCTGTTAAGCTGTTTGTAACACTTGGGCCATACACCACATGTTATCCTTCCCTTCACAATTATAAAAAATGTCCTTGTTTTGTTAGAATAAGTGCTCATTACTTATCAAAAAGATGGAGCACATCTAATTTGCAAACTGGGACAGTGATAAGCAATCAGTATTTCTTCTGGAAATCTTTATTTTATCCAGTTTTTAAAAAGAAATGCAATTTGCAATTAGGGCTATTAGTTTAAAAACTAAGCCAAGCTGTATAAAGAAGTTTCTATTTTAAAATATGTACCCTGCATAAAACAACGGCTAGTGAACAGCTATTAATACAGAGGAAACCTTTAACAGACAATGTTTAACAGATAATGTGAATATTCTCTCCAGTTTCACTAGCATAGTTTGTTTGTTAGAAAGGGAAATCCAAAAGTACTATGCCATATCAGAAATTTAAATATAAATTATAAATTTTCAGGCAGAATTTGAGAAGTTCTCCTACTTTCTTGTTCTGTTGCATTTTGCTGCTTCTTCAAGGTTGTGCAAATAATGGCCCAGCCTAAAAGTCTGGTCTCTCACGCTGTAGTCTCTAAAGTCCATTCAAGAGAACAATGTTCTCATGTGTAAAGGTTTGGGAGATTAGGGACTGAAACTCTAATTTTCAAATGAATGATTTATGCTTTATAGGACTTTTTATTTGGCTACATAAATTTCCAAAGAACATTACAACCGTGTGCTTAAGGTACAAAGGAAGCTGAACTGTTTATGGCTCCCAATGTCAAGAAATAAATTGAGTCTATAAGTGATGCAGCTGTTATATATATCATCTGAACCGGGATAGACTTGGATGAGTGCTCACAGCACCCTGCTGTCCCAAGGAGCAAAAGGATCTTCAGTCTTCATTTTCCTTTCGTTTCAGTTCCTTTAATGGCACCTTTAAAGTTAGACATTTCCTGCTTGACAAAACCCATGTCAGACATCTGAGTAGAAGGAATGACCGAAAATCTGCACTAACTAGAAATCGGGTCATTAACGCTGGTTGTGGGGTTTGTTCTTTGAAATAAAGACACGGAATCCTCATCTGATTTTTTTTTTTTTTTTTTTTTTTAAATCAAAAAAAGACTTTTCCCTTGACTCCTCAAAATCAGAATTGACCCTGATCTAGTAAAAAAATCAGAATTGACCCTGATCTTGCTGCAGTTCTCACTCTCGTTCCTTTCTGGGAGCTCTGCAGACTCGCCAGGACAAATCCCGTTGCCTCAACTTGTCGGGCAATAATTTGATGGGAAACCACTTACAGGAGTCATTTCTTCTTTCTCGATGAGTTATCAGAAGTCAGAAAGAGCACCAAAGTTCTGGCCCCAGCACAATGCTGGATCCCTCCCACATACTATAGCAGGTATTGCTAGACAACTGCCAGGCACTTTAAATATGTTCCTATTTTTATTGTTATTGTTTCTTCCTCTTTCTGCAGTTTCTAGAGTAAAACCACAAGAATGTTCTGGGAATACTGTCACAGTATATGGAAAGACTCACTACATTTATGATTCCAGAAATGGAAAACAGAAGACTGTTGATACTGAGCACCATGTTACAGCTGGGAGCTGAAAATCACCACGCTTTTTAGCAAAGAGTAAGAAATTTGCTCGAGTTAAAGCATATCAATCTGAATAAAAAAATAAAACCTGCGTTTCACACAATAAAGTGCTCAAATTAATGTCTCAAACTTGACAAAACAGTAAGTAGCCAGGTTAGAAAATACTCAAATTGTGCTAGAATCGTTTTTTAAGCCAGTTTAATGAATACTGAAAGAATTAACTCAAGTGTTGCCCACAAGTTGGATACAATGGCAAAGGGGAGGGTCTTTAGTCTGAGGTGCAAACTGGATCATTTAGTAGCCACCTTTGGGAGCCCTACTGTGGGAAACTGTAATACGGCAGCCACCAGAGAACTTCCTTGTGGACTCCATCACCCAGTTTGTGGTGGGGCTGGAGAACTGGAAATCCGATTGCACTGAATTAAGCCTCACCCAAGATATTTTCAGGAGGTGTGAAGGAGTTAACACTTCACTGTCCAGGTGAGATCTCAATCCAGAGGTGTTAAACGGTTCTGGTTTGGCACTTTTTACTGAGTTTAGCTCTCTGTCGTCCTGTTAAGCTGTTTGTAACACTTGGGCCATACACCACATGTTATCCTTCCCTTCACAATTATAAAAAATGTCCTTGTTTTGTTAGAATAAGTGCTCATTACTTATCAAAAAGATGGAGCACATCTAATTTGCAAACTGGGACAGTGATAAGCAATCAGTATTTCTTCTGGAAATCTTTATTTTATCCAGTTTTTAAAAAGAAATGCAATTTGCAATTAGGGCTATTAGTTTAAAAACTAAGCCAAGCTGTATAAAGAAGTTTCTATTTTAAAATATGTACCCTGCATAAAACAACGGCTAGTGAACAGCTATTAATACAGAGGAAACCTTTAACAGACAATGTTTAACAGATAATGTGAATATTCTCTCCAGTTTCACTAGCATAGTTTGTTTGTTAGAAAGGGAAATCCAAAAGTACTATGCCATATCAGAAATTTAAATATAAATTATAAATTTTCAGGCAGAATTTGAGAAGTTCTCCTACTTTCTTGTTCTGTTGCATTTTGCTGCTTCTTCAAGGTTGTGCAAATAATGGCCCAGCCTAAAAGTCTGGTCTCTCACGCTGTAGTCTCTAAAGTCCATTCAAGAGAACAATGTTCTCATGTGTAAAGGTTTGGGAGATTAGGGACTGAAACTCTAATTTTCAAATGAATGATTTATGCTTTATAGGACTTTTTATTTGGCTACATAAATTTCCAAAGAACATTACAACCGTGTGCTTAAGGTACAAAGGAAGCTGAACTGTTTATGGCTCCCAATGTCAAGAAATAAATTGAGTCTATAAGTGATGCAGCTGTTATCCAGTCTTTTATACATGCAAAGTTGTCTTTTACTTTGATATTAACATTCTGATGTAAATTAAGTACTCCGATACAGTAATTTTCTTCTGACTGATAACTGTCTATGAAAACTTAGACAAATCCCAGACATGCCTGTAGGAAATAGTACTTTGCAGAATTTACCAGTCTGTGGAATAATATGACTTCATTAATTTTCTTTCCCATAAGCCAAGTCTGGGTCAAAGTATTTAGTTTTTTTTTAAATTTTTTGTTTGGTTGTTTCAGTTATCAAGTAGAACTAGACATTTTCAACTGCAAACTTCACCGTTCTGCTGGGATACCAGTAATTTAAAAAGAGCAATGAATGTGTCAGCCCAATAGGTCAGAGTTCCCAAGGAACTAGATAAGTGGAAACCTAAATGGCAGGAAGATGAAGAATCAGGTACTTCATTTGCTTAAAATGGTGACTATTTAATTTCCAGTTAACTGCAGCAGAGTCTGATCCAGATATGAAGATGGAAACCTTGCAGGCAGATTTTGCAAGGCTTGTCATAACTGCAGAGTCTGATCCAGATATGGAGATGGAAACCTTGCAGGCAGATTTTGCAAGTACATGTAGAAACATAAGCTTGTTTTAATGATTGTTTTGTTACTACAACATTCAGCCAAGATATAATAAATCCAAATAATTACTGTAAGTATAAATTGTAGAATTAACAGGAGTATTTTAGCTTTAAAATTTGCATTCACTAGTGATACCCTTTGTAAATATAAAAGATCAAAGAAAAAACTTGCTATAAATTATGTAGGACAATAGCTTCCATTGAGAATTCGAGATAACATAATCTTTTTATTTGACTTTTCAAGTCATTGAGATCTTTTACCTTTAAGTCAAAGTTGTTTTCTAAGAGTTTAAAACAAAATGTAAACCTGAGTCTCCAAACTACATGTTTTTATCACAGGGATATTTTACTAGGATAGGAACTATGACTGCAGACATTGACTTGTTTCCTTCTTTGTACCATATGTAACTTCCATTTTCTGGAGTTTTGGCCAATATTTGGAGTACTGCATCCAGCTGTGGAGTCCTCAACAAAGTAAGGACATGGACCTCTTGGAACAGGTCCAGCAGAGGGCCACCAAAATGATCAAAGGTCTGGAGCACCTCTCCTATGAAGACAGGCTGAGAGAGTTGGGGTGTTCATCCTGGAGAAGAGAAGGCTCCAGGGAGATCTTATAGCTCCTTCTAGTATCTGAAGGGAGCCTACAGGAGAACTGGAGAACTGGAGAACTTTGTCAAGGAGTTTAGCGATAGGACAAGGGGTAATCGTTTTGAATTGAAAGAGGGGAGATTCAGATTAGATACTAGAGAGAAAGTTATTACATTTTAGGAGGAAACTCTTTGGTGTGAGGGTGGTGAGAGCCTGGCCCAGGTTGCCCAAAGAAGCTGTGGCTGCCCCATCCCTGGAGGGGTTCAAGGCCAGGTTGGACGTGGCTTTGAGCAACCTGGTGTGGTGGGAGGTGTCCCTGCCCAGGGCAGGGGAATTGGAACTTGATGATCTTTATGGTCCCTTCCAAATCTAACCATTATATGATTCTATGATTCTATGAAATAAGAGAAAATCTTCAGATTAGCACAATTTGCATTTTAGGTAGGCTGTTTATCTTATTCTGTCTCAGACTGATTTGATTGAGAACCGCAAGCATAGAATTAATCCCACTGAACAGAATAACAAGAACAGCAAAGGTTCTCCAAAGAAACATTGTTTTTAGAGTTTGGATATAGAGACATAAGAGAAGTGAAAAAAAAATGTATTTTCATCAATCATCAAAAAGTAAATATATAATAGTTGTGAAATTGTTGCTGATTTGCAGGGGCACAGAATCTGAATTTTCATCAGTCATCAAAAAGTAAATCTATAATAGTTTTGAAACTGTTGCTGATTTGCAGGGGCACAGAATCTGAAGAGCCACTTGCCTGTCACACAGAAAGTTTAACAAGGGCTTCTGAAACAAAAAATATGTTTTCTTACCAAGTACAAAGGATAGGTGTTGAAATAATGAATGGAAAGTTTGGAGATCTAAAAATGTGGAGCAGAAAGGAGTTTTGTTTGCTGTTTTATTTTTAGTAGGAGACATATCCTTTCAAATGCCTGTTTACACACCTCACAAAAGGGCAATCAAGGCAAGGAGGTGGATCAGATTCTGTGTCCTTCTTCAGACTGTGCAAACCCATTTTGCTGCCCAGTGGTGGCTGGTGCTCTCAGAAATCTACTGACAAAAAATAGCTACACCTAAAAGGAATTAGAAGCCACTTCTAAATTATTCATTTTGCCAATTTCATTTTATTGTTTCTCTATATCATTTAGGGTTTTTGAAGTCTCCTCACAATAGTGCCCCTTTAGTTTAAACAAACTAATCACCTAAAGTCTTGGGAAAGTTCAAGTAGACTCAATTAACATCACTGCCACTGGAGGTAGCATTACTTTTCTGTCAAGAAAATTGTCCTACTTTTCCTTTCAAGTCTCATGTGCTTTCATACTTTCAAACAATCTAAGTCTACGATCGTATGTCAGTTTTTCGCTGCTAAAGGAATACACAAAAACAGACTTCAAAGCCATCTTTGTTCTGCACATGCATATCAAAGAAAACATCTATTTTATTTTGCTGCATCAAAGGCTATTAAGTACTATTTTAACATTTGGGAAATAACACAATTTGACATTCAATGAACTTGATGTTCATCAGTGTGCCTTCATTAATTCCTCTGCTAGATTTTAACTTTTTGAAGTCACATCAAAAGTTCAGAAATCATATACACAAAGATACATATATACACATATGTGTATATATATAAATAAACATTTGCCTAATGGACCGTTTTATTCAGAAAGGATTAAAAGTATATAATTATGATTGTTATTTTGTAAAAAGTCTGTAATAGATAATTCTATTAATTATAGGTTTGCAGGTCTTTTAATTTACACAGTCATCCTATAGCTACTGTGGTTTTCTAATTCTTTTCTCCCCTGGTTTATTTATGGAAATCTGAAACCTTCGTAAAAAGTTCCAACACTGAAGTATTTTAAGCTCTTGTTGAGGTTAATCAAAGTCACTTAAAAGCAATCCCTAAAAGCTCCTTCACTAGAGAGCAAATGAATTTTTCTTCACAAGCACATTTTAGAGTAATGACATGGATTTAGAATCTCAAGTAAAGTGTGACCTTGATGCTCATTAGTGGAGAGATAATTTATACTTGTGAAGCTGCCTGTGGCATTTAGGACAGAAAGCCTTATGTTTCAAAAATAAACTTTTCTGCTCAACTGGTCTCTCCCAGACTAATATCATGTACCATTAAGATTCTCATTTTTTTAGTGCTACTTTCTCTGTGCCACGGAATGACTAAAGTTCTTTTTTTTGCACAGCTCTCTGTGTACATGGTTCATGGTGATCTAAGACACAGCTCATTGTTTCCACTTGGACACCCCAAGTTCTACTACAACTGATTACTGTTTAAAGTAATCTCCCTGGCTGAAGGAAGATGAATTTGCTTAGAATTTATGACCCATTATTGAGTCATTCTATCTTTTGCTAAGTAAAGCATAGTGTTAAGTACAGATAATCAATGGCATTATAAGCATTCCTGATTTTTTTCTGCATATGTTTAAAAACTTTTATGTATAGAATCATAGAATCATAGAATTGTTACAGTTGGAAGGGACGTTAAAGACCATCAAGTTCCAACCCCAATGCCCTGGGGAGGGACACCTCCCACCAGCCCAGGTTGCTCCAAGCCCCCTCCAACCTGGCCTTGAACCCCTCCAGGGATGGGGCAGCCACAGCTTCGCTGGGCAACCTGGGCCAGGCTCTCACCACCCTCACACCAAACAAGTTCTTCCCCAGACCCCACCTCAATCTCCCCTTTTTCAGTTTAAAACTGTTCCCCCTTGTCCTATGGCTCCACTCTCTGATCAAGAGTCCCTCCTCATCTCTCCTGTAAGCCCTCTTTAGGGACTGGAAGGGGCTCTAAGGTCTACCTGGAACCTTCTGTTCTCCAGGCCGAACACCCCCAACTGTCTCAGCCTGAAGGGCTCCAGCCCTCAGATTTTTTATTTTTATTTAACAGAAATAAAGCTATGCTAAATGAAAATTTGTCCGATTTATCTCAGATAGGACAAAAATATTTCTTTCAAATTTTTTTTGCTGCAATAAAAATTTTCAAAAATGTGTTTGTTGAAAGAAATTTATCTCAGATAGGACAAAAATATTTATTTCAAATTTTTTTGCTGCAACAAAAATTTTCAAAAATGTGTTTGTTGAAAGAAAAAACCAAAAAATTCATCATGCTATGTCTTCAGCTATTTTTCATTTAGTTGCATTATTTATATTACAGCTCCTAAGTCTTCCCTCTCCCACCCGGTACACAGGTTTCATATAATCATGGAGTGATTTATGTTGGAAGGTTGGAAGGTGATGCAGAAGTTGACTGTGCCAACCTCCTGGTCAAAGCAAGTCTACAGCAGATTAGGTTGCTCACAGCCATGGCTGATCGAGTTTTAAACCTCACACAACCTTTAACCGCTATTTGATAGTCACTATTACAAAAATTTTAAAAATCCAGAAAAATGACAGAGAGCAGCCTCACAATTACATCATCAAGAACCTTCAGCACCACTGGATGTCTCCCATCTGGTCATGCAGATTTACTTCCAAGGGGGTTAAATGCTTGGAGGCAAGGGAACCCAGGGTGCCAGAGAACAAGCATTAATAATGAAAAGTGAGGGGAAAAAATAGTCTTTGTGTGCCTTCCAGGCAGCCCTGTCCCCCTTCCTCCATCTATATATTTACTTGTCATGCCTGAGCTCGCTCAGGAGCCCCATGTTCATCCATGCTTGCCTCCTGCCATGCCTGCTTGACAAGAAGGGACAACTCTTGTGCCCTGAAGAGATGTGCTTAAAGATTAGCCAGCTCTCCTGGGCTCCATTGCCCTCCAGGGAACTTTCCCTGGGGATCATCCCAAGCAGCTCCCAGAGCAGGCTGAAATATGCTTTTCTGAAGTCCACAGGTCTCAGGACCTTAAATCCCACAGCCTCAGCCACACAAACAGCATACTGATTATTCTTTTTCCAGACTGTCCACTGTGCTAAGGAGCAGTGAAACAGCTAATGGCAATTGTGTGCAGGTCTCATGAGACTATGAGGCCACCAGAACATCCCTCAACAAAAGTTACTCAGCTGGTGACCATCACCCCCATCACCAGCTCCTGCCACCAGCTCTGCCTCTGCAGCTCGTGGAAGTTGGACACGGGTGTCTGCACAAGCACACAGCAAAGCATCATTTGCAACCTGTCACAAGAAGAGATTTCAATCCTTTTAATTAAACCAGGATTGAAGCAATTTATTGTAGATTTAGTAACAAGCAATCAGTTAATGACACATTCAGGAATGGGGGGGAAAGGAGGAAGGGGAAGTGTGCAGGCACCCTTAACTACTAAATTACAGAACGCCACTCCAAGATGCAAAATGTAATAATCCTTTAAAAATATTGTTTTCAAAAACTTTCTTCCTTCAAATTCTCATCATTCCTTTTCATTTCAAACCTCCCTGCAGTATAGAAGTAAAGTGCTAAGTAAGAGGGCAGAGTAAAATGCCAGTGGGTTAACTTGGTAGGTAAAAAAACCATCAAGGCCATGAGAAACCTGCTCTACCTGCTTTGGACTATGATGTGACCTGTGAACGTCCTTTGCAACCCACATGACTGTAATTCTAAAGAAATATTTAGATAGGATAGAAATATATGGTTTATAGCAACAATCATATAGCAATTTGACCATTTCTCATTATTGGCAGGTTTAATAAAACAAAGTTTAAAAGGATTAGCAGCCCCTTCTACTGTCAATGACATTGTTATTAAATTTATTTTCATGGCATTTGTACTCTCTGTGTCCCTAGTTTATAGATATTCTATGTGATTACATTATCAATGCCTGTCACTTGCAAATGCAGCTGAATGCAAGTCTGTAGGATCAAGGTCAAAGGATCTATTTGTAGAAATAAAGATGTGATGCAAAATCACTGAAAGTTACCTACTTTGTAACATAACCCTGCCAGGCCTCAGCTGAACAGCACTTCATAATATTTGGGGAAAAAAACCACAACTCCTTATGTTACCTTTACTTAGATATGCATTCGCAGGAAAAGAGAAGGCATGAGTTGAAGATTTAAAAGTGAGATATTTCTTGGAATCTGGTTGTCCTTTCCCAGCACCTCTGCACTGCTTCACACCTCTGAAGAGACTCTCAGATCTGGCCAGCAACATGCAGGGGATTAAATTAACCCCTGCCTGCAAAGTACAATAAATTCAAGTATTATTGCACCAGTAAGAGGGCCTCATAAACTACCAACAAACTGCTTTGAATGCAAACCACTGGAATTCCACGTGTTTCTGAAACTGTCTCATGCTTTAAACCAGCAGTTTCAGCTCAGCCTGACCCACTTGACATCACTCCAGTGAAGCCTCTGAAGGAGGTAGAAGCTGCTCTGAAATATCAGAAATACAGAGGGTGGCAAAAAATCCACGTTTATTTCCCTTGAAGCAGAATTTACCATTTGAATTTGAATTTGTGAATTTGAACATAGGTCCCTCCATTTCATGCAGTTCATATCTTAGATGAAGATGCCCTACTTGAGGTTAGGTCTTGCTGTTCAAAACTCCTTGAGGTGTACACATAAAAGTGATTGAAAACAATAAGGGAATAAAAATTATAAAAGATATCAATCTTAAGTTAATATTAAATAAATATGAACATTTACTTCTGTAACCAGGGTTCAAACAATCTTCCACAATCAGGGATTAAGAAAAGACCTCTTGATTCTGTTTTGGTCCACAAGCAGATGATTATGCCAACTTTGGATGAAATGATTTCTTGTTTTATAGGTTCAGCTGAAATACCATTTATTCTTACAGCAAGAATACAAACAATTTCCCATACTTCAAAATATATAAAGAACTCGTAGCTCTCACTTGCCCAAACTCACACACATTTCAGTAATGCAATCTTAATATTCTATTTTTGTTAAATCACATTGTTTCTAGGATTAATCCAGACTACTTTGCTAGCTTCAGAAGTCGTTAACACAAATAACACTCAACTTTATATATTTTCAATCATGAATTCAGGATACAGTTTGATAATTAATTATTAACAATAGTAAATACCATCAAGTGGTCTTACCCTAAATTCACCACAAAATGGTTTTTTTCTGTATAGATTATAACTTATTCTAAAATGAAATCAAACTACCTGGCAAACAATAAGCAGTTCTTATCTAATAAAAACCCAATACCTTTAGGCAAATGTATCAGTCACCTGAGGAATGATGCAAATCTCAAACCAGTTTTAACTCTTGTGCAAACAATTACTTCAATTCAAGCAAAGGGTAATATTCTATGCAAATTGTACACGACTAAATGCCTTCATAAGCTTATTTTATATACATCATAATAGTTTATTATTCCCTGTAAATCATGTTAATTTGAAGAAGAGACTATAAATAAGAAAGCGGAAATAAAGTACCTGAAAGCTGAGAAAAACAACTGTGATAAGACTGTCTTTTCATATTACAGCTATATATCTATTTATAAATATTTCACCAGTAAATTTAAAAAAAAAAAAAAAACAATTTCAAAACACCAAGCAGTAAGAATAGGTAAGAAGAAGAAAGCAGTAGTTTAGAGAGTAGTTAAAAAGGTTATGTATTTCTAAGTTTGTTTAGGCTGATGCAGACCTAAGACCCCTGGAATGGTATAAAGTGGGAGCTTTTAGCAGTTGTCTTGGAGAAATTCTAAATGACATTTGAAATTTCAGAAAATAAAAGTGGCATCATACTTCCCATCTTTAAAAGGTTCTTACCTTTAAAAGGTAAGAACCAAGTGTTTATATTTATAGACCTCTTGCCTGAAAACAACTCCTAAAAAAAAATAATACATAGTAATACTAGGACAACCTGCCTTAAGTACAGGCAGAAACAGGAAGAGATGAGAAGAAATCAGCATGGATTTATCCTGAACACCTACTGTCAACCAATCTCAGCTCCCTCTCTGGCGTGACAGGGGACCCTAAGAAGAGAGGAAAAGCAGCAGATGTCACACCTCAACTTTCCCAAATCTTTTGATGTGACATCATGATAAAGAAGCTTGAAAAGCATGGTGGAGATGAAAGAGGTGTAAACCAGCTGAAAACTGTAGTCGGAAAGCAGTTATTAGTAGTCCCCTGTCAAAGGGGAGGGCTGCATCAAGAGTGGTTCTGCAAAACAAGGATCTATTTTTACTGTTACTTTTGTGAATGGTAGAAGAAAGGTAGTAAGAAAGTGGAAGCTTCAGTAAGAAGCTGAAATGTCATCTTGCACAGAAGGAAGACCTAATGCTACATTTGTAACATAAAAAGTAATCTTTTTCTCTCCCGTTAGTAGGCCTCATTGAGAGTTCTGCATTAAGGTGGAGGTAGTCAGGAGAGAGAGATGTCATTGATCAGAGGCTTATCAGACATCATCGCTGGAGAACGATTGAAGGAATGATGTTTGATAAAGCTAGGGAGAAGAATGAGGAAAAAACATGACAAACTTTCAAGAGTAAGTGGATAAACCACTTTCAAGCCCATGGAGAGTCAAACAGGTTTAACTCCAATAAGAACAGGAATAGAAAATACATTTCATAGAGAAACTGTGATTTTCCAGAGCTATATAAATCACCCCTAAAATGTCTAAATACGTTCTAACCCGGACTGAGGAAGATATAGCTGATCCTGCCTTAGGGTAAGCAAATGGCTTGAATGAGCTCTATTTTCCTTTCATTTTTTATGACTGGACACCAGAACAGACAGCTAAAATCTTAATATCTGCATAATGGAGGAAGTAAAAAAAATTGTGCAAGTACTACTTGCAAGGAATCTATGAATTTGTTCCCTGCCAGTGACTTGAAACATTCAGTTTATACTGATTAATTGTTTTCATTATGTGGAAAAAACTTGTGGAACTAATGATAATGCTAATTTTTGCATTTCAATGCTTTGAAATGACAATAGCATGATAATGATGAGCCTCATTACTTTGTGCATTCTATACAAGCCATAGAACATGTACGAAACAGATTTCTGACACAAGCCAGCCAGAAAATAAAGTTACTCCCTATGCAAAATAGTCATTTTGGTCCATTAATGTCCTTTTACTCTGCTTCCAAAGCAGTTGTGTCAAACGCAGAGAGAGAGGTAACTTGATATACTTAAAAATGTAAGTCCATGTTTAACTCAACACAAACTAATGAAGAACAACCAGACATATTTCATATACAATTTCTATTGATTCATTTTTCTCTAATGATTACAGAAGTATTTTCTTGGCTAGTGCCAGGAGTGGTTTCCAAATATTGTCATTTAAGAGTAATAAATGTCTACCCAGACAGAAAAAAAATACAAAGTATCTAAAGTGAGTTAAAAAAAAATGTTTGCCTGTGATATCTGAATACTTCTTCACTTCAGTAGATTTGTGACTACACACTTTTATAAATACTTTCATGTAACCATGAAAAGTATGAGCAATGATTAAAGAAATCTGGCCAAAGTGATGTTTATGTAGATACTTTATGATTTTAATGTGTGAAATAAACTTGTATTTCAAGATTTATTAAATAGTAAGATAACTGAGCAGGTGCCTCCTCTGTCTACTTCCCCAAACTTGACATTTTCATATCTATATTACTAAAATATGCAGTCTCTACTAACTGTTAAACACATAACACTGCTCGTGTGTGAGAATAGTTTATGGTCTTTGTAAAAGAGGACACCATCATACTCCTTTTTAAATCTTCTGGATTAAAAATCTAAACTGTTCAACAATATAGATCAAATCTATCAAGCGAACTCAGTATTTTTTTCATCACTCGGCTCTATGCTGGTCTGCTTCTTTAACCATACTGAGTTTCCACCTGCAGGGCTGCTGGCAGTGTGTGCACCCTTGTGGTGGGTTAGACCTGTCTCGCAGCCAAAAACCCACCCAGCCGCTCGCTCACTCCACACCAGGTGGGTGAACATGATGAGAAAAGTCATGGAACAAGACAAAGACAGGGAGATCCCTTACCAATTACTATTGCAAGCAAACCAGACACAGCTTGGGGAGAGGTGATCTAATTTACAGAATCACAGAATGATATGGGGTTGGAAGGGACCTCTGGAGATCATCTCCTCCACCCCCCTGCCACAACAGAGGGCCAGGGTCCCACAGGAACGTGTCCAGGCAGGTTTGGAATGTCTCCAGAGAAGGAGACTCCACCACCTCTCTGGGCAGCCTCTGCCAGGGCTCTGCCACCCTCACAGGAAGGAGACTCCTCCTCATGAGATGGAACTTTCCATGTTCAAGCTTGTGCTCATTCCCTCTTGTCCTGTCACTGGACACCACTGAGAAAAGCCTGGCCCCATCCTCCTGACACCCACTCTTTCAGTATTTATAAGCATTGATAAGATCCCCCCTCATTTTAATGCCAATTAAAATAGATTTGAGTAGTGAGAAACAAGAGGACAACCATGAAAACACCTTTCCTCCCTCCTTTCCTCAGCTGAACTTCCCTCCTTCGCTTCCAACTCCTCCACCCTGGCCCCAAGCAGCAGAGGGGATGGAGAGTGGGGTAACAGTGGGTTTCTCTCTGCTACTCACTTTTCCTTTCCCACTTTTTTTCCATGCTTCAGTGTGGGCTGTCCACGGGCCAGCAGTCCTCTGGTAATGTCCATGGGCTTTGGAGTATGTTTCTCCACACAATCCTCTGAGCAATACCTGCTACAGGCCTGGAGCACCCACTCCTCCTCCTCCTCTCCAGCCTTGGTGTTCCCAGGCCTCTTCCTCAGTTTTTTCCTCACTGTTCTTTGGTGTTCTTGCCCTTTCCTAAATACCTTTTCCCAGAGGCAGCACCAGCGTTGCTGACAGGCTCCAATCAGTTCTGAGGTGAGTCCATTGTGGAGTCATTTGGAACCGGCTGGAACCAGCCATGACCGGCCGTGACCTCACAGAGGCCTCTGCAGCCCCCTCAGTGTCCGAGGCCTGAGCACCCGCACCTCAAAGAGTGCTGAAGGGGAATAAGCACAACCGAAATCCATGGGGGTAATGGTTTTAAATTGGACGAGGGGAGATTTAGATTAGATACCAGAAAGAACTTTGGTGTGAGGGTGGTGAGAGCCTGGCCCAGGTTGCCCAGAGAAGCTGTGGCTGCCCCATCCCTGGAGGGGTTCAAGGCCAAGTTGGAGGGGGCTTGGAGCAACCTGGGCTGGTGGGAGGTGTCCCTGCCCAGGGCAGGGGGTTGGAACTTGATGGGCTTTAAGGTCCCTTTCAACCCAAACCATTCTATGATTCTGTGTCTTTCCCCTCTCAGTTGCGAAGCACTGAGAAATTGTTCTCTTTTACAGCCTCCTTTAGCGTATTTTGTATTTTTTAATTCCTTTAGTGTATTTTGAATGCTTCGGTTTCAATATGCAACTGCAGTTATCTGCAAAGAGCCATTTAACTTTCTTGTTTTAATGTTTGACTTTTTTCTTCTCATTACCCGAATCTATTTTAATTGGCAGTAAATTAAATGAAGTTTCCCCAAGCCTGGTGTGCCCACTATAGAATTTTGGGTCTTAAACAGCTGCAGCCGTGGCACAGAAGATGCTAGTAGATGACTATTAGATTCAGAATTTATTCAAATTACTCAACACCAGAAAGCCCAATCTGGCCAAAGCACGTCACAGACGCAGTCATTAAACACCACAGTGCTCTGAGACTGACCACCACCCTGGCATCTTTCAAGAATGTGCTTTCCAAAGTAAGGAGAGTATCGGCATCTCACAGACATTAAAGTCTGGATTTAATTAGCAGTAGTAGGTAGAGTATATATTTTTTTTTTTTCCATGCACACTGTTTGTACAGGTATTTCATACAATCTGCCAGAAGTGCCCCACTGCATTCCAGGTTTTGAGTAACTCGATACATTGGGCTCATGGCAGAGGAGAAAGGCTAGATGTGAAATAGAGATGTAAAAATAACCTGGAATTTATAGGATAATTCTTGTCTGGAGCTCACAGTTCAGTTGAAATCTTGCTTTAAAAAAAAATATCAGAAGAACCTACAAGACATTTTCTGCTCTACCAGAGACCAAGTGTCTTCATGTTGCTGAACCTATATGTTTACTAAATAACTCTCTTGCTACCAATACGCACAACTTAACACAATGCACAGAAAAAGAAAATTGTAATACTATGGATCAGTACAGTAAGTTGTACAGAGATTGGACTTTAAAATTAGTGAGAAATACAGAATCCCAGCACAGGGGCTTTGAGTCCAGAAACCTAGGTGCTATCAGAATAGAATTCCATACGATGAGCTCCTAAAAGAAAAAGCAAACAAGTAAATATGTTCAATACAAAATAGAAAGACCTGGTAAATAAAACTCAATTTAACCTACTGTTATCCTTAAAACGCAGACAGTTGCTCTTAGACATGTCATCCGAGTAGCAAAATCTTCTTTGGTCAAACTCTTGGATCAACCTTTTCGTTTCTGATGGTGATATAGGATCTCATTTTTTATCCTTGCAGTTTATTCTCCCTTTACCACAGAAAATTGTCCCAATTGATTGTGTGTGATTATTTCCAACATTGGAACCATCTCCCCACACTGGGGAAACACCACTGTAGGGCTGTCCATCTTTCTCACACTACACTGCTTTGTGGAAGACACTCATTACAGCATCAAAAAGGCATTAAGAAAACACAGAGAAGGTGACTACAAAGGAAAAAACCCTAAATTCTGTAAGTAGCCAAGTTCCTTCTCAAGACAGCGTAGGCAAGGCTTTAACCCATAGTTTTTAGGGATATTCTGAGCCATAGAATAAATAAAACCAACAGCAACTGTAAATGGGGACTTGGATCAACCTTTCCATTTCTGATGGTGATATAGGATCTCATTTTTTATCCTTGCAGTTTATTCTCCCTTTACCACAGAAAATTGTCCCAATTGATTGTGTGTGATTATTTCCAACATTGGAACCATCTCCCCACACTGGGGAAACACCACTGTAGGGCTGTCCATCTTTCTCACACTACACTGCTTTGTGGAAGACACTCATTACAGCATCAAAAAGGCATTAAGAAAACACAGAGAAGGTGACTAGAAAGTAAAAAACCCTAAATTCTTTAAGTAGCAAAGTTCCTTCTCAAGACAGTGTAAGCAAGGCTTTGACCCACAGTTTTTAGGAATATTCTGAGCCATAGAATACATAAAACCAACAGCAACTGTAAATGGGGACTCACGAGCCTGATCAGCAAAACATCTTCCTGGAAAGTAAAGACAGCAGTGTCTACATTCTTTCAAATTTAACAAAAAGAAAGGAAGAGTTTGGAAAAAATCCAACAAGAAAATACAGGAGAGGAAATAAAAAAACAGTGGGAAAGACAAAGAAGTCTTCAGCAAAGGCCTTGTAAGGAAAGCTCAAAAGCTCAAGACTGAGGCTACTGAAAATGAACCTGAAAAAGGTTTCAAAGCCACAAAATGCTACAGGTGCACAAATTACTAAAACTTGATTAAGATGAAAAAATGATGAAGCACAAGCTAGGAAAGACTCAGAGCATCGTAATTCTCAAGAAATGCAACTACTGAAATGGGAAATGTAGTCCATTTATTCAAATAGATGTAGGCTAAATACAAGAACAGATGTAGTGAGCTGATCATATCTATTTATTGCTCATTTACTTCTTACAGGAGGTACATGCTGATCTTTGGTTTGACTGTCTAATTAAAATTCACTTTGCCTTTGGGTCTTCTCAAAGCTCTTCTTTTTTTTTTTTTTTTACCAACTCATGGCTGTGCTTTCTGACAACTTCTTAAGGACAGTGGTCAGGGAAGAAAAACAGCTCTCTGGTCATTAGTATATTTGCTCCATCATTATCTGACTCTATTACTTACACCTGATTCTTTCATTGATTCATCTTCCATTTTTACACAACAGATACCAATATTCAACAATCTTTAAAAGAAATTTTTAAACTTTTTGAAGTACCTCCTTGTACATATACACTATAGATCTTTTACTTTATTGAACAACTAATTTTTAGCATTATTCTGCTTATACTGTACACTCACTTGGTTGCACTTTAAGCTTCTCTGAACAACTAAGAACCTACATAACTACTTGGATTCTCTCATCATATATTTTTTAATTCCTTAACCAAAAGTTTTCTTGTAGGGATTTTAGTGTATGATTGAACAACTGATTTATGCACAATGAAATATTTAATTTAGTAACCAAGATTTATCAATATTGTTATATAATAAGGTAATTGAAACAGAAACTAGATATTAAAAAAGAAAAAACTAAAAGGAACTAAAAAGTGAATAATGGCAAAGCTATCACATTAAGATATATGGCTATATTGTGAACATAAATGCTTATATTCATTGTGATTATAAAACACCTGGTTATCAAATGTCTTTGCTGGCAATACTTTGGTTCATTTATTGATTATAGAGAATTTTCACTGAAACATTCAAATAAATTAAAGCATAATTTCACATTTAAAACTATTGTTTCATTGTGAGATTATGGTTGTAGTCCTAAATTCAGGATCATTTTAATCAATTCCCTTCCACAGACTCAATTGCTTTTTACTTACTACTATATTCCAGTTTAGCTGCTATTTATTTGGTTTGATGAAGGTGACTATGCAAAAGTTCATGGTCTAATCTATACAGGAAATATGAACATATAAGCAGAAATCTATAAACTGAGTGCAATTCCAACAAGAATTAGCAGAGCTCAGCTTTATGGATGAGATGTATATGGGCCTCCTTTCTGCCAGTGAAAATGCTTCCAATTTGAGTATTTCTAAAAACATCTTGATAAAAGAGAGTGAATGAGTAAAAAACCCAATTTCTTGTATTTTCCCTATTTTCTGGCTGGCTCTTATTGTAATCTACAGCTGTCCTTATAGATAAGAAGAGAGCTACTTACCAGACTGCCCTGGTCCTCATTTACCAGTGTCATCCCTAGACTGAGTAGAAATTCTAGACATGTTCAGAAAAGAAGGGTGCTGCCAGCAAGTCGTCTGTGATGGATCTTTAGCTCTCTCTTTCCTTCCCCACCAACGGGTTGTCAAACAGCCAGAAACAAAATCTTAAACATTCCATAGCTCTTGATAAATGGCCAAGTGTAAATTTTACTGCTATGAGATATTGACTGTGTTCATGCATTTATTGTATTATCTGAACTTTTATTCCGCACAGTAATATGTATTTAGAGTTCCCGATCGGTTTTAGTTACATTTGCATTGAGATTTTAGACAACTTTGGCAGGAGCAGGCAATTATTTAAAAAGGTGTGTGGGAAGTATGGTGGATTTTTTTGTCTCTTGAGGCATTTGGGAAATCCCCTGGTCTATGATGAATATGGGCTGGTATTAATGTTCTTGCCAGCCCAGAAAGATTCTGAAGCTTATCCACAACTTCACACAATTTACCAGAACAAATTAAAATCCCTTAGGATGTTCCTTTCCTTACTGCTAACTGGAGAGAGCCCATGGCCCAATTGCATAATTATAATAATATTTCAGTAATAGAATAAAACTGAATACCTTATTGGTATGTGTCTGGATGAATTACTTCAGATAACTGTTTATCGCAAAATTAATCTGGAAGAGAAACACAAAGGAGTGCATTAAGAATCTGATGGCTTGCTTGCTTATTACGCACACAAATGTGTTAATTTTACAGCAATTTTTAATGAAAAATATATTTTTTTAAAATGCAGACGCAGATCACACCTTTTAAGGGATGAACTGTTGTACAAAGCGTCACTCAAATTCTGGAGAAAGGCTGATAGCTAGAGGAGTTTTAAATTCAAGCAGGAAACTGAAAATATAGACTTTGGAGGTAGGTCTCCTGAACATTTCTAGATAATGCAGATGCCAGTAAGATACGGGACACTCCAGTGTGTGCACCATGAAGAAGCTCTCTTTTATTACATTATATGTAATGTATCTCCGTTATATATGTGTATACTTTCCACATATAAGACAAAAACATTCATTTTAGATACTTTTACTTCACGGGATAAGGCAGCAAATGGAGTGGAACGACAGGACCAGGGCGAATGGTTTTGAACTGAAAGAGAAGAGATTTAGATGAGATCTCAGGAAGAACTTCTTTGGTGTGAGGGTGGTGAGACCCTGGCCCAGGTTGGCCAGAGAAGCTGTGGCTGCCCCATCCCTGGAGGGGTTCAAGGGCAGGTTGGAGGGGGCTTGGAGCAACCTGGTGTGGTGGGAGGTGTCCCCTGCCCGGGGCATTGGGGTTGGAACTTGATGGGCTTTAAGGTCCCTTTCAACCCAAACCATTCTATGATTCTTGATGAGACCAACCATTTCCAAGTTGAGTTGGTAGATATCTAATACCACAAATTAGTGCTCGAGAAAAATGAGAGAGGTGGAAGAGAGGTTTTTTTAGAATTGCTGAGGTCATTTCAGATGGTGATACTTTTGATTTCTATGCTAGAATTGTGAAAACATGAATAACTTCTTTCAAAACTGGGATCAGATTATTAGATCTGGGCTACTGTGTTCTAGATATTAAAAAAGAAAAAACTAAAAGGAACTAAAAAGTGAATAATGGCAAAGCTATCACATTAAGATATATGGCTATATTGTGAACATAAATGCTTATATTCATTGTGATTATAAAACACCTGGTTATCAAATGTCTTTGCTGGCAATACTTTGGTTCATTTATTGATTATAGAGAATTTTCACTGAAACATTCAAATAAATTAAAGCATAATTTCACATTTAAAACTATTGTTTCATTGTAAGATTATGATTGTAGTCCCAAATTCAGGATCATTTTTATCAATTGCCTTCCACAGACTCAATTGATTTTATTTACTACTGTATTCCAGTTTAGTTGCTATTTATTTGGTTTGATGAAGGTGACTATGCAAAAGTTTGTGGTCTAATCTATACAGGAAATATGAACATATAAGCAGAATGGCCCTTTTTATTATTAAAAAAATCAGAAATCTATAAACTGAGTGCAATTCCAACAAGAATTAGCTATGCAAAAGTTCATGGTCTAATCTATACAGGAAATATGAACATATAAGCAGAAATGAGATTATGGTTGTAGTCCTAAATTCAGGATCATTTTAATCAATTCCCTTCCACAGACTCAATTGCTTTTTACTTACTACTATATTCCAGTTTAGCTGCTATTTATTTGGTTTGATGAAGGTGACTATGCAAAAGTTCATGGTCTAATCTATACAGGAAATATGAACATATAAGCAGAAATCTATAAACTGAGTGCAATTCCAACAAGAATTAGCAGAGCTCAGCTTTATGGATGAGATGTATATGAGCCTCCTTTCTGCCAGTGAAAACGCTTTCAATTTGAGTATTTCTAAAAACATCTTGATAAAAGAGAGTGAATGAGTAAAAAACCCAATTTCTTGTATTTTCCCTATTTTCTGGCTGGCTCTTATTGTAATCTACAGCTGTCCTTATAGATAAGAAGAGAGCTACTTACCAGACTGCCCTGGTCCTCATTTACCAGTGTCATCCCTAGACTGAGTAGAAATTCTAGACATGTTCAGAAAAGAAGGGTGCTGCCAGCAAGTCGTCTGTGATGGATCTTTAGCTCTGCCTTTCCTTCCCCACCAACGGGTTGTCAAACAGCCAGAAACAAAATCTTAAACATTCCATAGCTCTTGATAAATGGCCACGTGTAAATTTTACTGCTATGAGATATTGACTGTGTTCATGCATTTATTGTATTATCTGAACTTTTATTCCACGCAGTAATATGTATTTAGAGTTCCCGATCGGTTTTAGTTACATTTGCATTGAGATTTTAGACAACTTTGGCAGGAGCAGGCAATTATTTAAAAAGGTGTGTGGGAAGTATGGTGGATTTTTTTGTCTCTTGAGGCATTTGGGAAATCCCCTGGTCTATGATGAATATGGGCTGGTATTAATGTTCTTGCCAGCCCAGAAAGATTCTGAAGCTTATCCACAACTTCACACAATTTACCAGAACAAATTAAAATCCCTTAGGATGTTCCTTTCCTTACTGCTAACTGGAGAGAGCCCATGGCCCAATTGCATAATTATAATAATATTTCAGTAATAGAATAAAACTGAATACCTTATTGGTATGTGTCTGGATGAATTACTTCAGATAACTGTTTATCGCAAAATTAATCTGGAAGAGAAACACAAAGGAGTGCATTAAGAATCTGATGGCTTGCTTGCTTATTACGCACACAAATGTGTTAATTTTACAGCAATTTTTAATGAAAAATATATTTTTTTAAAATGCAGACGCAGATCACACCTTTTAAGGGATGAACTGTTGTACAAAGCGTCACTCAAATTCTGGAGAAAGGCTGATAGCTAGAGGAGTTTTAAATTCAAGCAGGAAACTGAAAATATAGACTTTGGAGGTAGGTCTCCTGAACATTTCTAGATAATGCAGATGCCAGTAAGATACGGGACACTCCAGTGTGTGCACCATGAAGAAGCTCTCTTTTATTACATTATATGTAATGTATCTCCGTTATATATGTGTATACTTTCCACATATAAGACAAAAACATTCATTTTAGATACTTTTACTTCACGGGATAAGGCAGCAAATGGAGTGGAACGACAGGACCAGGGCGAATGGTTTTGAACTGAAAGAGAAGAGATTTAGATGAGATCTCAGGAAGAACTTCTTTGGTGTGAGGGTGGTGAGACCCTGGCGCAGGTTGCCCAGAGAAGCTGTGGCTGCCCCATCCCTGGAGGGGTTCAAGGGCAGGTTGGAGGGGGCTTGGAGTAACCTGGGCTGGTGGGAGGTGTCCCTGCCCAGGGCAGGGGGGTTGGAACTAGATGGGCTTTAAGGTCCCGTTCAACCCAAACCATTCTATAATTTTTGATGAGACCAACCATTTCCAAGTTGAGTTGGTAGATATCTAATACCACAAATTAGTGCTCGAGAAAAATGAGAGAGGTGGAAGAGAGGTTTTTTAGAATTGCTGAGGTCATTTCAGATGGTGATACTTTTGATTTCTATGCTAGAATTGTGAAAACATGAATAACTTCTTTCAAAACTGGGATCAGATTATTAGATCTGGGCTACTGTGTTGTTATATTTAAAAGGGAAAAAATAAACCAAAGCTACACTGTTTCTTGACAACAAAAGAAATAGTCCCATCTGTTGGCACAATTCTTACAGCACTTGGGTTCCCCTGGAGGTCATACATAATTCCTTGCTTTGCCAAGTCCTGCTTCACCCAGCAGATGTGGTAACAACTTGAGGTGGTGTATCAGAAGGTTTACTAATTTTTAATTGAGTCTCTGGTTTCTTGGGATCCAAAGAACATTTTAAGCATAACACAAGGAATTAAACTGAGCTCTGCATTTTCTCTCTTACTCCAGCCTGAAACATTTATCCTCTTCTCATTTCACATAATGAAGTTGTGACAAATCAGTAGGTAACTTATAGTAAAAGATTTAATTTTTAATAAAAAAGCCTAAGTTACTTTAGGATGAAAAAATCTGTTCTGCTATAAAAAAAATCTGTTTTATAATCTCAAGGCAGTTACTGCATCTGGCACCTAAAATGCCTTAAAATATCATTTGTACTTTCTTTATTTCAAGGACACCACAGAAATATGGTAAGATACGAAACTTATGATGACGTCAACAGGACTACATTTGTATATTTATATATTGATTAAAGAAAAAACGTGATTCCTATTGAAACCGTAGGCTTCTACTGTCAAGAGCATTTGTGAATGGGTTGAACACAGCACCTGGCATCTCTGCGTCTACAGTTGCTGAACATGTTATACTCATATTAACACTGTAAGAATTATGCTTTTACAAGCTGTTAATAACAAATAATAAGAATCCATGTCTTTTCAGCAGACTACTAATGACCTCATTTTTCAAATTGTGTATCTGCCAAATGGCATAATGCTGTGTCAATTACTAGCATTCTGCTAGATGTCTTCATGCAGACTATAAAAATGCATCTAAGGCACAGGCAAGAACTCTTACCCTTATATGGCCTGTTTCTTCCCAACTGCAATCTAATTATTTCCAAATCTACGTATATAGACCAAGAAAAATTTTCTAGGGTTTTTACTTTTGTTTTTTTTTTTCTGCAGCGTCCTACAGCAATTGATGAAGCTTCACAAGTTTTAAGGCAGAGTAGGAAAGGTGGATATAATTCAGATTTGTTGCGTGGGTCTTAGGATTCTCTGCAAGGTATGCTCTTAAAAGCCATTGGAGATTAGCCTTTTCATGCCCTTGCTATATTGTACACCGTATTTTTTTGAAAGGATAAGTATCCCAAGATAAGACATGATAGCTGGTGCTGTGAGGCTGATCAAAAGCAACCTTTCATCTGATATGCTGCAGAAAACTAGAGAACAGTTCCTATTTTTAAGGCCTTTAATAAGAGTTGTGTGTGTTTATAACCTAACTTCAGACTTCGACAGTATTTCACATCTGTTGGCTTTTCTTTTTTTTCCACAAACATAAACTGTTGTCTTTTAAAGACTAACACATTGTTCACATCTGTTGGCTTTTCTTTTTTTTTTCACAAACGTAAACTGTTGTCTTTTAAAGACTAACACATTCTCCAATATATTTGTCAACCAGACATGGTTGATATTTAGTGTACAACAAAAAGCATGGAAACGGCAGAAAATAAGGAAAGGTGGAGCCATGAAAACAGCTGGAATGAATCTCTGTGGCTCTTTGATTCAATCTGCTGCAACCACACTCTGGAATAATTGAAAATCAAGAGTAAAAATGTATTAGTATTTGGAGTTTTTTTCTGTTTCTTTCTTACCTTGCCCTAGTAAGACACAAAGACTTGATGGATGTGCATGATGGAAAACCTCTTTTTTTAATTTATGACTTCGTTTACCCTCTCTCTGTAAGTTTCCCAATCACACTCACTTGCATAAATGGAAAGTAATTGAACAGAAGCGTGGAGAAGAATTTTTGAGACTATTGCTACTGATAAATGGTTTGTACCCTGTTGCCTTCCTTAATGACCATGTAAGAGAAGAAGGTGGGCTCTTCAAGCTTGATAGAGTAACTCCATTGTGACATGCACTAGAAAAGTAGATCTTGCTCTTCTCTAAATGTTGTCATCATAATCAGCTATTTATTTTGCAAGATGGAGAAGAATTTTTGAGGCTATTGCTACTGATAAATGGTTTGTACTCTGTTGCCTTCCTTAACGACCACAAAGATCTGCACAGGCATAGGGGAAGAAGGTGGGCTCTTCAAGCTTGGTAGAGTAACTCCATCGTGACATGCACTAGAAAAGTAGATCTTGCTCTTCTCTAAATGCTGTCATCATAATCAGCTATTTATTTTGCAAGACCTCTAAGTTTGATCTGCCTGCAGAAAAGCTTATTAAGGTTACTATCACCATATTGTCTAGACTTTACTAATCAAAATCACAAAACCAAGAAATTAGAAAAATATGTCTTCAGCAAAATTATTTCATTGACATTGACATGCATTACATTGGCATGCACAAGTCTTGTGAGGAGCAGCTGGGGGAGCTGGGGGTGTTCAGCCTGGAGAAGAGGAGGCTGAGAGGAGACCTTCTCACTCTCTCCAACTCCCTGAAAGGAGGGTGGGAGACCTTCTCACTCTCTCCAACTCCCTGAAAGAAGGGTGTAGCCAGGGGGGGTCGGTCTCTTCTCCCAAGGAACAGGCGATGGGACAAGAGGAAACGGCCTCAAGTTGCACCAGGGGAGGTTCAGATTGGAGATTAGGAAAAATTTCTACACTGAAGGGGTTATGAAGCACTGAACCAGGCTGCCCAGGGAAGAGATGGAGTCACCATCCCTGGAGGTATTTAAAAGCTGGGCAGATGTGGTACTTAGAGATATGGTTTAGGGATGGTTTGTGTCAGTGTTGGGTCGATGGTTGGACTTGATGATCTGAAAGGTCCCTTCCAACCTTGGCAATTCTATGATTCTGTGATATCTCCTGTGGGAAAGTACCAGAAGACTGGCAAGGACTGTAAATTCACTCAAGTGACTTGCATGTAGGGTGCTGGAAAACAGTGCTGGAAAACGCAGCTATCACACTCATTGTTGCTTAGTTTTGTGTGCTCAACAGGTAGAACATCTGCAGTCAGATAACAAAGGCCTGGGATGGACTCAGGGGCACCTTATCAAACACTCCTGGGGTTCTTGCCCTGCTGTTGGAGAGATCAAAGCCCAGCAGAAAACTCTGCCTGCCAGAATCCTTGAAATACAGGCCACTCCCTTGCTAACAAGGACCCTCGTGCTATTAAGGACTCTCACTCCACGGTGCCTGCATCCCCTACTTGGGGGGTGCTGCTTCAGAGGTTCCCCAATCCATGACTCTCGCTCCGCGGTGTCTGCGTCTGCCCGGGTGCTGCTTCAGAGGTTCCCCAATCCATGAGGTATTGACGTTAAATTTGTTCTTTGCCCTTAATCCATGGTTTTGTGGTTGTTCCTGCATCCTGCCTGCATCAGCTCACACGTCTCCTAATGAAACGGCTCAAAAGGAAGCAGTCTTCGAGAAATAAGGAGTTAAAATGTAAGCTGGGTTCCTTCTTTGAATCCCCTATCTCCCAACAAGGTCAACAACACTGTTTTGCTGCTTCAAGACATCATTGTGCTGGTCTCAGGACTACTCCCTACATTCCTGCCTTCCTCTCTTGTCACTTGTCATAGCTCTGAGGAGTTGCAGGCCCCGTTTGTGGTCAGTCAGACTACATTTGCTAGATCTTACCAAATCACGAAGGTAATAAATTGTCTGAGAGAACAGAACAAATTGATAGGAAAGAACACAAGAACATGAAGTGGTAGCTTCAGCAATTTTAGGAGGAACCAAGGTCACTCCGACCTTGCCAAGTACACCAGGAAGCTACCCAAATTAGAAAGAGTTCAGAAGTTTAACCTGAGGAAGACTCACAAGACGATCCCCCGCCCTGATGAAGGCACTGGAACTCCCACCAGACGACTCCCCCAAATGGAAGATTCCGCATATGAATATGCATGTAAAGATATGAATATGCATGTAAAGATGATGTAACCTACACTCAAACTTGTATAAAAAAGCTGCACTGACTGCTAACCCATGGAAATCTTTGTCCAGGGGAGCCTGGAGAGTTCCCCACCGAGTTGCTAATAAATGCCTCCTGCTTATGGACTTGAAAACTTAGTCTCTGAGCAGTTTTTATCTCGCCTTTTGGGGCAAATTCGGCATCACTAACATGGCTAAAGAAAGCATGAAGACAGGACAGTAAACACTTGTCCCTGAGGTGTTTACTTCCAGGTTCAGATAGACATACCATGGACGTTTCCCCGCCTTTTTACTCGTATAAAACCTTAACTTTATTACAGAAAATTTAGTTTGTGCTTGCTGTCTTTCACCCAACGCTGGGGGACAGCTGACTGTGACACAAATACCTTCACTTTTTTCAGTCTCAAGCTACTTAATGTGAAAAATTTTGAAAAAAAGAAAGATAAATGAGAATTTTTGAGTTGACTTCATTGCAGCAAAGATGCTATCTCTGGTTTATACAACATGCCAGCAAGCTTGGGGGTTTTTTGTTGTTTTTTTTTTTTCCTTAGGAAAGAAAACCCTCCAATATTTGATTATTTTTAAATGTCTAACATATGCTCTGCCCAACATCCAAAAGCGACTGCATTTTAGCTCACATAAGTTCTTGGACATCTGGAATGCTACTATCTTCTGTGTTTGCCAACTTGCTGAAAAACATCCATGCACACAGAGTTTATTTTCACCACATATAAAGTCTTGACCATATTTGTAAAAGTCAGAAAGGCAGCCTACATATCAATATTCTTCTTTGCCAAGACAAACAAGGAATGACTGTATAGATAAAAATATATGACCGTATATAGAAATATATTATAATGAGCTTAGTTTCCTTCTGTTGCTGCAGATGCTAATTTCCTCATATGTTGCAAAATCCGTCTGAGAAATTAGGCAGCAATCACTTCTTTTGAGTAGTCACCCTGATTTATCTCTAAATTCACTAGTTTTTATTTTTATTATAAGTCTCTCTCTTCAAGGGATAGTTAATTGTAAATAACTACATTGTCTTGATATAGTACTTTTAGCAAATTTCATGTTGCCCTGATATTTGGGATTGCGTCTTCTGCTTGTAATTTAATTCAAGGTGATTTAATAACGTATATGCAAATGTCAAAGTATTTTTGGAGTGGCAAGGTACCTTCCCTTTAATCACTTTGGCATAAAGCATCAAGAAACTTAAAGATCCTTGAGCAATCAAATATTCCTTTAACATGAATCTTGTGTTCTAAAATGTATATTCAGTCATAGCATGGTGAATGTGAGAATCTTTGTAATTAATAGCCCTGGCATATTAGGGAGTCTGTACGTATAGATATGTATGTACAATGCATGTCTATTACATACATCTAATGATGACCACCAATAATTACTACAATCTGAATATGAATAATTTTGATTTAAATGCATAGGAGGATTATTTTTTTAAATGATGCTCAAAGGAAAACTTAAAGCTAGGAATTAACCTCTCTGCCCAAAGATGGTGACACTGTTAGAAGACTTGGTTTGTCATATTTCCTGCCTATTAATTAACTAAAACTTGTAAGTCAATAAGAACTGTCTTTTGATTTGGTTAGGAGGATGTGCACCTGTGGATAATGAAGCAACATAAAAATGAAGTTATAAATCATAAAAATGAATTTATAAATCATAAAAATGAAGCTATAAATGGACAGAACTTCATGATATAAATGATAGATCAGAACAGTTTCTTTCTGATTCAGCATGGGAAAAGCACATGCAGAAATTCAGTGCCAGTAGAAAAAAATTAAGGTACAGTATAATACATTTTCTCTTACACTTCACAAAAACAAAACTTCTTGAACTCTTACACTATGCCAGAAAATTGTGTTATTGAATATCTGCTATTCCAATACAAATCCTCTTCAATGGGAATAATGCAATAGGCTGTAGTATAAGTGCATACATTGGATAAGATGCTAAGTTATTATTACTACTGTATTTAATAATACTATTCATATTCTACACTTCATCATTTATACCTCTTCTTAAAATGCAATAAATTTCAAAACTGTAAAGTTCTATATTCTTATGGATTAATGTAATGAATAAAACTTGCTTTGGCGAGATAACTGGTTAAAATAAGAATAAAAAACAGTTTAAAATTTCATTCCAAGTATCTCTTAAATGTTCTCATTTAACTTTGTCCAGGAACTTGTAAACTGAGGTTACTGGTGGCCATTGTAAAACGTATGCAACAATTCTCAGGGAGGTGATTAACCTTAGAACAGCAGCCAAACTTAAACACAGCTAATAGCTACCTCCCTATTAAATATATCTTCTTGAAACCAAGCTTTGCTTCTTCTCGCTATTCTTAAATCTTGTATTGTCTGTAATTAATTTCTGAGGCAGGCAGCTGTGATTTAAGGGCACCTGGGCTTTGTCCCATTACCATAGTGAGAGTTGAGCAGTCAACACTTGCAAAAACCATCAAGAGACTTGGCTGAAGGATGGTGTTGCTTTAGAAATTTGTACTGTTCTTATTCTCATATAATACAGACAGAAGAATAAAGAAATCCAACAACAAAACAAAAAAAGTACTGGATAATGTCATTACTATAAAATTTTGTAGCGTTTTGGTGGCTCGATTCCTTCTTGCTTAGTTATTTTTCCACAGTAATTGGAATATGAGTGTACAGTGAACTAATTCTCCTGAGTTTACTTACCAGGATTTGGGTTCACAGCCACATACTGTAGTTTTCATTAAAAGGATAATGACAAAAGTCATATGTTATCTTCAGTTTTGAATTTTACACATAATAGAGTGGCACGAATCCCATTACTCAAGAACATCTGCCCTTGGTCCTTTAATCAAAATCTCCCATATCATTCTTTTCCTGTAAATCTTCAAAGCACAACAGCTTGTGGCTGTTCTGGGGGAATATGGTATTTCCCTCAGGCAACCAGATAATTTGAGGCCCCTTCATAATCAATTAATTGCCAAAATATCTTCTTGTTTGCTCTATGTATCTCTCCTGATTCAAGAAGCTACGTTGGGCTTCTCTAGCAGCAAGAGGTCACCAAAGAGGAAAGACAGCAAAGACAGAAAATCCAAACTGAAACAAAAAAGCACAGGTGATAGAAGTGGCATTTACTTGCCAAGTGATGAATCAAAGAGTTGTCAAGGGGAATTAGCTAGTGCTGAATAACGAATATTCAAGCTGTGAGATAGCCATAGACAAGTTCCTGCAGAAAGAAGAGCTTATAGAACTCCATTAGGTAGCAGATCCATATTGATGGTGGGCAACAACACAAAAAAAGATAACCAGAAGTTAAAGGAAATGAACAAAAAAATGAAAGGAAACCCCATCCTGTATCTAGAGAGCCTACAAGACAATCAAGCCGTCTTTTGCAAGGGAGAGATGATGCTCCATTTGTGAATCAAAAGTACTATTACAATTTTTTTGATATTTCGATTTCAGTGTTGAGCTCTGTTTTAGACTTTTGAAAGTCAATGGGGAAACATTTTCAATTAAACAATGTATTTAGCATTCTGAAACAAAACATCAATTTCATCTGGAATAAGATCACAATCTAAACATTTAGTTATGAGGGTATCTCTCTTGCCTTATCAGGCAGGAGTACAAATACATGTAATTTTAATACATGTATTTCCTCAAATACTTGTTCAATCTAATCAAACCAGCATGGATAGTAATAAAACTGAATTTGTGGCTTTCAAATGTGCTACCCATCAGAGTGAAAACATTACAAAATCTCTGATACACACACAGCTAAAATACAGTAATGACCATAACACTGTATCCGCACTGCTTGAACTTAAAATAATTGCATATTTACTATGTTGAGAAGACTCCCTCTAAGTTCTACTAGCACTGAGGAACTCACAGAATCACAGAATGATATGGGGTTGGAAGGAGATCATCTAGTCCAACTGGAGATCATCTAGTCCAACCCCTGGCCAAAACATGTCCACCTAGAGCAGGTCGAACAGGAACATGTCCAGGAGGATTTGGAATGTCTCCAGAGATGGAGACTCCACCATCTCTCTGGGCAGCCTCTGCCAGTGTTCTACCACCCTCAAAGTAAAGAAGTTCCTCCTCATGTTTGGGTGGAACTTCTTATGTCCAAGTTTGTGCCCGTTCCCTTTTGTTCTGCCACTGGGCACCACTGAAAAAAGCCTGGCCCCATCCTCCTGACACCCACCCTTGAAGGATTTATAGGTGTTGATCAGATCCCCCCTCAGCCTTCTCTTCTCCAGACTCAAAAGACCCAAGTCCCTCAGCCTTTCCTCAGCAGAGAGATGCTTCAGGCCCCTCATCATCTTTGTAACCCTAATGTTACAGCTAAATTTTGGTGTTGTTTCTAGTGCTGCATAGTGGAAAAGCTGATTATATTTGAATGTAATACTGTGCTGCAATCCAGCCATAATAAATTGGATGAAAGCACATATGTATGTTTATGTAAGTATAAACCGTGTTATGGGTGATTTATTTTTTTCCACGATGGAGAAGAAAAGCCATTTCACAATGAGGATGGTGAAGCACTGGAACAGTTGTAGAGCCTCCAATGTTGGAACTATTCAAAACTTGACTGAATATGACTCAGACAGTAAAAGCAACGAGTGTGTGGAACAATATTGTTCTCTGCCATCCCTCTGAGAAAAATAAAGTCTGTCAACATCTGAGCTCTTATTTGTTCAGAGACACAAACCACCTCTTAATATTCCTGTCTGACTTCCACAGACAGAGGTGTTTGGTCTTTCTGTTCTCACACTCTGATGTCAGCCTGTAATTACAGCACGACACTGAGCAATGACACAATTTTAAAAAAAAAGTAAATATTACCCTTCATTAATTTCTTCTAATTTTGGAAAGTCCTAATTGAATACAACCATAGATTTCAGACAAATGTTTATTTTGAATTACAGTCTTCTGTTTGGCATATGGAAGGCAGATGTGGCTCACGGACCTGAACTTTGGGGAACGTTTTGGAAATTTGTGGAGTTGGCACATTTAAATTACATCCTTATCCCACTGAAGTGATCACCACTCTCGTGAGCTGTTCTTCCTATAACGTTTATATTGTAGTTTCCTTAATTTGTGTGTGTGTAACGTGAAACTTAAATACTAAACTTGTGAAACCTAAATTGTGTTTGGCCTCTGTTTTTATCTCAACATGACATTTTGGAGCAGGAAGATTTGAGCCCTGTCCATAAGAGCAGAATCTGAAATCTGTCTCACACAAGGTCTCCTAAATTAATACCGTGTTCTTACTCCTTAGCCTTTCCTCTGCTCTGCTTTGCAGGGGTGTCATCCTGCTCTCCATTTCCATATATTTTAATTTCGTACAGTTTTGGAATTATGCCAGAAACCATTGATTCTGGATGCCACTTTTTGAAGTCACTATACTCTTTATGATGGATCATTGGATTAAATCCAGCTGGATCCTGAAGTTCCTGCCACTGACTTTCTGTTTTGACTCTGCCCCTTATTAATTCCTCAAAGGGAACTCATTTCTTATTTCTGAATCTGTGGATAAACATGCAAATATGTCTGCAGCTATTCCATTTTAAAAGGTTTTGTCTCCATCACTCATCTTTAATTGGTTGGGTTTCAACTCTGAATCTGAAGTGCTCTACATCCACTGTTTCTTATAAAACTATCCCACAATTTAGCTCTGTGTTCTCATATTCATCTCTGTCTTGTTTCTAGACGTACTCTATCAGCACAGCACAATGTGATCCAAAAGCCCAAAAACTAATCTGTTCCTCTGTTCTTCATTACAAAACAATTTGTGGAACAATTTGAGCTCAATTTTCCAAAGAAATTTATAATCCCTGGTGTTCAATCTGAACTATGTGTAATACCATAGACTTTTAGTTGAATAACGCATGAATATTATTTCAATTTTTTTATAAAATGTTGAAAAAATGTTGAAATAAGAAAGACTGACAAGAATGGTTATGTTGAACATACACTGCAAAATAGGTTGGACCCATATTTAATACAATTTAGGTTGATAAAATGCTATAAAATATTGCACTATAGCTGTGATATTCTGGAAATCCCTATTTTATAGCACAATAAATTCTAAAAACGTTTTTTCAAATCATCTTTGAATAATGCAAAATCAAAGAATCAACCATTCAATTTTTCATGGTACTTATGATATTTGCTGTATCAACATTATTGCTATTTATTTACACATAGCTCTGTGGCTAATTTAAAATTTATTTGAGTTTCGCTGTGATTGTACTATACCATGCCACTGGTTTCAGAATTCCACAGCACCAGTTTCTTCATCTTAAAAGAAACAGAAATACTAAGCAGAAATTAAAGAATTAGAAGCCAGAGACAGTTTGTTCTATAGTAGGTTTTTACAAATGGCACAGGTACACACAGACATGCATGTAGACCCTAAAAGTAAAATTCTGTTGGTTCTTAATGTATTAAGACTTCAAGACTGAGGATATAATAAAAATAATTCAGTTTCACTGCAAATCTGAAATATCCTGACCACTAGTTACTTTATCTAGAACGCAATCATCAATGATTTGTTAAAATAGCAAGTCTTCCAGTACCTAAAGTCTCCAGTATCCAGCAAGTCTCCAGTACCTAAAGGGTACAGGAGAGATGGGTAGGGACTCTTGATCAGGGAGTAGAGCAACAGGACCAGGGGGAATGGTTTTAAATTTAAAGAGAAGAGATTTAGATGAGATCTCAGGAAGAAATTCTTTGCTGTGAGGGTGGTGAGAGCCTGGCCCAGGTTGCCCAGAGAAGCTGTGGCTGCCCCATCCCTGGAGGGTGGAGCAACAGGACCAGGGGGGATGGTTTTAAATTGAAAGAGAAGAGATTTAGATGAGATCTCAGGAAGCCAGGGGGAATGGTTTTAAATTTAAAGAGAAGAGATTTAGATGAGATCTCAGGAAGAAATTCTTTGCTGTGAGGGTGGTGAGAGCCTGGCCCAGGTTGGCCAGAGAAGCTGTGGCTGCCCCATCCCTGGAGGGGTTCAAGGGCAGGTTGGATGGGGCTTGGAGCAACCTGGGCTGGTGGGAGGTGTCCCTGCCCAGGGTAGTGGGTTGGAACTGGATGGTCTTTAAGGTCCCTTCCAACCCAAACCATTCTATGATTCTAGGGTTCTATGATCCTCAACAGTGGAAAACTGTATTTTCCTGAATTCCACGTTTCTCCAGCAGCAAGATGCCTAGAACACAACTGCACCTCAAGCTTCCTTTCTTCATGCTTTTGCCCTTTTTTAGGGGACAGACATGCCCAAAGCCCTGATGTGGTTTCTTTGACAGATCTACAGTTCTGGGTGGCAGCTGTGCACAAACTTACACTTTAGCTTCTTTCCTTCTAAAAGCCCCACAGAAAAACCTCATGGGATTCTAGTTTATATGAGAATTTGTATTTATTTTCCATAAATAATATTTAAGAACCCTTGGAAATAAACTTTTTGTCAGTTAATGTTCACTGGCTCTGAATAATGGGAATCATAAGTGTGACTCAAGTGAATACATGACTTTAAAGTAGAAGAATATTCATAAATATTGTTTTCAGCTCTATTTTAACTACTTATGTCTATAGGCAACTTCAGTGTGCTGCTACTACAGATGGAGTACCTCAGCTTCAGAAGTATTGGGCAATAAAACTCTAGTATGATATATAGATTAAAAAGAACAATTCAGTCTTTAATGTGTGAACTAAGTAATGTAACAATGAATCCATGGTGACCATTCAAAATGAATTTCAAGAAAAAGAGCAGTTTATTTGCTTCATAAAAACCTGTGAAGCATTCAGATTGAGTAACGTAAGCAGAATGCTGCAATATAAATCTTCTTAATTTACATCCAGGGCTTCATTATGCATATTTTATAGCACTCCACAGAACTTTAATTTACAGATTTTTGGAACTTTACCAACCCCAAAGAAGTGCTAAACATGCCTGTTCGAACATTTAACCACAGTAAGTCACTGGGGATTTCCTTAATGAGTGCAGAATTATCATTTATTTGCATTCTTAGTAGATTTAAAGCAGTGAGGCCTATTAACAAGATAATGGTAAATGCTATTTGAATGTTAGTCTTCAGCAAACTGTTCACTGAAATGAATAACTCAATGTACAAATTTCATAGTATGTAACTAAATTGAGCCAGCATTTGCTCAGCTCATTTAGGTAGGTAATTTCACTCAAAATGGCCAGTTACCGAACAATGTGTGGTTGAACAGATTCAAGCAAATAACTCTAATAAAAATTTTAGGATGCATCTCTAGCCTTCGTCAACCTTTACTGTTAATTTCCCTGAACATAGAGCAGTATATACAGAACGAAATAATAACTTGCCATTACAACTTCTGCATGTAACTAAGAATATTTTTGCTGGTGAAGCCACCTCAGTGATGGGGCAACAGTTATTTCTATGACAATATTTAATCCTGGTCTACTTCTAGAGTAATGAACAACCTCTCTGATCACATGGACACTGGACTGAAAATAGTGTTTCTTACGCCACGCACAGCTGTGTAACTCATTTCCATTATGAGCAGGAGAAGACATTTCTCATAGCAAAAGAGCAGAAAAGCATTAAAATTAGAACGAATTGAGCAGCATTGTGTCTTGTGTGGAATTATCCATATCTCTGGATCCTACCGGAAAAAAAAGCTTACTTTATCAGAGGAAGTTTTGTTTCTCTCCCCAAAACATGAATCACAGAATCATAGAATTGTCAAGATTGAGAGGGACCTTTCAGATCATCGAGTCCAACCATCAACCCAACACTGACAAACCCATCACTAACCCATGTCCCTCAGCACCACGTCTGCCCGGCTTTTAAATCCCTCCAGGGATGGGGACTCCACCACTGCCCTGGGCAGCCTCTTCCAACACATTAACTTTTTATCCTTCTTAGAAGACTAAGTTTGAAATTACACTGAAAGTAGGAGACACAGAACATCTAGTGGTCAGGACCCAA
This sequence comes from Calidris pugnax, assembly GCF_001431845.1. Lineage (NCBI taxonomy): Eukaryota > Metazoa > Chordata > Aves > Charadriiformes > Scolopacidae > Calidris > Calidris pugnax. Next base: position 3,137,831 of record NW_015090891.1, read on the forward strand.
TGTGCTCCACAATAGCACTGAGAAGATAATGCAGATAGTTGCTTTGGATCTGAGTTTTTGCTACATTTTGGTTGGTTTGGGGTTTTTTTTTTTCAGACTTCACTTTTTGCTGTACTGAAACATTTCTCTCTCAATTTCTCTGCAGTGAAAATCCAAGTGACAAGTTCAGGAAACTGGGAAAAAAATATAGGGATTTGGTTCTTGTTTCTCTATGGAGCAACAGAGAACCCACAGATTCCCCCCATTAGCAGAGCCATCAGCTAACTTAGGAAGCATTTATTTGTCTTGATTTATCCTACTGCACTACAGCTTTATATCTGTTGGACTTCATGATCTGAAAGGTCCTTTCTAACCTACACAATTCTATAATTCTATGATCTGGGTGGCACAAGTTGAATTTGTGCCCCACAGAGGGGAACAGATTTAGATTGGAGATTAGAAGGGGGTTCTTTACTGTGAGGGTAGTGGAGCACTGGAACAGGTTGCCCAGGGAGGTGGTTGAGGCCCCTTCCCTGGAGATATTCAAGGAGAGGCTCGACGAGGCCCTGGGCAACCTGGTCTAGTTGGGGGTGTCCCTGCTGACTGCGGGGAGGTCGGACTAGATGACCCTTGGAGGTCCCTTCCGGCCTGGGAAATTCTATGATTCTATGATTCTATGATTCTATGATAATCTCTGGTATTTTAGTCCAGACTGAGCAGTTGATTAGAAGACAACACCCCTCCTTTCCTATTTATACACCAAAGATATCTTTAAAGGATAAAGATGTCTCTGATGAGGAAAGGCAGAGAGAAAGGCGGACTGAGAGGGGATCTCATCAATGCTGATCAATATCCAAAGGGTGGGTGTCAAGAAGATGGGGTCAGGCTCTTCTCAGTGGTGTACACTGACAGAACAAGGGCACAAACTCAAACACAGGAAATTCCATCTCAACATGAGGAGGAACTTCCTTACTGTGAGGGTGGCAGAGCCCTAGAACAGGCTGCCCAGAGAGGTGGTGGAGTCTCCTTCTCTGGAGACATTCCAAACCCCACCAGGATGTGTTCCTGTCCAACCTGCTCAGGGTGGATCTGCTTTGCAGGGGGTTGGACTAGATGATCTCTGAAGGTCCCTTCCAACTCCTACAATTTTGTGATAACAGAAGCTCCCACAAAGTGTACTTGCCATCCACACGCTCGCTGTGCCAAGCACTCAGGCCTCATGCCAACATTTAAAATGTTAAATTCCCAAACACATATTTGGAAATGATATGACTCTACATCCACTGTACATCCAAACGTAAATACCTAAAAACCACAAAAGGTGATGCAAGAAGATTTGCTTTCTATTTTAAGGCTATTTGCCATGTGGCATGTTTTAATTTCATTTAAACGTGACTCTTTTTGATGGTGTAGATGAACTTGAATGCAATGATCCTCGGAACTTCTGTCATGACAGATTCTGCTGGCCCATGCTATGAAATATGTCATGTAGAGGTCAGAATTTGCATAAACATATAGAGAGCTTTTTAAAAAACCAAGCAGTAGCTGCTCGATCAGCTGCATTAGATACTGAACATTTGCCATTTCTTTTTAGACTATTGCTATCTGTAAACAGTGGGGAATTTATGAAATATTTATACAGTGTATAATGAACGACCTCTAAAACTGCTGATTATCATTTTGTTGCTCAATAACCCTATTAGCATCTCCAAAGACAAATGCTGAAACATGATCACATGCTTAAAGCTTTAGGATACATTTAGTTACGAGGATCGCATATTAATATGAAGGTTAAGTTAATGCATAGACTATCAAAGTTGGTGAAATGTACCTTACTCCTATGGACTGGATCTGATAAATGCAATTTAAAAATAAGAAAGGACATGGAATAGAAAATAAAAACATGTCCTAAACCTGAAAATATGCCTCCAAAAAAGACAAAAAGACCCCTATGTGTGGTTGCTTGTTCAAGTCTGTTCAAGTCTGTGACCGTAAAGGCTATGAACAAAATCTTAAAAACATGACCAAAAGAAATGAGAAAAAAGATGAAGAACAGACAACCCTGTAAGATCTAAATTTGTTCCGGCAGAGTGGTAACTCTAAACTGTTATACCCACACATCTATTTTTCATCTTAAAAAATTGGTAGACATGCCAAATTCTTGATTCATAAGCAGTTATTATGAGAAAAAAAATAGAGTTTTCTTTTATTTTTCAGGATTTTGGCCCAAAAAATCTAAGTATGTGATCGAGATGATCTTGTGGGAGAGGTGCAATGGGAGGCTGATGCACAAACAGGGGTTATTACCATGTAGCGATAGGATGAGGAGTAGTGGTTTTGAACTGAAAGAGGGGAGATTTAGATGAGATATTAGGAAGAAATCCTTTCCTGTGAGGGTGGTGCGTCCCTGAAATATGTTGCCCAGAGAAGCTGTGGCTGCCCCATCCCTGGAGGGGTTCAAGGGCAGGTTGGAGGGGACTTGGAGCAACCTGGGCTGGTGGGAGGTGTCCCTGCCCAGGGGTGAGGATGGCACTGGATGGGCTTTAAGGTCCCTTGATGGCACTGGGTGGGCTTTAAGATCCCTTCCAACCCAAACCATTCAATGATTCTATGATTTAAACTTCAAAACAAACAAACAAAAAACCCTCAAGAACTGCTGGTGGCATCTTGATTGCTTCTAAGGTAGATCAGAAAATTTAAATGTGTCTCTAAAAGCAGAACTGCTGGTGGCATCCTGATTGCTTCTAACGTAGAAGATCAGAAAATTTAAATGTGTCTCTAAAAGTAGGTAGAAAGAGGAGGAATGATTTGAAAGACTACAGTCTCAGCAGAATAAGTGGCAGCATGAATGGGGAATGTCATCTCATGCCACCTTTTCTACACCTGTGTGTGTGACTGTACGTGCACACATCGGTATTACCTGTCTACTTTGTGACATTTCCAGTGCTTTTTCACCTCTGGCTGCAGTTATTTAACAAACCTTTCTGCACTCTATCAGCAGATAGGACGTTTTTCAGTTTCATACCAAATTTACAATGTTAGCTCAGTGTTTTATGCTCCTCTACAAAGCAATTTCTGATTTTCCTTCTTGCTAGAGATACTTTTGGAAGCTGGGGCATTCCAATACAAGCAAAGGTTTAGATGACAAGCACCTTTGAATAAGGAACTCAATTCTTTTGTAACATGTACCTTTAGGCTTATCTTACGTTGTCAGAGGCAGCAGGCAGGCAGTAAGTTTTACTCACCATTAAAAAATAAGAATGCTGCTGTTTTCTTTTAATCTGACATTTTATTACCAGCCAAAATTGTATCAATATATGACTCCCAGGCCCAGAATAGCTATCGAATAAATCCACGCTATCAATAACTCTGAGTTGCTGCTGCTGGAGACAGATTCCAACCTATACACCTGTAGGTCCCTGAATCAGCATTAATAAATACTGCTGCTTACCCAACTCGGGGTCCAGATAAGGTTTTAATTACCCCACATCAATCACACACTGTAACAGAGCTACCGTACTCAGGGGCTCTACAAAGATTACTGAAAAGAGTGTACTATGAGAACACCAGGAATGCCTGCAGTCACTTTTCAAGACTATTTTTAGCCAAAGGAAAGACTTAATCATTAGTTGCAGAAGGATCCATCTACGTAGTGCATTTATTGACATATGTCTTTCAGATGAAATCAGCCCTACGCAGGAGGCAAGAGAAAACATAAATTATTCAATTCTTATTCTGAAGTTTCAAGCGGAACACAAATAGAGCATCATCCTTCAAATGCACAACACAGAGCTTCTTGGGCTCGTTATTTTGCTGAAGTACTACAGGTATAATCATCCTGAAAGAGATTTTCTCTTAGTTTTGAAAATCGTACTGTAACATAAAATTAAATTCCAAGAGTTGTTATGTTTCTGGAATTCTCAATTTTAAGTCAGGAGCGGTGGCAAACTGAAGTGTGTCTTTCTGATTCTACCCAGAGCTGCAACTCAAGATCCCCAAGTACTGCTGGTAGCATCTGTCTCTCACAGAGAAGTTGTTATAGAAATATATTGAGATTCAGGAAATTTCTAGTGGATATAGTGGATCTGTTCTTTCCAGAAGGTAATGTGTACTTAATCAATGAAATATTTTTTTTTACTGCAAAGGAGAGTATTTTATATATATATAAATACTAGGTATAGATATACACAGGTAGATATAAATATGTTTATAACCAAAATGCATCTATGTATAAATGGAGTAAATAATGAGGTAGATAGATAGATAAATTAGATAGATACATAGATTAATAGATCCATAGACAGGTAAGATAGATTTTTTTCCTAATTATATGAAGTAGCTTTACCTTTTTTAATTGTCATAAAGAATAACTAAGTTACCAGTCATAGAAATATGATCTTAAATCTTTTCTGTTTATAAAAAACACACTCCTATTATAACTTTCAAAAAAACCAGTATCTGACATTGTCTAATAAACTTCAGTGGGTATTTCATTGATCTGTTCAACACATCTATGCCTTCCAGGTGATGTGAAATCAGACTCTGTTCTCACTGTTGTTCTTTTTAATACCCAATGTACTTAGTGGCAAATACCTATTTGAAAGAATTCTAATTCCTTTTTTTTTTTCCTGGAATCCTTTGTGTACCATCTCTATGGTACAGCAGTCAGACAAAGAAGAATATGAGCTAAATAAATAGGTCTTTTGGCAGGTTATTAACACATAGCACTGCAGTCTGCTGCATCCTTACTGAAGAGATGGTATTGAGTGCAGCATTCATCCCTCTGCAGAGTTCTCACACTGGTCACCTTATAGGACACAATAGATATGAAACTATAGACAAAAATGTCAACAGAAAGGAAAAAGTTGTGATATGAAGCTGGAACAGACAGAAGGTCCATCACCAGTGGAAGACAATCCTCAACTGGATCTGTTATTTTTGTACCTCAACATTCATTCCCTCAAAGTATATTTAGTGATATGTATGGAGGACCAAAAAAAAAAAAGAAGGAAAAAATCAAGATATTATGTTAAAAGCGTACCAAAAATATTCTTGATTTAGCAACTTTATCTTGAAGTTGGTGGGAAGCAGGGTACAAAATATTTCACTGAATTTCACTGAATTTTAGAAGGAAAAAATCAAGAGATAATGTTAAAAGCATACCAAAAATATTCTTGATTTAGCAACTTAATCTTGAAGTTGGTGGGAAGCAGGGTAGAAAATATTTCACTGAATTTCACTGAATTTTTAGAGTTGGAAGGGACCATAGAGATCATCTAGTCCAACTCCCCTGCTAAAGCAGGACCACCCAGAGCTTGTCAGAGCATATTACTCAGGAGCATCCAGGCAGGTCTTGAAAATCTCCAAAGAAGGGGACTCCATGACCTCCCTGGGCAGCCTGTTCCAGGGCTCTGTCACCCTCACCATGAAAAAGTTCTTCCTCATATTCAAGTGGAACCCTTTATGTCCCAACTTGTGCCCGTTGCCCCTCGTCCTCTCACTGGCAACTACTGAAAAGAGTCTGGTTCCCTCCTCCCTCAGCCCGCCCTTGAGATACTTGTAGGCATTGATAAGGTCTCCCCTCAGCCTTCTCTTCTCCAGACTAAAGAGTCCCAGCTCTCTCAGTCTCTCCTCATAAGGGAGATGCTCCAATCCTTGAATCATCTTTGTAGCCCTTCGCTGGACTCTGTCCAGCAGTTCCCTGTCCCTCTTGAACTGGGGAGCCCAGAACTGGATGCAGGATTCCAGTTGTGGCCTCACCAGTGCAGAGTAGAGGGGCAGAATGACCTCCCTTGACCTGCTGGCCACACTCTTCCCTATGCAGCCCATCTTGTAAAGATGCCTATAGTCTGACAGAATTTTCACTTTCCCCTCTACATCTGTATATATTACCATTTCCATGCCCCATACATGGGCAGAAGTCACCCCTTTTGTGTTTCCTTCCAAATACAGTTGAATTCACTCCCGGCGGCGCTCCTAATTTATGGTGACACAGGGAACATGCTTTCGTGGTAGGTGACATTAGAGAAGGCCCTCCCACTGCATCGATCCGATGCAGTTCTTGGTGCCAAGGGCAATTTCTCAAGATTGTGTAGCCTGCAAAAGAGATGACAACAGAGCTCAGAAGCTGAGATTCTCTGCACTGTGCCATGAACTTCCCAGGACCCTGTTTTTTCCATATATGAGGGGAAAACCTTCAATCCTAGGTAAAAACAAGGTAGGAGTGGCCTAAAGATTTTTTGCCAGAACGTAGGGGATGCCACTTAAAGTGGACCATAGCATCAGAGGATAATTCATATTGGAAGGGACCTCAGGGGGCCTCTAGTCCAACCTTCTTCTCAAAGGCGGGTCCGGTGTGAGATCAGACCAGATCACTCAGAGCTTCAGAGTCCAGCCTTCAAAACCTCCAAGGATAAAGGCTATACAACATCTAGGTCCCCCTGAATGGCAGATTCGCCCTCAAGTATGTCAAGAGCTCATCCTCCCCTTGTCATCCACACATACACATACACTTTGGGGTCATCTGCAAGCTTGATGATCGCGCACTCCGTTCACCTTCTCGAGATCATTGATGAAAATGATAAACAGGTCCCAGGAGAACCCCTACAGTCCTCCATTTTTTCCACGCCACCAGGTAGAGGATGACCTATTAACAACTACCCTCTGAGGGTGATCATCCACACAGATTTTGAATGTAATCAATACAAGAAGTACTGTGGAAGACACTGTTGAAAGCCGTGTTAAGGTTGATGTAAATTGTATCCGCTGCTCTCCTGTGATCCACAAATCCATTATTTCATTACAGAAAGCAATCGTGCTGGTCAGGCATGATTTGCCCTTGGTAAATCCATGCTGACTGTTCCAAATCATTTTCTTCTCCTTCATGTGCCCAGAAATGTGTTCCAGGAGGACTCACTCCATGATTTTCCCAGCTGTGTCAGCTAAACCAGGACATCTGGTCATTTCAGCCTAATTCTACTTTCAAATTAAACTCATAGTACAGGTCATAATCAAATTAAGCCAAACACTCACCTTCAGATAACAGCACCTGTCCCAGTGATGAAACTGGGATGATTTCACAACGTGTGGATACACAAGCATGTGAGTGGTAATAAAATCATCTTTAATAACTAAGAGTTATTCTTTGTGAGCAATTTCAGTGACTAAGAAAGCAGCATGAACCCTGGGGAGAAGGTGTAGACATTGATCAGGGGGAATATGTTGCATTTCAAATTTTTTAAGTATGGAAAAAGCCATCTGTAGCTCTTCTAGATCAATGGCATTCCTTAAGTTTTATTACTCTCTATTTATAATCATTTGCTGAAAGACTGAAATAAGTGTTCAAATGAGTTGCCAGGGTGCAGCTGGTGGTAGCCCCAGCCCCAGGCACTGAGCATCTCTCTGGGGAAGGGTTAAAGCTGTGTCAGAATCAGCCTGAATATGGGGGTCAGGATCAGGCCCAGTGGGGGTAACCAGGCTCAACACAGCCTTGGGGACAGCTGGGCAGGGCTGTGGGGCCAGCCCTGTCCGTGGTGTCCCTACAGGGCACCCAGGAGCCTCCCCTCACAGTCACCAGTGGCATGGAGTTGCCCTCAGCCATGCTGACCCCCAGCCCCATGGGCCAAACCTCCATGGGGGTGTGCTCAGGATGCAAAACTATAGTGGCAACTGCTACTAATATTTAGCAGATTTTATCATTTTAGAGATTTTTAACCATTCTCATCCTTTCAACTGCTATGTTTCTTCACCATCCTTCATCAGCAACCTCCAGCCTGTCTGAATTCCACAAACACATTGAAAAACTTATGCACGTTTTTATGTGCAAATGCTCCACCTTTATGTATTTTGCAAACAGAAATTCAAGTGCATTTGTATGACTTCAATATCAAATATCGCAACAATATTTTATAATTAGTCATGTACTGTTTGCAATGTCTCAAAAATTACCTAAAGAAACTATATCAACTTCTAGTGTTTTCTCATTCCCCATATTCTCATTCTCCTTCTCATAAAAAGGGAAGGTGAGGTTGGAGTAATTTAGCCAGAAAGATTTTTGCAACTTCATCTGTGTCACAGTTCAATACTATGTCCTCCCAGTGCTTCAAGACTGAAACAAATTGGTTTTCCTATTAGGAAAGACTTTTCCCTATTCACTCCCACGTTACTGCAGCCACTAAATCACTGGCAAGTCCTGAGGACGGTGACAAGGAGTCTCCCCCTTGGTTCGTTTGCAACAGAAGGATAATGAGCTGCCAGTTCAGGTCTATAACTTTTATCAGTGATTATCACACTCATTTTTATCTTTGAAGAACTTTCACTGTAATTTATTGGGAGCATATTCCCAGTTTATTTTTCCGTTTTCTATTAATTAAAAAACACATAAAGGACCCCTCAGGAAAAGCCTCCTGAAGCATTCAGATGCCCTGATGTCAACGGGGAAAGTAATAGTTGATGTGTGTTTGTGTTTCTTTGCTCTGCTGTGGGTTTTTTTGGTTTTTTTTTGGTAACGAGGCACTGGTTTATCAGTCTAGAGAGCAACACGCACAGTATGCAAAGTGTCAACCCGTCAGTTTCTAATGGATGAATCTGGAACAGACCCAGAAACCCCTGAGGAAGGAAAAGGAAAAACAGCAAAGAGGTTTGAAATGGAAAATTCATAGTATCTGTGTAGGCTACTCTTTTACTTTGCAGTTTATCATGGAATCACAGAATTGTTGGAGTTGGAAGGGACCTCTAGAGATCATCTGGTCCAACTCCCCTGCTAAAGCAGGAACGCCTAGAGCACATTACCCAGGACTGCATCCAGGTGGGTCTTGAAGATCTCCAGAGATCTTTATACCATCAATGACTTCAAATTAGAATCTGTTAAGAATGGACACTGCATATTCCAGAGTGCAAAGATTTATCCTCATTTTTACCTATGATTTTTAAAAAGCAACTTTGTGAAGGTGCTTTATAACCACCCCCTTGAACTGCATTATTGCTTAAGATTAAAAACATTCCAGTCTCAACTTTGTAGCCAAAGATTGTATTAACTTAGAATGTATTTATGAACGATCCCTGCTCTGAAAAGCAGACTCAAATTGACTTGTCCGGTGTCTGAAACTGCTTTGACTACTAATTTCTGTTAATTCCTTAGCAAGTCATCCTGATTACTTCTTAACTCGCATATTTGAAGTCTGTACTGTGGCTTGTAGGCTGTCCAAAACGTTCACAAAGTCAGGTGTTGAAAGAGAAGGTATATTAAATTGTAATAGTGCAAGGTACTGGGATTACTCATAGGGAAGCAGAAAACTGAGCCCAACCTAGAACAATTCCTACACTGAAGATACCATCCCACATACCAGTCTTTCCTATTTACTATGTGTCACACAGCCACACCAAAACACTTACCTGCTTGAC
>NW_015090891.1:3153397-3156566 GCF_001431845.1 Calidris pugnax
CCTTGAGATACTTGTAGGCATTGATAAGGTCTCCCCTCAGCCTTCTCTTCTCCAGACTAAAGAGTCCCAGCTCTCTCAGTCTCTCCTCATAAGGGAGATGCTCCTTGAATCATCTTTGTTGCCCTTCGCTGGACTCTGTCCAGCAGTTCCCTGTCCCTCTTGAACTGGGGAGCCCAGAACTGGATGCAGGATTCCAGTTGTGGCCTCACCAGTGCAGAGTAGAGGGGCAGAATGACCTCCCTTGACCTGCTGGCCACACTCTTCCCTATGCAGCCCATCTTGTAAAGATGCCTATAGTCTGACAGAATTTTCACTTTCCCCTCTACATCTGTATATATTACCATTTCCATGCCCCATACATGGGCAGAAGTCACCCCTTTTGTGTTTCCTTCCAAATACAGTTGAATTCACTCCCGGCGGCGCTCCTAATTTATGGTGACACAGGGAACATGCTTTCGTGGTAGGTGACATTAGAGAAGGCCCTCCCACTGCATCGATCCGATGCAGTTCTTGGTGCCAAGGGCAATTTCTCAAGATTGTGTAGCCTGCAAAAGAGATGACAACAGAGCTCAGAAGCTGAGATTCTCTGCACTGTGCCATGAACTTCCCAGGACCCTGTTTTTTCCATATATGAGGGGAAAACCTTCAATCCTAGGTAAAAACAAGGTAGGAGTGGCCTAAAGATTTTTTGCCAGAACGTAGGGGATGCCACTTAAAGTGGACCATAGCATCAGAGGATAATTCATATTGGAAGGGACCTCAGGGGGCCTCTAGTCCAACCTTCTTCTCAAAGGCGGGTCCGGTGTGAGATCAGACCAGATCACTCAGAGCTTCAGAGTCCAGCCTTCAAAACCTCCAAGGATAAAGGCTATACAACATCTAGGTCCCCCTGAATGGCAGATTCGCCCTCAAGTATGTCAAGAGCTCATCCTCCCCTTGTCATCCACACATGCACATACACTTTGGTGTCATCTGCAAGATTGATGATTGTGCACTCCGTTCACCTTCTCGAGATCATTGATGAAAATGATAAACAGGTCCCAGGAGAACCCCTACGGTCCTCCATTTTTTCCACGCCACCAGGTAGAGGATGACCTATTAACAACTACCCTCTGAGGGTGATCATCCACACAGATTTTGAATGTAATCAATACAAGAAGTACTGTGGAAGACACTGTTGAAAGCCGTGTTAAGGTTGATGTAAATTGTATCCGCTGCTCTCCTGTGATCCACAAATCCATTATTTCATTACAGAAAGCAATCGTGCTGGTCAGGCATGATTTGCCCTTGGTAAATCCATGCTGACTGTTCCAAATCATTTTCTTCTCCTTCATGTGCCCAGAAATGTGTTCCAGGAGGACTCACTCCATGATTTTCCCAGCTGTGTCAGCTAAACCAGGACATCTGGTCATTTCAGCCTAATTCTACTTTCAAATTAAACTCATAGTACAGGTCATAATCAAATTAAGCCAAACACTCACCTTCAGATAACAGCACCTGTCCCAGTGATGAAACTGGGATGATTTCGCAAAGTGTGGATACACAAGCATGTGAGTGGTAATAAAATCATCTTTAATAACTAAGAGTTATTCTTTGTGAGCAATTTCAGTGACTAAGAAAGCAGCACGAACCCTGGGGAGAAGGTGTAGACATTGATCAGGGGGAATATGTTGCATTTCAAATTTTTTAAGTATGGAAAATGCCATCTGTAGCTCTTCTAGATCAATGGCATTCCTTAAGTTTTATTACTCTCTATTTATAATCATTTGCTGAAAGACTGAAATAAGTGTTCAAATGAGTTGCCAGGGTGCAGCTGGTGGTAGCCCCAGCCCCAGGCACTGAGCATCTCTCTGGGGAAGGGTTAAAGCTGTGTCAGAATCAGCCTGAATATGGGGGTCAGGATCAGGCCCAGTGGGGGTAACCAGGCTCAACACAGCCTTGGGGACAGCTGGGCAGGGCTGTGGGGCCAGCCCTGTCCGTGGTGTCCCTACAGGGCACCCAGGAGCCTCCCCTCACAGTCACCAGTGGCATGGAGTTGCCCTCAGCCATGCTGACCCCCAGCCCCATGGGCCAAACCTCCATGGGGGTGTGCTCAGGATGCAAAACTATAGTGGCAACTGCTACTAATATTTAGCAGATTTTATCATTTTAGAGATTTTTAACCATTCTCATCCTTTCAACTGCTATGTTTCTTCACCATCCTTCATCAGCAACCTCCAGCCTGTCTGAATTCCACAAACACATTGAAAAACTTATGCACGTTTTTCTGTGCAAATGCTCCACCTTTATGTATTTTGCAAACAGAAATTCAAGTGCGTTTGTACAACTTCAATATCAAATATCACAACAATATTTTATAATTAGTCATGTACTGTTTGCAATGTCTCAAAAATTACCTAAAGAAACTATATCAACTTCTAGTGTTTTCTCATTCCCCATATTCTCATTCTCCTTCTCATAAAAAGGGAAGGTGAGGTTGGAGTAATTTAGCCAGAAAGATTTTTGCAACTTCATCTGTGTCACAGTTCAATACTATGTCCTCCCAGTGCTTCAAGACTGAAACAAATTGGTTTTCCTATTAGGAAAGACTTTTCCCTATTCACTCCCACGTTACTGCAGCCACTAAATCACTGGCAAGTCCTGAGGACGGTGACAAGGAGTCTCCCCCTTGGTTCGTTTGCAACAGAAGGATAATGAGCTGCCAGTTCAGGTCTATAACTTTTATCAGTGATTATCACACTCATTTTTATCTTTGAAGAACTTTCACTGTAATTTATTGGGAGCATATTCCCAGTTTATTTTTCCGTTTTCTATTAATTAAAAAACACATAAAGGACCCCTCAGGAAAAGTATCCTGAAGCATTCAGATGCCCTGATGTCAACGGGGAAAGTAATAGTTGATGTGTGTTTGTGTTTCTTTGCTCTGCTGTGGGTTTTTTTGGTTTTTTTTTGGTAACGAGGCACTGGTTTATCAGTCTAGAGAGCAACACGCACAGTATGCAAAGTGTCAACCCGTCAGTTTTTAATGGATGAATCTGGAACAGAGCCAGAAAGCCCTGAGGAAGGAAAAGGCAAAACAGCAAAGAGGTTTGAAATGGAAAATTCATAGTATCTGTGTAGGCTACTCTTTTACTTTGCAGTTTATCATGGAATCACAGAATTGTTGGAG
>NW_015090892.1:0-4101 GCF_001431845.1 Calidris pugnax
TGTAGCTCTGAATTTTGGCATGGGTGCCACTTAGAATTAATGGTGAGAACTGAAGAAAGAAGGGATTTTTATAATGAAATCATTGGGTGTTTTAGGTAGTAAATGCAAGCAAAGGTAATTAGTGCCGGTGAACCCACATCTTGTATCTTCTTGATTTTTCTCCTTTGGATTCATGTTAATTCCAGCGATCACCATCAAAGGAATTCGGTGGTGGGAGGATGTGAATAGCTTCTTTTTGCCTTCTGTTTGTTGTTGTTACACCCTGTTTAATTTTTCCTGTTGCCTTTCTGCGTGTAGATGCTGCACGTATGTCTGCCTTCTTGGTGGGGAAGGGTGGTTTTAGCATTTACTGTCCTATTCCAAATATTTTTTGCCTTCCTTGGGTTGTTTTCCGTGTAGAATAATTTGCATTATGAGACCAGTCAGTATCTGACACGTTTAGGAGATATATATTTATATGGAGATCATATATATATATATAGAGTCCATTTTACTTGCCCAATCATACGTTGAAATAGGAAGAATTTTAAAGAAGTTGCTAAAACTGTGTTGTTATTGCCGTGCTTGTTTCTAGTCAGGGTAAATGGGGAAGTGCTAGAAAATAGGAAACTGCCTTCTGCCCTGTGAAGTTAGCTGTGTTACTTTAAGTATGTTGATATATTATTAAAAAATAAGCTTTTTAGCTCATCTTTGTACTGATCTTGCTACCCTTGGGTTTGCTGATGCAGCACAGCTTGATATTTGAATTTTCTGAATGAGGGTGAGGCTGTAAACCTAAAATAGGAGAGTATTTTGTAATTGTGGGGGACAAAAGCAAGAAATCTCATGGAATATTTCCTTTCTTCCATCCCATTCCACTATTTGCCAGCCCGGGCAGGATTTACAGAACTCCTTAAAATTTGCTGCAGCCTCAAGACCTTCCCCTGCATCCCCTCCCCGGGCTGCGGTGGGGAACGATGCTGCTCTTCCAGGCAGAATAGAAATTATTCCTCTTCTTGGCAAAATACATCAAAGGTGAAAAATTACGGTGCAAATACTTTAGTAATAACCTTGTGGGGGAAGCTCGACTGCTTCTATTTTTAGGATTATTGTATTTTCTATGAGAAAGGGCTGCAGTAGCCATAATGCATTTTAAATATTGAATTTCTCTTAAAACTTCCTATTCATTTGGCAAAGGGGGGGATCTTGGACTCCTGTCTGCTGGGAGAGGAAGTGTTTATTTTTTACCTGTCTTCCTTTACCTCCTTTTGTAGATGTGTTCTGTATTATTTAATCGTCCACTTCATCTCTCCCTCAGATTCAGATGCACCTTCATTTATTTCTGGAGAGAGACTAATTTTCCTGTTAATTGAAGAAAATGATGGGAGTTTCTCTGCTAAAAACCCTGTTTTCATCGTGTTGAGGTGCTGACTTTAACGTAAATAAGTGTTAGAAAATAAGACCAAGATTCCTATAACTTTTAGGCTTCCTTTGCTGCACCCGTGTGTTTATTTGATGCCCCCAGATTATATCATTCTTGGGTGTAAATGCAATATATGTGGCTTAATGAAGCAGGTGGTTTTATGATGTGCAAGAATTTCCTTGGGCGAGCGCTGCTGAATCTTCAGTTTGTGTTGAATTTTCCTGGTTGGTATTTTCAAGTCAACTTGAAAAAAATCAGCAATAAAATCAACTTGAAAATACAGAATCACAGATTCTGTGATTCTGTATTTTCAAGTTGATTTTATTGCTGATTTTTAATTGCATTTAAGTCAAGGATCCCAGATTGCCGATTTAAAACATTTGATTGTACGCTTGTTTTTTTGTTTTTTGGTTTTTTTTTTTTTGATTTAAAACATTTGATTGTAAACTTGGTTTTTTTGGGTTTTTTTTTTTCCTTTGTGCTTCTGTTTTCCTGAAAGATATTTGTACTCCCTTCTTGGTACAACCCTTCAATTCTGTTTTCCTGAAAGATGTTTGTACTCCCTTCTTGGTACAACCCTTCAAATATTAGTCGTAAATTGTTGCCTTTTCAATGAAATTAGAACGCCTTTATTTTGGCAATTGCTTCTCTGCATGCTTATTTAAACAATAACATCTAATTAGTAACTTGAGAGTCTTTGTTTAATTTTTTTATTGTGTAGGAAACACAGAATGATACATTTCGGCGATGATGGGTGGTGGTAACTAATGTCCTTGGAAACTGGAATTCAGTTTAATGCAGTGTGGGGTCCACAATTTTGATGAATTCCTGAGAAAAACAACAGACCTCTCTCAAACGGTGGTAGCAGCAGGTATGAATTAGGGTGGTTTGTGGTCACTGCAGAGTAGATTTTCAAAATGTTTGTGTAGTTCCTGTCCCATTTCTACCCTGCCTCATGCCCATCGGCAGGGAAGGGTCTCAGGTCCATCCTCTGACCGTTCTGTGGTGGATCCTCGTTGCTCGTTTTGCCCAATGCCAAGTTGGTGGGAGATGACAGGTACTGGTGGGGAGTGCTGTCCTCTGGCTTGGAATCATGGAATCATAGAATGGGTAGAGTTGGAAGGGACCTTAAAGATCACCTAGTTCCAACCCCCTGCCCTGGGCAGGGACACCTCCCACCAGACCAGGTTGCTCCAAGCCCCCTCCAACCTGGCCTTGAACCCTTCCAGGGATGGGGCAGCCACAGCTTCTCTGGGCAACCTGGGCCAGGCTCTCACCAACCTCACAGTGAAGAGTTTCTTTCTAATATCTAATCTAAATCTCCACTTTTTCATTTTAAAACCATTACCCCTCATCCTATGCTGTCCATCCCCATCCCTCCTGTAGCCCCCTTCAGGTACTGGAAGGCCACTATAAGGTCTCCCCCTGCTTGTAAGAAGATCCTGTAGGTGAGCAGAAGCAGGACCTGGCAGTGATATCCAACTGTTTGGCATCCTCAGAATAAGCCTTTTCTCCTTCGTCGTTAGGCAGATGATATCTTCAATGCTTTTGGACCATTTTAGAAAACTTAAAAGGTACATAAAAGTGTGAACCTGTCTCAGCTCGTTTGGTGTAGAAGATAAACATCAAGAGCTCACTCAAATGAAAGATGCTTTTTTTTTTTCCCCCTTTCTTTCTTTCTCTCCTCAGATATGTAAGTGCTCTCTTTGCACGTGGATTTACAGTAAATATTTTGCATCCCCACTGCTTGTAAGAAGATCCTGTAGGTGAGCAGAAGCAGGACCTGGCAGTGATATCCAACTGTTTGGCATCCTCAGAATAAGCCTTTTCTCCTTTGTCGTTAGGCAGATGATATCTTCAATGCTTTTGGACCATTTTAGAAAACTTAAAAGGTACATAAAAGTGTGAACCTGTCTCAGCTCGTTTGGTGTAGAAGATAAACATCAAGAGCTCACTCAAATGAAAGATGCTTTTTTTTTTTCCCCCTTTCTTTCTTTCTCTCCTCAGATATGTAAGTGCTCTCTTTGCACGTGGATTTACAGTAAATATTTTGCATCCCCAAATAAGTAGGTACCCACTTTAGGATTTTTTTAGGTTTTTTTCTAGCTGGCCGTGTGAGCGGAGGGGTTGAGCAGGACAGCAGTAGGAGGGAGGTCAAGAGGCTGCATAAAACCCCCCCACGCTTTGTCAGAAGGTATTTTTCTTATGTGGCAGCAAAAACAGCAACCACGGAAGGCAAAATAAGTCGGGTGCTGTTTCTCTCAGATGTGTAAGTGCTCTCTTTGCATGTGGATTTACAGTAAATATTTTGCATCCCCAAATAAGTAGGTACCCACTTCAGGTTTTTTATTTAGGTTTTTTTCTAGCTGGCCGTGTGAGCGGAGGGGTTGAGCAGGACAGCAGTAGGAGGGAGGTCAAGAGGCTGCATAAAACCCCCCCACGCTTTGTCAGAAGGTATTTTTCTTATGTGGCAGCAAAAACAGCAACCACGGAAGGCAAAATAAGTCGGGTGCTGTTTCTCTTTGTTGACACCAAGGATTCCCAGGAGTAGAAGCTGTGGAGCAAAAAGCAATTTCAACGTCTTGTTTGAAATGCCGCCTACGGATCCGTTTGTCGTGCGATCCCTCGAACCATCCAAACCCGGGTGGTGAATTTGTCTGTTTTGATGGCTTGTTTCCTCTGTGGATGGGAAGGTCTTC
>NW_015090892.1:4232-13478 GCF_001431845.1 Calidris pugnax
GTGGATTTACAGTAAATATTTTGCATCCCCAAATAAGTAGGTACCCACTTCAGGTTTTTTATTTAGGTTTTTTTCTAGCTGGCCATGTGAGCGGAGGGGTTGAGCAGGACAGCAGTAGGAGGGAGGTCAAGAGGCTGCATAAAACCCCCCCACGCTTTGTCAGAAGGTATTTTTCTTACGTGGCAGCAATAACAGCAACCACGGAAGGCGAAATAAGTCGGGTGCTGTTTCTCTTTATTGACACCAAGGATTCCCAGGAGTAGAAGCTGTGGAGCAAAAAGCAATTTCAACGTCTTGTTTGAAATGCCGCCTACGGATCCGTTTGTCGTGCGATCCCTCGAACCATCCAAACCCGGGTGGTGAATTTGTCTGTTTTGATGGCTTGTTTCCTCTGTGGATGGAAAGCTCTTCAAAGGCTGCCCTACAAGAGGTTGACATTCTTCTTCACAGAGAGGTGGTTGTTCCAGGAGATCCATTAACGCGCTGCCGCTTAACAAGTTCTTTGGGAGTTGAGAGGGACCTGGACAGGCTGGAGAGGTGGGCTCGTGCAAATTGCATGAGGTTCAACCAAGCCAAGTGCAGGGTCCTGCACCTGGGACGTGGCAACCCCAGGCACAAATACAGGTTGGGTGGAGATTGGCTGGAGAGCAGCCCTGAGGAGAGGGACTTGGGAGTGCTTATGGACAAGAAGCTCAACATGAGCCAACCGTGTCCTGGGCTGCATCAGGAGAAGTGTGGCCAGCAGGTCTCGGGAGGTGATTCTGCCCCTCTACTCTGCACTCATGAGACCCCACCTGGAATAACTGTGTCCAGCTTTGGAGTCCTCAACACAGAAAGGACATGGACCGGCTGGAACAGGTGCAGTGGAGGGCCACCAAGATGATCAGAGGGATGGAGCACCTCTCCTATGAAGACAGGCTGAGGGAGCTGGGATTGTTCAGCCTGGTGAAGAGGAGGCTCCGGGGAGACCTTATAGCGGCCTTTCAATACCTGAAGGGGGCCTATAGAAGAGCTGGGGAGGGACTCTTTGCCAGGAAGGGTAATGATAGGACAAGGGGAAACGGTTTTAAATTGGAAGAAAAAAGATTCAGATTAGATCTCAGGAAGAAATTTTTTACTCTGAGGGTGGTGAGACACTGGAACAGGTTGCCCAGGGAAGTTGTGGCTGCCCCATCCCTGGAAGTGTTCAAGGCCAGGCTGGATGGGGCCTTGAGCAACCTGCTCTAGTGGGAGGTGTCCCTGCCCAGGGCAGGGGGGTTGGAACTAGATGATCTTTGAGGTCCCTTCCAACCCAAACCATTCTATGATTCTATGAAGGGTCCGATTCTCTTCATTTACACCAGCGTGGAACCGGATGGGAATTGTTAATTGAGCTTTTGTAATCTGGGGAGGCATCCAAAAGAACAATTCATTTGATGGGTTTTGTGGAAATTAAGGTCAAAAAGGAATATTAGATCATCTGTGCTAATTATGAGTAAATTAGACGGCGCAACTTCTAGCAGTAAACTAAATACACTCTTTGAGTCCTTATGGCCTGAACTCTGTTGTGAGCAAGCGGTGGGAGAGAAGAGAGTATTAATTGCAGAGTCTGCTTTGATGGGGCATGGCTGAAGGTTCACCTGAGCACAGGTCATGGAGCAGAGGAAGAGGGAAGGGGATTGCTTCCTTCCTGGACTTAATCTGATACTGGGACTGATCCTGAGCATGTCAGACACGATGCTCTGGGGTGCCTGAGAAAAGGCCACCACAGAGGTCACCCCACAACACTGAGGCTCTGTCATCTTTGTAGCTGTCTTTTTGGTAGCTGTTGGCTGGGGTTAGATTATCCTTAGCTTCCTCTTGGCCAGGTGAAACAAGCCCAAGTTCACAGAGTCACAGAATGGTGGGGGTTGGAAGGGACCTCTGGAGACCATCCAGTCCAACCCCCTGCCAGAGCAGGGCCACCCAGAGCAGGTTGCACAGGAACGTGTCCAGGTGGGGTTGGAATGTCTCCAGAGAAGGAGGCTCCACCACCTCTCTGGGCAGCCTCTGCCAGGGCTCTGCCACCCTCACAGGAAAGAAGTTCCTCCTCATGTTGAGATGGAACTTCTTCTGTGCAAGTTTGTTCCCATTTCCTCTTGTCCTGTCACTGGGCACCACTGAGAAGAGTCTGGCCCCATCCTCTTGCCCCCCGCCCTTTAGCTCTTGCTCAGCATCCATGAGGTCCCCTCTCAGTCTGTTCTTCTCCATCTGAACAGCCCCTGGGTTCTCAGCCTTTCCTCATCAGAGAGATCCTCCAGTCCCTCATCACCTTCATAGCCTCTGCTGGACTCTCTCCAGCAGTTCCCTGTCCTACTGGAACTGGGGGGTCCAGAACTGATCCCATTGTTCCAGGTGTGACCTCCCCAGGGCAGAGCAGAGGGGGAGGATGACCTCCCAGACTCCCTCAACTTGTTTTCCTCAGTCCTGTGCTGTACTCCCTGATCATCTTGGCAGCTCTCTGCTGGGTTTTCATTGGTTCGTTTGATGTCGTTCTTGGACAAGGGAGTCCACCACCTGCCAGGTGTTGCCTCGCCACTGCCAAGCTGGGGCCAGTAATGACTTCTCTTGACCTGCTAACCACATTCTTCCTAGCATAGCTCAGTGTGAGGTTTGCTTTATTAGAGTTGAGCGCGCGTGGCTGACACATGTTCATCTTGATATCAGCTGAAACACAAGCCCTTCAGCAGGGCTGCTACTGAGCTGCTACGTTCCCAGCCCGTCCCGATTTAACGGTTATTCTGCTGGAGGTGTGCAACTTCCTACTTCTCCTTGTGGAACTTTGGGATTGTCAAGCTTTGTGAGTGTCCAGATTTGGAGTCCTCAGCACAGGAAGGTCATGGACCTGTTGCCTCCTAACATAGCTCAGTGTGAGGTTTGCTTTGTTAGAGTTGAGTGCGTGTGGCTGACACATGTTCATCTTGATATCAGCTGAAACACAAGCCCTTCAGCAGGGCTGCTACTGAGCTGCTACGTTCCCAGCCCGTCCCGATTTAACGGTTATTCTGCTGGAGGTGTGCAACTTCCTACTTCTCCTTGTGGAACTTTGGGATTGTCAAGCTTTGTGAGTGTCCAGATTTGGAGTCCTCAGCACAGGAAGGTCATGGACCTGTTGGAACAGGTCCAGAGGGGGCCATGAAGATGCTTCAAGGGCTGGAGCCCCTCTGCTGGGAGAACAGGCTGAGAGAGTTGGGGGGGTTCAGCCTGGAGAAGAGAAGGCTCCAGGGAGACCTTGGAGCCCCTTCCAGTCCCTCAAGGGGCTCCAGGAGAGATGGGGAGGGACTCTTGATGAGGGAGGGGAGCCCTAGGAGGAGGGGGAAGGGTTTGACCCTGCAAGAGGGGAGATGGAGATGAGATGTGGGGAAGAACTTGTTTGGTGGGAGGGTGGTGAGACCTGGGTGCCCAGGTTGCCCCGAGAAGCTGTGGCTGCCCCATCCCTGGAGGGGTTGAAGGCCAGGTTGGAGGGGGCTTGGAGCAACCTGCTCTGGTGGGAGGTGTTGCTGTCCATGAGAGGGGGTTGGAACAAGTTCATCTTGAAGGTCCCTTCCAACCCAAATCATTCTATTGATGATTTGGCCCAGCCCTCACATTTCTAAAGGTCTCATTCAGTTTAAGTTCTACTGGTGGTGTCTGCAAATCTCCTGAAGGAAGGGTGGTGGGCTTCAAGTAATTCATGAAGTTTTTGGACAACACTCCCCCAGGTTTCGTCCCCTGGCCACCAACTGGATGTTGAGCTGTTGAGTCCTTTGAGCTCAGTGGTCCAGATTATTTTGAAGCCATTTACACACATATCTTTGATTGTAGTAATTGCCTTAATAGGTAGCTGCAAAATTTTGATAGGTATGTTCAGAGTCTCCAAAAAACCCCCCAGAAATGTAAAATAGGCTGTTTTGGATGTAGAGGTTCCAAGATCAGGAGCGACTGATATAATCATCTGGTTGTAACTCGAAATTGGCTGAAAAATTCTCCCAAAGCTTGGAATATGGAGCATTTTGGAAACATTTAATGTTCACACTTTGCTCACACAAAGCAACAGTGAGCCCATTGTTATTCCTGATAAATGTTCACGGTGTTTAATTGCTCTCCCTCTCCTTTTAAAGGAAGTGCCAGGAAAGAATTAAAAATCTCCTTCTGGTGGCTTGAAACAAGCGGAGGCTTCGCAGGAGCTGTCGTTTGGGCAGGAGAACTCCAGGAAAGGAGCTTTGGCTCGTCCTGCCCAGGGTGGAGGGACAGGGCAGAGCCTGATGCCAGATAAATAGTGGGTGGGGAGCGGGATAAGGTCTGAAGTTGGCAACTAGAGAAGGGTTGGGAAAGATGGGGAGGAAATGAGAGAAGTTCTGAGATGGGTGAGGAACCGTGTGGGGCCCTTCTTGCCAGGGAGAAGGCAGAGACCTCCCAGCGTTTTCCAATTTCATGGAAGTTGTTCAGCCAGATCCTGTGCACAAAGAGAGAAATGTGGGATGCAGGAGGATGGAGAGGAGAAAGGTAGATGTTTTCACCCTCCTCTGTCCTCCTAGGGAGGGTAGCAGAGTCTGAGGTTCATTAAATCTTGACAGGTCCTTCTGATACAATGCTTGGAAAGCTCTTCTGTCCTTGGCTCATCCTTTTATCTACCGAGTCTTCAGATACTTAAATTTTATCTACTTCTGAACTTTATAGAACTCCAGACAGCTTTTCAGCCCAATTTAATTTGGACTAAAAGAAAAAAGCAGGGTTTGATTTCAGACCCAGTCAGCCAGGCAGCAGTTAGAAAAGTGTAATTAGACTTGTAATTGGAACGCATCTTAGGCAATTAGTTTTTGTAAATGTGTATAATTTAGCCCAAAGTTAAAGGGTCAGGAGGAACTTGCTGTGAAAGAGGTTAAGGAATAAGAAGGATAATTTCTAGGCTTTTTGATGCTAATGTCTGACACAGCTGGAGAGGAGCACATCCATTGTCAGCGTTAGGTTCATGGTTGGACTCGATGATCTGAGAAGTCACAGAATCACAGAATGATCTGGGGTTGGAAGGGACCTCTGGAGATCACCCAGTCCAACCCCCTGCCAGAGCAGGGCCACCCAGAGCAGGTCCCACAGGAACGTGTCCAGGTGGGGTTTGAATGTCTCCAGAGAAGGAGACTCCACCACCTCTCTGGGCAGCCTCTGCCAGGGCTCTGCCACCCTCACAGTGAAGAAGTTCCTCCTCATGTTGAGATGGAACTTCTTATGTTCAAGTTTGTGCCCATTTCCTCTTGTCCTGTCCCTGGGCACCACTGGAAAAAGACTGGCCCCATCCTCCTGACACCCATGACATCAAAAATCCAACCTCCACAAACATGTAGGTGGACAACAAAAATCCAACCTCCACAAACATGTAGGTGAGTCAGAGCTTCTGCTTTGACTTTGTCTCCCAGTATCCATTCCAAGAACAGCCTTCACCAATCCATGGGGGATGCTGGAGCAGCAGCAGCAGAGATTTAACAAATCCCCCCTAAAAAGAAATAAAATAAAAATCCCAGGGTTGGAGAGAACGGAGACCTGCT
This sequence comes from Calidris pugnax, assembly GCF_001431845.1. Classification (NCBI taxonomy): domain Eukaryota; kingdom Metazoa; phylum Chordata; class Aves; order Charadriiformes; family Scolopacidae; genus Calidris; species Calidris pugnax. The sequence continues at coordinate 9,773 of NW_015090892.1, forward strand.
CCATGTGAGTCCGTCCGTTCAGCTTTGAAGGAAACTTCTGAGAAATGGGAGTATTTAAGGAGCTGAGCTGGTGCTTACGGTGGTGGGATCCCATCCTACCCCCACCACACCACGTACATTCTTTACACCAAAAGGGACGCGGGGTCTTATCTGTGTGATTACGTCGCGGTAGTCGGGATGTTTTTCTTTTTTGAATCATAGAATCATAGAATTGCCCAGGCCGGAAGGGACCTCCAAAGGTCATCTAGTCCCACCTCCCCGCAGTCAGCAGGGACACCCCCAACTAGACCAGGTTGCCCAGGGCCTCGTTGAGCCTCTCCTTGAATATCTCCAGGGATGGGGCCTCAACCACCTCCCTGGGCAACCTGTTCCAGTGCTCCACCACCCTCACAGTGAAGAACCCTCTCCTCATCTCCAGTCTAAATCTGTTCCCCTCCAGCTTGAAGCCATTGCCCCTCGTCCTGTCACTGCAGGCCTTTCTAAACAGGTTCTCCCCAGCCTTCCTGTAGGCCCCCTTCAGGTACTGGAAGGCTGTTATTAGGTCTCCCCAGAGCCTCCTCTTCTCCAGGCTGACCAACCCCAGCTCCCTCAGCCTGTCCTTGAAGCAGAGGTGCTCCAACCCCCTGATCATCCTCGTGGCCCTCCTCTGGACCCGCTCCATCAGGTCCATGTCCTTCTTATTATTGAGGGCTCCAGACCTGCACACAATACTCCAGGTGAGGTCTCACCAGAGCAGAGTAAAGCGGAAGAATCCCCTCTCTGGACCTGCTGGCAACGCATCTTTTGATGCAGCCCAGGATGGGATTGGCCTTCTGGGCTGCAGCTGCCCACTGCCTGCTCATGTCCAGCTTCTCCTCCACCAGCACCCCCAAGTCCCTTTCCTCAGGGCTGCTTTCCAATCCCTCACCCCCCAGTCTGTACTGATGGTGAGGATTGTTCCAGTCCAGGTGCAGAACCTTGCATTTGCTCTTGTTGAACCTCATGAGGTTCACCTGGGCCCACCTCTCCAGCCTGTCCAGGTCCTTTTGTATGACATCCCATCCCTCTGGTGTATCCACAACACCACACAGCTTGGTATCGTCCGCAAACTTGCTGATGGTGCCTTTAATCCCCCTGGTACCTTTAATCCCCCTGTCTATATCATTGATAAAAATGTTTTGCAATCCTTTTGTCAGGAAAGGAGCAGCCGTTGAGCCTCAGAGGTCAGGCTGGGGGGGTGGTGGTGGGGGAGAAAAAAAAGGCTCTGCTTCTCAGCCATGTGTTACTCATTTGCTTGGCATTTTTGACACCGCTTATTCCGATGGTGTGCAGCTGCTCCTTCCCAGCCTCTTGGTTTTGGGGTAAGATTGAATGGTTAAGAGAGAAATGGCAAAACCTCTTCCCGGAATCTTACGGCACGACTCGCACACGTAGCGGGGTGTGCGGGGAACATGTTTCCAAGACTTACCAGACCCCCCCCTAATTATGGTTTGCCCTTTCCAGCTTGAGAAAAACAACTTCAGTGTGTTTTGGAGTCCAAAAGAACGGAGCTGCGGTGCTTGTGACCGGCTGCACCTGGGTTTTACCATAATTCTCTGCCCGTTATTTATGGTTCATGGTCTGCTCTCTGCGTGACCCACGTTTTGTCTGCACAGATGCTGGGAGGGCTGGAGCCCCTCTGCTGGGAAGGGGGGGGCTGAGAGAGTTGGGGGGGTTCAGCCTGGAGAAGAGAAGGCTCCGGGGAGACGTTGGAGCCCCTTCCAGTCCCTAAAGAGGGGGGGCTCCAGGAAAGCTGGGGAGGGACTCTTGATGAGGGAGGGGAGCCACAGGAGGAGGGGGAAGGGTTTTAAGTTGAAAGAGGAGAGATTGAGATGAGATATTAGACTCATAGAATCATAGAATGGTTTGGGTTGGAAGGGACCTCAAAGATCATTGAGTTCCACCCCCCCTGCCATGGGCAGGGACACCTCCCACTAGAGCAAGGAAGGAGGATATATATTCCTCCCTCAAAATATATAAATATATATATATATATATATATACCTCCCTCAATATTAGGGAGGAATTTCTCACTCAAGTTGCACCAGGGGAGGTTCAGGCTGGATATTAGGAAAAATTTTTTCACTGAAAGGGTTCTCAGCCATTGGAATGGGCTGCCCAGGGAGGTGGTTGAGGCCCCATCCCTGGAGGTGTTCAAAAGACGGGTTGATGTAGTGCTGGGAGGTATGGTTTAGTGATGATGCTCCTTGTTTGTTGTGTGGGTGTCTATTTTTGTCAGTTAGGTTGACGGTTGGACAAGATGATCTTGAAGGTCCCTTCCAACCTAGAAGATTCTGTGATTCTATATCCACTCTGAGGGTGGTGAGAGCCTGGCCCAGGTTGCCCCGAGAAGCTGTGGCTGCCCCATCCCTGGAGAGGTTCAAGGCCAGGTTGGAGGGGGCTTGGAGCAACCTGATCTAGTTGAAGATGTCCCTGGATGGAACTGGGTGGTCATTAAGACCTCTTCCCACCCAAACCATTCTCTGATTCTTTGACTAACGATGTATTTTGTGGAAGAAGCCTGCAAAGGAGACTTGGAGCACGGTGTCAGGATAAGCGCAGTATCACTCAGGTACAACAAATGCAAACCCTGGAAGAGTGGGTTCTTATTTCTTATTTTTTTTTTAATAGCAGTAGCAATCTAACCGTATGATTAAGAGTGAGAGTCCAAAAGCAGCAGGTTAATAAAATCCTGCTGCCATCCAAGGAAAGCCTCAGCTTCTCCCAATTCTGAAGGCTGAGAACCTGAGAGATGGAGCTCCTGACTCCGCTGTTATCTCTGACCTACTTGGAACCCAAATGTTTTAACAAACTGTTTGTTCAATGCTCAACTATTATTATTTATTTTTTTTAAAATCATACCGCATTTGGGTTGAATATAATCCTCTGACCGTGGACTAATAGATAAACATTGTCTACAGAAAATTGAATCATTTCCTGTGGTCTAAATTTTTTCTGCTGACAAATACTTGTGGTGTTCTTCTTCCACTGCAAACCCGAGCAATCACAAAGGATAGTAAATTGAGTCAAACCTCCTCTCCTTGGCAGGATTTCCCTTATGACTAAATTCAATATGAACAAAGAGGACAAGGGCAAATAACTTCACTTATTCAGGTCATTTTTTATAAGAATCATGAAAGTTAGATAGAAAAGGCCTATTAGATTATCTCGCCCCTCTTCCATCTTGCCAGTTCTGGCTTGTTCTCTTCGGTAACCTTGTGAAATTTTCCGTGTCCAAATGGCAGAAAGATAATTTTCCTGCCTCTGATTATTTTTTATTTCTTTTTTTTTGGAGTGGAAAAGGAGGGATGGTTTTCTCTCTGAGCTAGCAAATACTTTGTACGCTTCTACACAGCTCAATTTTAATTTCTACGACTGTCTCCTCTTCACTCATTTTGTGTTCCTCTTTTTTTGAGCACCCTGATCTTATCAGGAGGCACGTTCCCTACGCTTTGGCCTCTGTTTTTAATTCCAGCCCGTTATTCTCGTTGTTCAAGTATTGAAATCACCCCGAGGCCATCTGTAACAATTTCACCCCTTTGTGTTCCTGCCCTTCAAGTCCTTGCCAGGATTAATGTACGAACAACAACAGATTGTTCTTCCTCTATAGTGGGAAATGTTTCTAGCGCTCTTCAGATTAAAATAATTTCAAATCCTCTTAAAGATAGGGTTTCCTCCCCCCCCCCCC
>NW_015090892.1:13488-22923 GCF_001431845.1 Calidris pugnax
TAAGATGACTTAAAAAACCCCCAAGACAATACAAACAGAGCCTCTTAGCAATGGGAAAAGAACGTGAATAATTGGATAGAAGCTCGTCAGGGTGGCAGCTACGGAGCTTGTGGCAAAGGGGTTTGACTCAACGCACGTGTTTTAATTGCTGTGCAGCTTCTCACAGGCGTGAAGGAAGAAGCAGAACCTTTTGGACATTTGTTGCTCTAAATCACAGTGCCATCAGTAGCATTACTGCATCCAGAATAAAGCTAAAGTTAATTGTAGAATCATAGAATGGTTTGGGTTGGAAGGGAGCTTCAAAGATCATCTAGTCTAACCCTCTGCCATGAGCAGGGACATCTTCAACTAGACCAGGTTGCTCCAAGCCCCCTCCAACCTGGCCTTGAACCCCTCCAGGGATGGGGCAGCCACAGCTTCTCAGGGCAACCTGGGCCAGGCTCTCACCACCCTCACACCAAAGAAGTTCTTCCTGAGATCTCATGTCATCCTGTGTCTCCTCTCCTTCATCCAGAGTCCGTCCCCATCTCTCCTGGAGCCCCTTGAGGGACTGGAAGGGGCTCCAAGGTCTCCCTTTTCAGGCTGGATATTAGGAAAATTTTTTTCACTGAAAGGGTCATCAGCCATTGGAATGGGCTGCCCAGGGAGGTGGTTGAGGCACCATCCCTGGAGGTGTTCAAAAGACGGGTTGATGTAGTGCTGGGAGGTCTGGTTTAGTGATGATGCTCCTTGTTTGTTGTGTGGGTGTCTATTTTTGTCAGTTAGGTTGACGGTTGGACAAGATGATCTTTAAGGTCCCTTCCAACCTAGAAGATTCTGTGATTCTGTGATTCTCTTCTCCAGGCTGAACCCCCCCAACTCTCTCAGCCTGTCCTCCCAGCAGAGGAGCTCCAGCCCTCCCAGCATCTCCATGGTGGCCTCCTCTGGCCCCGCTCCAAACAGGTCCATGTCCTTCTGATGTTGGTGGCCCCAGAACTGGAGGCAGCACTGGGTGGGGGGTGTCTCCCCAGAGCGGAGCAGAGGGGCAGAATCCCCCCCCTGGCCCTGCTGGCCACGCTGCTGGGGATGCAGCCCAGGATGTGGGGGGTTTTCTGGGCTGCCAGGGCACCTTGCAGGCTCATGTTGAGCTTCTCATCCACCAACACCCTCAAGTCCTTCTCCTCAGGGCTGCTCTCAATCTGTTCTCTGCCCAGCCTCGATTTGTGCCTGGGATTGCCATGACCCAGGTGTAGGACCTTACACTTGGTCTGGTTGAACTTCATGAAGTTTGCATGGTCCCACCTCTCCAGGTCCTTTTAGATGGCATCCCTCCTGTCCCGCGTGTTGCCCGTGCCACACAGGGTTTGGAAGGAATTTACTGATGAGAAGTTTATTTGCATATCTGCCAACTGAAAAAGTCATCGAGCCAGTAATTTCTTTTGATGATCACGGTGTTATGGCCGGGTGGAGGTGCTGGTGAAATGACAGATCTCATCTTCTTTTCAAAAACATAATCTGGGTTATGACCTTTGAGTGAGTTGGGAACGGGTCTCGTGTCACTGGGGAACAGGGAATCTATAGTTTGAGGCAGTAAAATTGTTCATCACGATTTTGGAGCTTGCACCGTGTGAGGTGTGGTCCTACACCAGCAGGTCCGGGGACCACACACATGGATCTTCATCTCTTCAACTATAAATTTCTAGGGCTTGAATTTTGGAGGGAGAACAAAGAAAAGGAAGGTGGCCAGCTCAGTCTGGGGGGGGGGGGAATTAGGTGCTTTAGTCTGTTAGCATCTTAAAAAAGTCTCAGCATCTCTACTTGGAGCTCTCCAGCCTCTGCTGGGTTCCCTCAGGACTGTAGACTCTTGGGTAACGTCAGGAAAATGAAGCAAGTCTATAATTTATGAGCTTGAGATGGATTGAACGTGACAGGGAAACCAACTGAAAATAAGGACACGAAGAATGAACGTTTGTGAAAGCAGCAGAGGGTTCTTGGAAACTGGTAGCGTTTCTTAATGGGACCGATACGCTGGATAACGACGGGGAAAGAAACCTTTAGTGTCTGACAACGTGGCTTTTTTGGATAATTGATGTTTATGATACACATATTCGGTTATATTTTAGTCTGAAAAATGATACATCCTGAGTTTGGGTCAGACGCTTAGGAAAACAATATTTTATGCTTAACAAAATGTATATATATGTACATATTACTATATATATGTTCTTCCCTGGAGAAGAGAAGGCTCCAGGGAGACCTTGGAGCCCCTTCCAAGTCCCTCAAGGGGCTCCAGAAATCACAGAATCACAGGGTAGAAAGGCTTTGCAGAGGGATCTGGACAGGCTGGATGCTGGGAGGGCTGGAGCCCCTCTGCTGGGAGGACAGGCTGGGAGAGTTGGGGGGGTTCAGCCTGGAGAAGAGAAGGCTCCGGGGAGACCTTGGAGCCCCTTCCAGTCCCTAAAGTGGGGGGGCTCCAGGAAAGTTGGGGAGGAACTCTTGATGAGGGAGGGGAGCCCTAGGAGGAGGGGGAAGGGTTTGACCCTGAAAGAGGGGAGATGGAGATGAGATGTGGGGAAGAACTTGTTTGGTGGGAGGGTGGTGAGACCTGGTTGCCCAGGTTGCCCCGAGAAGCTGTGGCTGCCCCATCCCTGGAGGGGTTCAAGGGCAGGTTGGAGGGGGTTTGGAGCAACCTGGTGTGGTGGGAGGTGTCCCTGCCCAGGACAGGGGGTTGGAACTGGATCATCTTTAAGGTTCCTTCCCACCCAAACCATTCTAGGATTCTGTGATAGATTTCTCTGTCTCCATATCTTCATCTCACGTGCTGGTGCTGGTCCCCTTGTAGGAACACACACCTCAGGGATGGTGTCCCTGCCCTTCATGGCTTGACTTTTCTCTCAGTGTCCCCAAACAGCCTCTGTGCTGTGGGGTTTGTCTCTCTTTAAAAATTGAAGAGGACACTATGGTCTGTGGCAACACGCAGTGATTTTATTTAAAAATATTCCTTTTTAGGGGTTGAGTTGTTTAACTGTGGGATGGGATAAAACTATGACATCCTTTCTCTTCCCTTCTCCATAAAACACATGTATGTGAGGGTGACCATGTACAGACTTGCAATAAATTAATTTTGTTTGCAAAAGCGCTGTAATTATCCAGTTCTCCTGCCAATTTGGCACAGGAAGACAAGGAAAATCTCCAGTGGAATGTTTTCCCCGTGAAAAGTCTTTCTGTATGTTTTTTTTTTTATTTATTTTGCTTTTCCTGTAGCATGAACATCATAATCTGATTGGCAAAGCTTTTTTTTTAAAAAAAAAGGACTCGCATAGCTGATAGCGTGAAATTATTATCTATAAAAGAGGTTTTGCATCCGTGAGGGGGAGGAAAAAATAAAAAAAAGCAAAGTGGGAGCTGCGGGGTTGTCTTCTCCAGGAGAAGTGACGGGTGGCAGTGACCTGGAAGGCATCCAGCTGGTGTCTCTCCTTCGCTACCAGCGCGGCGTTTCTCCATCTTTTTAACTCAATTCTCGCTCTGGGTGGCAGCTGTTTTCATTCTTCTGCCAAAGAGAGTTTCAGGGGAGGGAAGAAAAAAAAAAAAGAAAAAGAACTGCAAAGGAAGGAATTGTTTAGAATATTGGGTCTAAAGATAGATGATGGTGGTGATCGCTGGTTCCATTTTTAGCCCGGCTTCCTAAAGAGCTGAGGCTTCCACGGCGGTGACATCTGTTCGTCTGCTGCTTCCTCGCAGATTTGGAGCACGTGGGTCAACTTCAACCAAATTTTGATTAAAAAAAAAAAAAAAAATGTTTTCTACCAGGGTTTGATGTTTCGTGGATGGGGATGTTTGGGGAAGGGCAGCGGTGATGTCTTTTTCGATTGCCTGACTGCAGGCACCGTCAACGGGGCATGGGAGGGAATCATGGAGTAGTTTGGGTTGGAGGGCACCTTTGAAGGTCGTCTAGTCCCACCTGCCATGGGCAGGGACATCTTCGACCAGAGCAGGTTGCTCCAAGCCCCATATAACGTGATCTGGAATGTTTCCAGGGATGAGGAAGCCACAGCTTCTCGAGGCAACCTGGGCCAGCTATAATGTGATCTGGAATGTTTCCAGGGATGGGGCAGCCACAGCTTCTCTGGGCAACCTGGGCCAGGCTCTCCCCACCCTCCCAGCAAAGAAGTTCTTCCCCACATCTCATCTCAATGGCTCAAGTTGCAATCTCTTATGGCCTCAAGTTGTGCCAGGGGAAGTTCAGATTGGATATTAGGAAAAATTTCTTCATGGAAAGGGTTATCCAGCATTGGAATAGGCTGCCCAGGGAAGTGGTTGAGGCACCATCCCTGGAGGTGTTCAAAAGACGGGTTGACATGGTCCTCAAGAATATGGTTTAGTGGTGTGGTTTTTTTATTTATTGCTTATTTCTTATTTATTTTTTTGTCAGAGTTAGGTTGATGGTTGGACTAGATGATCTTTAAGGTCCCTTCCAACCCAGACAATTCTATGACTCTATGATTCAATCTCCCCTCTTTCAGTGTCAAACTCTTCCCTCTCCTCCTAGGGCTCCCCTCCCTCATCAAGAGTCCCTCCCCAGCTTTCCTGGAGCCCCTTGAGGGACTAGAAGGGGCTCCAAGGTCTCCCCGGAGCCTTCTCTTCTCCAGGCTGACCCCCCAACTCTCCCAGCCTGTCCTCCCAGCAGAGGGGCTCCAGCCCTCCCAGCATCCAGCCTGTCCAGATCCTTCTGCAAAGCCTTTCCACCCTCCAGCAGATCAACACTCCCACCCAACTTGGTGTCATCTGCAAACTTACTGGGAGGTGCCCTCAGTCCAGATCATTGATAAAGATATTAAAGAGAAATGGCCCCAATACCAAACCCTTCACCCTCCAACTTCTCCTGCTCATCTACACCTGGTGAAGACCACGTTCTCCTGCATCCACCCCCAGGCAGGCTTTGTGGGTATCCATTCCTGGTTCCTTCAGCCGTGGGACAGCATCAAGGCTGTTTCTTTGGAAATCACAACCGACCTGGAGAATAAGGGCTGTGACTCTACTTCTGGAGAGGACTTTGCCCCCGTTTGGGATCAGAAATGTTTTAAGGGGCTCTTAAGGCTTTTGTAACGGGATGGTAAAATGCTGCGACTGCAAGGAGTTCTTTAAGATGTCCGGGGAGCTCCCGGCGGAGAGAAATAAACTGGTGACCTGGAAAAAGAAAACCAAGGAAGCAAGATTAGTCTGCTCAACAGGGAACACCATCATGGGATTTATTTGTGTTCCTGAGAAAGCACCAGCCTGAAAGATTTTATACAGTGAAATCGGATGGTTTATAGTCAGAGAGAAAAAACCAGTAAATTTGGGGTTGTTTGGGTCTTTTTTTTTTTTTTCGTTCCTGGGTGGGGAATCTGTGAGTGCTTTGGAGAAGCTGCTCTGGATGATATATTTTATTTAGCATCCGTCACGGCGGTTTGTAGGATCTCTAGTGATAGAGCCTGTCCTGGGAAAAGCCTGAAATCCAAAATCATGAAATATTTAGCGGACAATTCATGGCTAATGGGTTCCAGATCTGCGCCGGTAGCGCAGGATCCGTAACAAAAGGCTCTGTGTGCCAATGCCAAGTCTGGATGATATATTTTATTTAGCATCCGTCACGGCGGTTTGTAGGATCTCTAGTGATAGAGCCTGTCCTGGGAAAAGCCTGAAATCCAAAATCATGAAATATTTAGCGGACAATTCATGGCTAATGGGTTCCAGATCTGCGCCGGTAGCGCAGGATCCGTAACAAAAGGCTCTGTGTGCCAATGCCAAGTTGCCTGAGAAGAGACCACTCCTGATTTTATTATTTTTTTTTTTTTCCGACTTTTATTTCAGGTTTTATCAAAAGCAAAATCTGAGTTGAGGTTTTAATTTGTTAAAACCGGCGAAAGCTTGGGTTTTTGGTTTTGTTTTTTTCCCTGCTTGAAGGAAACCTTGAATATGGTACCTATAAAACACGCAGAAGCTAGTTATTTTTTTCAGCAGTAGATAAATTGATGTGAGAAAAAAAAAATATACAGTATTGATTTTCCTTTTCCTGTGGCTTTTGAGAGGTTGTTAATGCAGCAAGTACACAAGAGCACTCATTTGTCTGTCTGCAGAGTAATCTCTCATAAATTGACTTTTTTAAAACCCGTTTTTAGTCTGTAGTTGCAGGGACTTGATTTGTGGAGTAGATGAGATCTCCTGGCACATAATTACTCATTTTTTGGGGTTGTGTAAAAGGTTGGAGGATAAAATTTTGATGCATTATCTGTAGTGCTAAACATCTTCCCTATTACTCATCCGAGTTTTTCCTCTCTGTCTTCTTCCTTCTTGTGGCTGAGCAGAGAGGTTTTTAGGGATTTTTTTTTATATAGTGTTAAAATTTATAGTGTAGTCACTTTCTAGAGCTAATTCTTGCACGTTGTGACAGGGCAATGGTCATGATCATGGTGAGGGCAGTGATTTATAGTCAGGAGACCAACTATTTCGTTCTCACAGGGTCATCAACTGTGTAAACATGTTAGTGACCACCACGAACTGTGACCTTCTGCGTCTTGTCTTCTTCTGGGAAAGAAATAAAAACCTGCAACGGGACAAATGGTGATAATCTTATTAACAATAAAATGGAGGCAATTTGATAACGTACAACAAGATTTGGAGCTGGTGGTGTGGTGGTGATAATGATCTGAGGATGGCAAGGAAGGCCATGGGTAGATGCTGACATGGAATCATGGAATTGTCTGGTTTGGAAGGGACCTTTCAGATCGTCAAGTCCAACCATCAACCCAACACTGACCAAACCCACCACTGATCCATGTCCCTCAGCACCACGTCTGCCCGGCTTTGAAATCCCTCCAGGGATGGGGACTCCACCACTGCCCTGGGCAGCATCTTCCAAGGCTTCACAACCTTTTCCAGGAAGAAATTTTTCCCAATGTCCATCCTAAACCTCCACTGGAGCAACTTGAGGCCATTTCAGGAAGAAATTTTTTACTATGAGGGTGGTGAGACACTGGAACAGGTTGCCCAGGGAAGTTGTGGATGCCCCATCCCTGGAAGTGCTCAAGGCCAGGCTTGATGGGGCCTTGAGCAACCTGCTCTGGTGGGAGGTGTCCCTGCCCATGGCAGGGGGGTTGGACCTTGATGATCTTTGAGGTCCCTTCCAACCCAAACCATTCTATGATTTCCTCTTGTCCCATGGCCTGTTCCCTGGGAGAAGAGACCGACCCCCCCCTGGCTACACCCTCCTTTCAGGGAGTTGGAAAGAGCCAGAAGGTCTCCCCTCAGCCTCCTTTTCTCCAGGCTCAACACCCCCAGCTCCCTCAGAAGTTCTCCAGACCCTTCTCCTTGTGCTCCAGACCCCTCACCAGCTTTGTGTTTATCTTGTATTTTGTGTTTGTCTGGATTAAACCCCAAAGACATACCGCAGGAGACACGTTGGTGCCAAACCAGCAAAAGTTGGTACAAAATGCGGAAGCCAAAAAACCCTTCCCTCTGGATTGAAGGGACATTAAATCTGCTTGGGAGCATGTGTTGTGAAATACAAACTGAAATTAAGGACTTTTAAGTCTTGCAAGTTCATGACATCTCTTCTTTTTATTTTATTTTTTTTTTTCCCGGAAAGGCTGATCTTTGTTTTTTCACTTTTTATGTACTCTTTAGAAGGTAATGGCTTCCACGGGAGGAGCTCGTACATTTGTATGGTTGGCTTTTTATTGCTGTGGGCTTTTAGCAGGTCAAGGAAGAGCACGTAGGGGGGCTCTTAAAGTGGGCCATGAAATGATTTTTTTGCTTAGCTTGGTTTTATCTCTTCTTCGACAAATCTCCCTCTCTATCCCCTCGGGTTACGGCTTTCGGAGCCGTGCCAGCAAAACAAACCAGTAACGCTCTGCTGGTGCTGCTGACTTCAAATAAAACACGGAGAATATTTAATTTGCTTGTTGCAAACACCTCTCTTCTTGCCATGGTAGTCTTGATAGTTCCTCGATCGCCGGGATGACCAACTCTGAGGACCATGAGGGCGCAGCAGATGTCCTCTACTTCCATTTAGGAAGGTTTTCTACATTCTCATAGCTGTACTGGGGAGCAGTGGATGATGAGATGGGTGGAAAACTGGTTGCAGAGGTCAGTGGTTTGGTGTGTAACCAGAGGGCTGGTTGTGTGGGGCCTCCCTGAGGATTAATTGTGGGACCAACACTTTTAACCATCTTTCTCAACAGCTTGATAGATGGGATAGGATGCACCTTTTGTAAATTAATCATAGAATGGTTTGGGTTGGAAGGGACCTTAAAGACCATCCAGTTTCACCCCCCTGCCCTGGGCAGGGACACCTCCACCAGACCACATTGCTCCAAGCCCCCTCCAACCTGGCCTTGAACCCCTCCAGGGATGGGGCAGCCACAGCTTCTCGGGGCAACCTGGGCAACCAGGTCTCACCACCCTCACACCAAACAAGTTCTTCCCCACATCTCAGCTCCATCTCCCCTCTTTCAGGGTCCAAACACTTCCCCCTGATTCTAGGGCTCCCCTCCCTCATCCAGAGTCCCTCCCCAGCTTTCCTGGAGCCCCTTGAGGGACTGGAAGGGGCTTGAAGGTTCTTCAGGCTCTTCTGGGCTCTTCTCCAGGCTGAACCCCCCCAACTCTCTCAGCCTGTCCTCCCAGCAGAGGGGCTCCAGTTCTCCCAGCATCTTCATGGCCCGAATTACATCCAAATAAATAGATGGAGCTGAATTGGGAGAAACTACTGATCGTAGTCAGGGATTCCCATCAGCAGGACTTGAACAAGGTGGAGAACAGAGCTGATGGGAACCCATGAAGCTCAGGAAAGGAGTCCTTCACTTGGGGTTGAATTAATCCTGCCCAAGAGACTCTCTGGCACAAGAAGGGCAGTAAAATGCTGGAGGAGCCTCCGAGATGGTTGCATGCTGGAGTGTCTTCTGTTAGAAAAGGTGATGAGCTGTGGATGTTGAATCTGGAGAAGGTGCAGAGGGAACCTTATTACTGCTGTTATCTACATTTACCCAAAGGGGAGGTTCCAGGGAAGGTGGTACGTGCTTCTCAGAGGTGTGGAGAGATAAGAGGCAACACACACAAGTTTGATTTAGGTTACACGTGGAGGGGGGAGGAAAAGCAACCCCAAACCCCAAACTATTGCCTGAGGAAACATGGGAATCCCCATTAGAAAGATTTAGATTAGAAAGCACGACTGCCAGGAATAGTTCCAGTATTGTTCCTGCTGTGCCTCTTGGACTTCCATGAAGAAAATCTCACCTTCTGTTCATATAAAGATTGAAAAAACCCCACCAAAAACCTGAAAATATGTTGCCTGCTCATATTATTTGTACTTCTAGAACTGGACATCCTCTGGCCGTGTATTTGTATCTTCTCAGAGGTGGGCATCAGTGTATTCCAAGTCCTGCTTTGTTCACAGAATCACAGAATGATCTGGGGTTG
>NW_015090892.1:23191-33091 GCF_001431845.1 Calidris pugnax
TTGGTGCCCATTTCCTCTTGTCCTGTCCCTGGGCACCACTGAAAAAAGCCTGGCCCCATCCTCCTGACACCCACCCTTTAAGGATTTAGAGGTGTTGATCAGATCCCCCCTCAGCCTTCTCCAGACTGAAAACATCCAAGTCCCTCAACCTTTCCTCATAAGAGAGATGCTCCAGGCCCCTCATCATCTTTGTGTTCCTCTGCTGTCCCCTCTCCAGCAGTTCCCTGTCCTTCTGGAACTGGGGAGCCCAGAACTGGTCCCAGTGCTCCAGATGGGGCCTCCCCAGGGCAGAGCAGAGGGGCAGGATGACCTCCCTCCCTCCACCTGCTGCTCACACTCTTCCTGATGCCCCCCAGGATGCCACTGACCTTCTTGGCCCCCAGGGCCCATTGCTGGCTCCTGGGCATCCTGTTGTCCACCAGGACTCCCAGGTCTTTCTCCTCAGAGCTGCTCTCCAGCAGGTCCCCTGCAACCTCTCCTGGTCCATGGGGTTATTCCTCCCCAGGTGCAGCACCCTGCACTTGCCCTTGTTGAAGTTCATCAGGTTCCTCTCTGCCCAGCTCTCCAGCCTGTCCAGGTCTCACTGGATGGTGGCCCAGTCTTCTGCTGTGTCAGCCACGCCTCCCAGTTGTGTACCATCAGCAAACTTGCTGAGGGGACATTCCATCCCTTCATACAGGTCATTGATGAATATTTTGATGAGGACTGGATCCAGTACTGACCCCTGGGGAACACCACTTGTTATGGACCTCCAACTAGACTCTGTTCCCCTCATTGGACACACAATCCTTGGATTCAAGTGGAAAATCATCGGAGCAGCATTTCCTACACGTTTTTTTGCTGCGCAGTGAAAGACAAATAGCTTTTTTTTTTTTTTTTTTTTTCACTCCCTCCTGAAACGTTCGAGTCTGATTTCGGAGGAATAAAAGTGGAGTGCAACATTTAGTCATAAATTGAAGATTTCCAACACCGTGTTGACTTCAAGCATATGTTAGTGAAACATGGCTCTGCTTTGCAGACAATTTTTGGTACTTCTGCAGTACAAGCAGATTTAAAACAAGCACGGAAAAGTGTGCTGCCGGGAACAATCCAGCGGTGACAGTGGGGTCATTTAGATGACTTAATAGGTCTTTTTTATATATATATTTTTTTTTTTTTTCCTAGCTATCTGTATGAAATCAATGATTCATATAAATCGTGCCAAAGGGAGTTAATTGTTATTACATGGTATAAAAAAGCTGCGAAACTCTCCTTGTGCTGCGCGAAAGGAAATGGAGTGAGGTTGGGATCGCTGAAAGCGTGAAATGGCTGAACCTTCCATCCCTCCCCGACCACCTGAACTGAAAAGGCCACCATAATGATGGGGGCAAAGAAATTTTGGAAGCGAAGGTTTGGAGGTTGTGGCAGGTTTTTTCTAGGATCTGATCAGCCGTATTTATAGGATCTGATCAATGCCTATAAGTACTTAAAGGGTTGGTGTCAAGAGGGTGGGGTTGGTCTTTTTTCAGTGGTGCCCAGGGACAGGACAAGAGGAAATGGGCACAAACTTGAACATGGGACGTTCCATCTCAACATCTTTGCCCAGAGAAGCTGTGGATGCCCCATCCCTGGAAGTGTTTAAGGCCAGGCTGGATGGGGCTTTGAGCAACCTGATGATCTTTAAGGTCCCTTCCAAATCTAACCGTTCTGTGATTCTAACCATGGGGAGGAACTTCTTCACTTTGAAGGTGGCAGAGCCCTGGAAGAGGCTGCCCAGAGAGGTGGTGGAGTCTCCTTCTCTGGAGACCTTCAAACCCCACCTGGACACGTTCCTGTGCAACCTGCTCTGGGTGGAGGAGATGATCTCCAGAGGTCCCTTCCAACCCCATGTGATTCTCTTTGGGGGTTGTGGTGGTTTTGGAGGTTTTGGCACATTTGGAGGCTTCAGCACATTCGGAGGTTCTCCAGAACCTGCAACAAAAAACTGAACGTGAAATACCTGGCTGAAGGAGAATATCATATTTCTCCATCACCTGGATCTGCAGAGGAATTTAGGAATTTAACTTCATCTCTTCAGTGGGAATTGAGCTCCTAAATATCTTTGAGGGATTAGGCTGGAGTCTGTGTAATATGGTTTATTTCTTATCTGTACAAGAGGGGCACCGCTACCGTTCTCTCTTGGAGAAATGTTATAAAGAAAAATACCTCAGATAGGTGGGGGGTTTTTTTTGTGGTTAGATACTGAGATGAGGCCATGTAGGTATCTTAATTAGATAGCTATGGGCAGGGTAATGAGTTTGGCTCAGAATCTATGTTCTCCAGGCACGTTTTCAGGGCTGTTTGAAGATGAATTGTAGCTTCTCTGAGAGAGGGTACATCAAGGGCGCTTGAGCAGAAGATGATAAGCTTTGGTGTTGGCCATTGCGTGCTATTGCTTTGGAATATTTCTCAATGTAGTCAATGAAGAGGAAAAAAATTGGGCACCTTAATTCCATAGTTTCAGTGTGCACTTTGGACAAAATTTGACATAACCCTTTCCTAGGGAAGTTCAATGCGCTCTAGCAGCCTTGAAAGCCCTCCCCATCCTGGGCTGCATCCCCAGCAGCGTGGCCAGCAGGGCCAGGGGGGGGATTCTGCCCCTCTGCTCCGCTCTGGGGAGACACCCCCCACCCAGTGCTGCCTCCAGCTCTGGGGCCTCAGCACAGGAGAGACATGGACCTGTTGGAGAAGGGCCAGAGGAGGCCACCATGGAGATGCTGGGAGGGCTGGAGCCCCTCTGCTGGGAGGACAGGCTGAGAGAGTTGGGGGGGTTCAGCCTGGAGAAGAGAAGGCTCCGGGGAGACCTCAGAGCCCCTTCTAGTCCCTAAAGAAGGGGGGCTCCAGGAAAGCTGGGGAGGGACTCCTGATGAGGGAGGGGAACCATAGGACGGCATGAGATGTGTGGAAGAACTTGTTTGGTGTGAGGGTGGTGAGAGCCTGGCCCAGGTTGCCCCGAGAAGCTGTGGCTGCCCCATCCCTGGAGGGGTTCAAGGGCAGGTTGGAGGGGGCTTGGAGCAACCTGATCTAGTTGAAGATGTCCTTGCTCATGGCAGAGGGTTAGACTAGATGATCTTTAAGGTCCCTTCCAACCTGAACCATTCTATGATTCTAAGTTGGATTTTGAACAGAAGATGATAATCTAATGAGAAGAAAACATGAGAGTGGAAATACTGGCTATTGTGTAAAGGGGAATGGGTAAAAGATTTTTAGGAATTGTTTGGAGGAAAGTCTGGATTTTTTTTGCAAGTAAAAGTAGTTTTCAAAGTAGGAGAAAGTGTGGCAAAACCCAGTGGAACAGTAGAAGCTGCAGGGTGGAGATGGGGGTCCAGGGTGGGATAGAAGACGACAACTGGGATGGAGACGGTGGCGTAGAAGAAGTGCTGAGAGCAACCTGGGGTCCTTTGGAAGGAGCAGATGGATTTATTGGGGGAATTATGGGGAAATTCAAGAGTACCCTGACACGCTAGGAACTTAGGAAATGCCGTTCCTGAAAATGGTGAAACTCAGCCCTCCGTAGTTACTAAATAATTAATGATGGATAATTTCTGGCCTGCTTAGTGACCTGACCTGATTGCAGGAAAGGAAATGTGTGGGGTAAGGATTAGAGTGCTCTTAGGCATGGTCTTGGCTGGGATTGGCCAGGAGTGGAAGAGCCGATGATTAAAGTCCTTTACGAAAGCTGTTATGGGGCTGGAAGAAAGCTTTTTCTTTTTCTCTAATATAAGCAAGATATTTTTTAATCCATCTGTGGTATTCAAGGTAAAATATTTATATGTGCTTTCCTATGATCTCTTTAAGGGCTGGTGGCTGTTGTTCGAAATTTCGACTACCTTTTTCACTAATATCTGCAACTCTCAGCGTGGCAAAGGGAATCAAGTGAAGAAAAATAAAGTCTATGGTGACAGAAATTGCTAATGACTTCCAAAGGAAGAAGAGATTGGGATTCCTTTAAACAAGTGCTTAATAGACCTTAGTGAAAATAACGTTGACTTAACTCGTTTTTAATTGCTTTTAAGGTTGTTTAAAAGTGAGTTTGTTATTGAAAAGATAAGAAACCCTTGAAAAGTTGTGGTGAGCTTTGGAAGTAGCGTTACGGAAAAGCAGTCACCCACCTGAAAATTATTTTTATTGCTACCTAATCTGTATGAGCAGCTCAATTAACCACTTGATTAAGTGGATCTGATCAATTCTTATAAATATTTAAATGGTGGGTGTCAGGAGGATGAGGCCAGTCTTTTTTTCAGTGATGCCCAGGGACAGGACAAGAGGAAATGGGCACAAACTTGAATATAAGAAGTTCCACCTCAACATGAGGAGGAACGTCTCCACTTTGAGAGTGGCAAAGCCCTGGCAGAGGCTGCCCAGAGAGGTGGTGGAGTCTCCTTCTCTGGAGACATTCAAACCCCTCCTGGACACGTTCCTGTGGGACCTGCTCTGGGTGGCCCTGCTCTGGCAGGGGGTTGGACTGGATGATCTCCAGAGGTCCCTTCCAACCCCAGATCATTCTGGGATTCTGTGATTAAGTGTAGCTTGGGTCCAGGGATGCTGCTCAGATACGTCCCTCATTCTGGGATTCTGTGATTAAGTGTAGTTTGGGTCCAGGGATGCTGCTCAGATACGTCCTGCTTACAAAGTTAGTGAGAAAGCTGTTCAAAAGCATTGGTCCCCTGTTATCCCTGAGGGATGCCACATGCAGCCAACCACCAGCTAGACTCGGGGCCGTGGACAACCACCTTCCCAGTCTGACAGCCCCACCAATTTTCCATGCACCTTGTAGCCAAACTGGGGAGCTACATAGGGAATGGGTAGATTTCAAGGATATAACGGTGGGAGACGGGGCTGGATGGGGCTTTGAGCAACCTGGTCTAGTGGGAGGTGTCCCTGCCCAGGGCATCTTTAAGGTCCCTTCCAACTCTAAGCATTCTATGGTTCTATGAGATCATAGACTCATAGAATGGTTTGGTTGGGAAGGGACCTTTAAAGGCCATCTAGTCCAACCCCCTGCCATGAGTAGGGAGATCTTCAACTGGATGAGGTTGCTCAGAGCCCCATCCGACCTGGCCTGGAATGTTTCCAGGACATGTGGAAATGGTGCAGTGGTGGGACACCATGTGGAAACCTTGCTAAAGTCCTGGTAAGTGCCACCCGCTGCGCTCTTGTCATACGCAGAGCTGGTCACCTCCCTGCACAGACAATCAAATTTAGCATCAAAAAGCCTTGCGCTGATGTTGGCCACCTCCCTCAGCATCCTTGGATGTGTCCTGGGGACTTCTGTGTCCCCGGCTTATTTAATTAGTCCTTAATTTAGTCCTATGACAAAGGTAGAAACTGACTCCCCAAACCCTGCTACTGGGCAGTGTGTTCGGCCTGATTATTCTCCTAGAGTTTGGGGATTGAAGAAAAACCTTCTTGAAAGAACAGACTGTAGATTATTAATCCAAACTAGAATATGATGATGTTTTCTATTCTAAACATTTAAAATGAAAATCAAGAATGGGTGTGTTTGTCTCCAGAGTGTATTTTGCTGGATGACAAAATGTAGCCGATGTGGTATAAAGCAATATTTCTTTGGAAACGGGCGTGTTTGAAAGACTGGCCTTGTAAAAATTAGTTTGTTGGGTTTTTTTTTTTTTTAATAGATGGAACTATATAACCAAACCAGATCTCCAGGTTTGTTTCTGTTTCTCTTATCTGCTGATGGGAGTTGAGATTAGAGTGATTAACTTGCACATCTCCAGTGTGGTATAAAGCAATATTTCTTTGGAAACGGGCGTGTTTGAAAGACTGGCCTTGTAAAAATTAGTTTGTTGGGTTTTTTTTTTTTAATAGATGGAACTATAAAACCAAACCAGATCTCCAGGTTTGTTTCTGTTTCTCTTATCTGCTGATGGGAGTTGAGATTAGAGTGATTAACTTGCACATCTCCAGTCCACCCGTCCTGCTGCGCCGTCGGCTCCCAGCTCCACACCTGAAATCATAGAATTGTCTAGGTTGGAAGGGACCTTAAAGATCATCTAGTCCAACCATCAACCTAACTCTGACAAAAAAATAAATAAGAAATAGAATCATAGAATCATA
Organism: Calidris pugnax; assembly: GCF_001431845.1. Lineage (NCBI taxonomy): Eukaryota > Metazoa > Chordata > Aves > Charadriiformes > Scolopacidae > Calidris > Calidris pugnax. The sequence goes on from NW_015090892.1 coordinate 29,288, forward strand.
GAATCGTCTAGGTTGGAAGAGACCCTTGGGATGCGATTGACTCGCACATCTCCAGTCCACCCGTCCTGCCGCGCCATCGGCTCCCAGCCCCACACCTGAAATCATGGAGTCATAGAATTGTCTAAGTTGGAAGGGACCTTAAAGATCATCTAGTCCAACCATCAACCTAACTCTGACAAAAAAATAAATAAGAAATAAATAAGATAAATAATCCGGAGCTCCACAGCAGCAGGGAGTCGAGCCACACGGCCAAAACGCCGCTGAGATCTCCCTAATGCTTGTCCTTTTGCCAATCTTTGGCTCTAAAAGCAAACCCTCCACTTTTCCAGTGGATTAGAGTATTTTTTATTTTTTTTAATCAGTAACTGGTGAGTAAGTAAAAACGAGGATGGGATTTGCTGCTTTTCCTAATCTCCCTCTGCCCTTCTAGCCTTGATAGAGCATCCTTCAGGCAGGAAAAGTAATTCTAACAATATAGTGGAAGAAATGATGTAAAAGGGAGGAGAGTGATGAGGTCTCCCCTCAGCCTCCTCTTCCTCATACTAAACAGCCCCAACTCCCTCAGCCGCTCCTCATACGATTTGATAAATTATCCACACGGGCAAAACACCACTGAGATCTCCCTAATGCTTGTTCTTTTGCCAATCTTTGGCTCTAAAAGCAAACCCTCCACTTTTCCAGTGGATTAGAGTATTTTTTATTTTTTTTAATCAGTAACTGGTGAGTAAGTAAAAACGAGGATGGGATTTGCTGCTTTTCCTAATCTCCCTCTGCCCTTCTAGCCTTGATAGAGCATCCTTCAGGCAGGAAAAGTAATTCTAACAATATAGTGGAAGAAATGATGTAAAAGGGAGGTGGGGCCGGGGGTGATGCTCAGCTTCAGCAGATGAATACCCACCTTAGTCACTTCTCGTTCTTGCAAGCTGAGACAACAGGATGTTCCTGGAGGAAGGATGATGCCCAACTTTGCCAGTTTTAACGACTTCCGTGCTTTTCTTACATCTCGATATCGCACTCGCATCCTGTACGTAACAGAAAAAGGTTGCTCTGTGTGAGGTCTAATATTCTGGTTTTACAGAACCCTTTAATTTTAGCAACTCCTTGAATGTCTTGGGATTTTGAGTTGTGTATTTTGAGGTTGAGGTTTCATGGATACCCATGAGTTTGATAGTGAAGCACGTGTGTGCGTTCCTGTGCTGCTTCCAGTCTCTTTTCACCCTCTTCTTCCAAAAACCCTCTCTCCTCCGGACTGGCCAGAGTCGTGGCTGGTGATCCCCAACCTGGTTCCACCAACTGGAGAGGACAAGTGCCAGAGATGGGTCTTCTTGGCAGGAGCAAGCACAGGAGATGCAGGCAGTCATAGAATGGTTCAGGTTGGAAGGGACCTTAAAGATCATCTAGTCTAACCCTCTGCCATGAGCAAGGAGATCTTCAACTAGATCAGGTTGCTCCAAGCCCCCTCCAACCTGGCCTTGAACCCCTCCAGGGATGGGGCAGCCACAGCTTCTCGGGGCAACCTGGGCCAGGCTCTCACCACCCTCACACCAAACAAGTTCTTAGAATCATAGAATCATAGAATGGTTTGGGTTGGAAGGGACCTCAAAGATCATCCAGTTCCAACCCCCCTGCCATGGGCAGGGACACCTCCCACCAGAGCGGGTTGCTCAAGGCCCCATCCAACCTGGCCTTGAACACAAGATGCAGGCAGTCATAGAATGGTTTGGGTTGGAAGGGACCTCAAAGATCATCCAGTTCCAACCCCCCCCTGGGCAGGGACACCTCCCACCAGACCAGGTTGCTCCAAGCCCCATCCAGCCTGGCCTTGAACCCCTCCAGGGATGGGGCAGCCACAGCATCTTGGTGGCCCTCCGCTGCACCTGTTCCAGCCGGTCCATGTCCTTTCTGTGTTGAGGACTCCAAAGCTTCTTCCCCACATCTCATCTCCATCTCCCCTCTTTCAGTGTCAAACCCTTCGCCCTCCTCCTAGGGCTCCCCTCCCTCATCAAGAGTCCCTCCCCATCTTTCCTGGAGCCCCTTGAGGGACTGGAAGGGGCTCCAAGGTACTGGAAAGCTGCTCTAAGGTCCTGGAAGGCACCACATTTTCTTCCTTCAGGGTGAAGTATTTTTCTTGGGAGTTTCCCTCCTCCCCTGCTGCCCGTTCCCATCTCTGGGCTCCCTTAACTCTGCTGGTCCAACTATCCCACCAGGGGCCATATGGTGAACCTGAGCAGTGAACAGCAAAAAAAAAAAGGGTTATTTTTAACCCAGATCAGATCTCTGAGCTGGTTTGCTCTACAGCTCTGAAGAGGTCCTGTTGGTACAAAGGGAACTGGCAATTTTTAAGGGGAGGAAATTCAGGAAGGTGCTTCCAGCCAGTAACGTCCCTGTGGTTTCCTGCCATGTTTTCTGCCTTCCAAAATTATTTCTTTCCATGCCTTTATTTCCTGCTAGGTATTTTCACAGATGTTTTGGCTTCCAATTCCTCCAGGTGGATCTCAGCTGATACTTTTTTTTGCCAATACCTTTGGTTTCACAGGGTTTGTTTTTTCAACGTGCCTTGAGAAGAATTGAACTCGGCTCCATTCTGGATAATCTGTGTATATTCATTAACATTTTGCCCCGTTCTTCCTTAATTTAGATACTAAATGTGTTAGGCTCTATGACAAATATCTCCAATTTCCTCTCGATAGTATCTCCTTGCTCCCAACACAATTCCACACCCTTTATTATTACCTTTAAGTTCTAGTCCTTTAATTATATTCACTGTGTGAGTGAAGGTGTCTGAATTAACTTCAGACTGAGACACTGTCAGTGCTTTTCCCAATGTTTGAATAGATTCTGTCATCTCATTAATCGCTTTTTTGTAACGATGCGGAGGCTTGAGTTCGAGTGTTTTTCTTAGATTTTATTTTTTCTTTAAAATAGAAGGAAGGGTCAAACTGAGGCTGAAAGGTTTAATTTGATTTTTAAGACGATGGCTGTGTATGGTTTTTTAATACTGAAAATTTCCAAAGAGTGTTGTCAATAGTGGAGTAAATTGTTTCCTTCAATTAACACTAATCTTAGATAACTGAATTTTCTTTTCACTACAAAGTGGTCTGTGGCTTAGAAAAACCTCTAAGTGTCTTAAAATATATAAACAGCAGGAGTGAGACTAACTAATCCAGAATGAAGACTTGAAGAACTGGTTTTTAAAAAATAATGAAAATGGAAGGTAAAAAACTTCAATATCTTCTCCTGCTGGAATTTCACTGAATTTCACTGAATTTCACTGAATTTCTAGAGTTGGAAGGGACCATAGAGATCATCTAGTCCAACTCCCCTGCTGAAGCAGGACCACCCAGAGCTTGTCAGAGCATGTTACTCAGGAGCATCCAGGTGGGGCTTGAAAATCTCCAAAGAAGGGGACTCCACACCCTCCCTGGGCAGCCTGTTCCAGGGCTCTGTCACCCTCACCCTGAAGAAGTTTCTCCTCATATTTGAGTGGAACCTCTTATGTTCCAACTTGTGCCCGTTGCCCCTCGTCCTCTCGGTGGGAACCACTGAAAAGAGTCTGGCTCCCTCCTCCTTCAACCCGCCCTTGAGATACTTGTAGGCGTTGATAAGGTCTCCCCTCATCCTTCTCTTCTCCAGACTAAAGAGTCCCAGCTCTCTCAGTCTCTCCTCATAAGGGAGATGCTCCAATCCTTGAATCATCTTTGTTGCCCTACGCTGGACTCTTTCCAGTAGTTCCCTGTCCCTCTTGAACTGGGGAGCCCAGAACTGGACGCAGGATTCCAGTTGTGGCCTCACCAGTGCAGAGTA
>NW_015090892.1:33212-45612 GCF_001431845.1 Calidris pugnax
TCTTCCTTGCCCAGCCCTCCAGCCTGTCCAAGTCTCGCTGGATGGCAGCACAGCCCTCCGGGGTGTCAGCCACCCCTCCCAGTTTGGTATCATCAGCAAACTTGCTGAGGATACACTCTGTCCCCTCCTCCAGGTCACTGATGAATATTTTAAACTGCACGGGTCCAAGTATTGACCCCTGGGGGACACCACTGGTTACAGGCATTATAAATGTGTTTTATAAAAGGATAACAAGTTTTCTGCTGATACACAACTGGGAGGGGTGGCTGACACAGCAGAAGGCTGTGCCACCATGCAGAGAGACCTGGACAGGCTGGAGAGTTGAGCAGAGAGGAACCTGATGGAATTCAGCAAGGGCAGGTGCAGGGTGCTGCATCTGGGGAGGAATAACCCCATGGACCAGGAGAGGATGGGGGTGACCTGCTGGAGAGCAGCTCTGAGGAGAAAGACCTGGGAGTCCTGGTGGACAACAGGATGCCCATGAGCCAGCAATGCGCCCTGGTGGCCAAGAAGGCCAAGGGCATCCTGGGGGGCATGAGGAAGAGTGTGAGCAGCAGGTGGAGGGAGGTCATCCTGCCCCTCTGCTCTGCCCTGGGGAGGCCCCATCTGGAGCACTGGGCCCAGTTGTGGGCTCCCCAGTTCCAGAAGGACAGGGAACTGCTGGAGAGGGGACAGCAGAGGCTACAAAGATGCTGACGGGCCTGGAGCATCTCTCTTTGGAGGAAAGGCTGAGGGACTTGGGTCTTTTTAGTCTGGAGAAGAGAAGGCTGAGGGGGGATCTGATCAACACCTCTAAATCCTTCAAGGGTGGGTGTCAGGAGGATGGGGACAGTCTTTTTTCAGTGGTGCCCAGGGACAGGACAAGAGGAAATGGGCACAAACTTGAACATAGGAAGTTCTACCTCAACATGAGGAGGAACTTGTTTGCTGTGAGGGTGGCAGAGCCCTAGCAGAGGCTGCCCAGAGAGGTGGTGGAGTCTTCTTCTCTGGAGGCATTCAGAACCTGCCTGGACACGTTCCTGTGGGGCCTGCTCTGGGTGTCCCTGCTCTGGCAGGGGGTTGGACTGGAGGATCTCCAGAGGTCCCTTCCAACCCCAAATCATTCTGTGATTCTGTGTAAAAGTGGTGAAAGAAGGATCATTAACCCCATGGTTGATGCTGCGCCTGGTCTTGCTGAAGGTGGTGAAGAGCCTGGAGAATAAATCATACGAAGAACGATTGAGGGATCTGGTAGTGTTTAGTTTGAGGAAGAGGAGCCTGAGGGGAGACCTCACCACTCTCTACAACTACTTGAAAGGACATTGTAGAGAGGTTGGTGCTGGTCTCTTCTCACAAGCAATTAGCGATAGAACAAGAGGGAATGGCTTCAAGCTCCACCAGGGTAGGTTTAGACTGGACATGAGGAAGAAATTCTTCACAGAAAGAGTGATAGGGCATTGGAATAGGCTGCCCAGGGAGGTGATTGAGTCACCATCCTTGGATGAGTTTAAGAGTCGTTTAGATGTGGTGTTGGGGGGTAGAGTGTAGGGGAGAACTTTGTAGAGTAGGGTAGATGGTTGGACTCGATGATCCCAAGGGTCTTTTCCAACTTGAACGATTCTATGATTCTATGAAACTTTTTCACTCCCAGAAGAAAATGTGAGGGTAGGGAGGACTTCATTACGGAGCAGGCAGCAGCAACCCTACTTGGTTTCTTTGCTCAAACTTGAAGGAGGTAAATTGCTTTAAAAGGTTAAAGTGTGTAATCTAATAATTAGGAAATTAGAAGTTAATGGGGAACTTGTGCAAAATGTGTTCTGCGTTAATTAATGAATTTATTTAGCAAGTTGGGAGAACTTTGGCTCTAGAGTTGACAAGGGTTGGTAGGAAGTCGAACGTAGTAAACAGCAGCTGGAAGAGTCTCAACTCTCAACTAGGATGGTCTTCCACTTGCAAAAATCTGGTGTACAAGCAAAGATGGCAAAAATCATAGAATCACAGAATGGTTTGAGTGGGAAGGGACCTTAAAGACCATCAAGTTCCAACCCCCTGCCCTGGGCAAGGACACCTCCCACCAGACCAAGTTGCTCCAAGCCCCCTCCAACCTGCCCTTGAACCCCTCCAGGGATGGGGCAGCCACAGCTTCTCAGGGCAAAAATCTAGAAGGACTGAAGAGAGAAGGTTTAGCAACATCCTTTATCTGTAAAAAACCCAACAGGACCCCTCACCACCAAGAAACAAGCACCTCCCAAACTCCATGAAGCATCTAAGTACCTTCTTCATGTGTCTCAGCTGTTGGTGGCTGGCAGTGCCCCTCCCCGTAGAGACGGGTGTTTGGTGGATGAGGATGGTTCCAGCATCTCTCCCTGACCCTCTAACATCCAGATCAGAACTTCAAAATGAATAAAAAGAGCAATAGAACTTACCAAGCACAAAAGCATTTTCTAGTTAGTGAATATTTCTCCTTTTCTTCTTTCTATATTTAAGGAAAAACAATGTCATTTTTTCAGGCAGTCCCACCTATGGTAACGTTGTCAGCTCGATAACTGGGGTAACTGGTGCTCTACCTTTGATAAAGGAAGTGGAATTCAGGTTTCCATCGGTGTGAGATCAGCATTTGGCTTCCTGTGGTACCAAGGGATGATGGTGATACCTCCGTCGGGTCTGAAACTGAGCCTGGAAGAGCTCGCTGGGGTGGCACGAGTGGGAAATGGCAACCTCTCTGTCTTTGGGAAGGCAGGGTGGTTTTTTCTTTATTCTTGAAGTCTTTGGTCCCCGTACTTTTAATAGGTAGAGCAAAAAACCTGGTTTAGACCTAGGGACAACTAGGGAAAAAAAGATAATTAACTCTGATTAGGAGAACCCTCTCCTTTCCTAAAGCTCTTCCCCAAGGAAGCAGTGACTGGACAGGGATTTGTGAGCTGGATGACTGTTCCTTTTGATTTCTAGATATTTTGCACTCGCTCTTAAGGAAGAACATGGTTTCTTCCTGGGGAGGCCCCATCTGGAGCTGAGTGTCCAGCTCTGGGCTCCCCAGTTCCAGAAGGACAGGGAACTGCTGGAGAGGGGACAGCAGAGGCTACAAAGATGATGAGGGCCCTGGAGCATCCCTCTTAATGAGGAACGGCTGAGGGACTTGGGTCGTCTTACAAGGAAAGGCTGGGACTTGGGTCTTTTTAGTCTGGAGAAGAGAAGGCTGAGGGGGGATCTGATCAACACCTCTAAATCCTTCAAGGGTGGGTGTCAGGAGGATGGGGCCAGGCTTTTTTCAGTGGTGCCCAGGGACAGGACAAGAGGAAATGGGCACAAACTTGAACATAAGAAGTTCCACCTAAACATGAGGAGGAACTTGTTTGCTGTGAGGGTGGCAGAGCCCTGGCAGAGGCTGCCCAGAGAGGTGGTGGAGTCTCCTTCTCTGGAGACATTCAAAGCCCACCTGGACACGTTCCTGTGGGACCTGCTCTGGGTGGCCCTGCTCTGGCAGGGGGTTGGACTGGATGATCTCCAGAGGTCCCTTCCAACCCCAGATCATTCTGGGATTCTGTGATTCTGTGCCTGAGCTCCCTAAGGGTGATATGTCTCTATGTGGAGACAGTTGGATGCCTCCATTTCCATGCGGCTCATCACAGCTCCTCTCTGCAGTTATTACCAGCCTAATCGTTTTGACTTCTGGTCAACAAAAACTAGAAAAAGGAACAAAAAAAAAAACTCCCTAGAAAGGGTGATTCTGCTGAGTGTCTTTGTGGCAGCACAATACAAGAAGGTATTGATGCTGTCGCAGCTAAAGAAGGATCCCACCGACAAGGTTAATGGGAGGTGGGTACAGTTCTTCTTTCCGTCTCTTTAGCAGCTAGAGAGAACAAAAAAGGTGAATTTTCTGATAATTCCTCGGTGTTAAAGTTTGCTGCAATCCTGTCCTTCTGCCAAATCGAGGTGATTTCTGGAAACCCTCATGTGTTCAGCGTTGTTGGAAGTGTCTGGGGAACCTTTAGTATTTGCTAAGCAGAGCTTATTGACTTCCTTGGCCGTACAAGGATAAAGATGTAAAAATGTTCCAAAACTTGGACTTGAAACAAATTTAGTTATCAAACCAGTTCTGCTGAATGACAGCAATGGAAAAGGCATTGAAATTCAAGATGGAGGGCAGCTCTGAGGAGCAAGACCTGGGAGTCCTGGTGGACAACAGGATGCCCATGAGCCAGCAATGGGCCCTGGTGGCCAAGAAGGCCAAGGGCATCCTGGGGGGCATGAGGAAGAGTGGGAGCAGCAGGTGGAGGGAGGTCATCCTGCCCCTCTGCTCTGCCCTGGGGAGGCCCCATCTGGAGCACTGGGACCAGTTGTGGGCTCCCCAGTTCCAGAAGGACAGGGAACTGCTGGAGAGGGGACAGCAGAGGCTACAAAGATGATGAGGGACCTGGAGCATCTCTCTGCTGAGGAAAGTCTGAGGGACTTGGGTCTTTTTAGTCTGGAGAAGAGCAGACTGAGGGGGGATGTGATCAACACCTCTAAATCCTTCAAGGGTGGGTGTCAGGAGGATGGGGCCAGTCTTTTTATGGTGGTGCCCAGGGACAGGACAAGAGGAAATGGGCACAAACTTGAACATAGGAAGATCCAGCTAAACATGAGGAGGAGCTTCTTCACTGTGAGGGTGGCAGAGCCCTGGAAGAGGCTGCCCAGAGACGTGGTGGAGTCTCCTTCTCTGGAGACATTCAACCCCCACCTGGACACGTTCCTGTGGGACCTGCTCTGGGTGGCCCTGCTCTGGCAGGGGGTTGGACTGGATGATCTCCAGAGGTCCCTTCCAATACCAGATCAGTCTGTGATTCTGTGTAAAAGTGGTGAAAAAAGGATCATAAACCCCATGGTTGATGCTGGGCCTGGTCTTGCTGATGAGGGGTCCTTCTCATAAAATTGCTAAAAAGTGGAGGAAGACTCGGCGGAGGTGTTTTTTTTCTTCCATTTCCTGGGATCCAGATGATTTTCTGCTTCTTTCTTGCCACAAAAGGAGTCATTTGTTTAATTTTACAAAACGTTACTGAAGCTGTTGGAACTGAAACTTGCAGCCCACGTCTTCTTGATAAATGACTGTGTGTATTCCTGGAAGGAAGTTAAAACGGGGCTGGGTTATATTTGGTGCCTCCCGAAGCTCTGAGGCTACTTTGGGTACAGAATGTGCTCAAAGAGAGACTAATTTGCCACTGGAGAGCTCGATGTGATGAGATTTGTCAAGTCGTCCTTTCTGCTGGAATTCACCTACGCTTTTTTCTCTCTCCTAAAGGTTTTTGCGGATATGTTTTAGAGTTGTGTCTTTGCACTGTGTCAAGTGAAAAAGCCTAAAACCAGGATTAAATTCCAAGCAATGAATGTGCTTGTTCTAAGGTAGAAATACAGAAGTGAAGCATTTCTACAACATGTGGGAATATTAGGAATTAGGAAGGAATTTTTCACAGAAAGAGTGATAGGGCATTGGAATAGGCTGCCCAGGGAGGGGGTTGAGTCACCATCCCTGGATGTGTTTAAGGGACGTTTAGATGCAGTACTGAGGGATATGGTGTAGGGGAGGACTTTGTAGAGTAGAGTGGTTGGACTCGATGATCCCAAGGGTCTTCCAACCTGAATGATTCTATGATTCTATGATTACTAAGTCGTTTCCCTGAGTGCTCATGGTCTTCGTAACAACAGCGTTGGGACTATCTGGACCTTTGAACATCAGCAGGGTGGCTTTTGACTTCTCTCAGATGGCTTCGTGGTTGTTGCCTGTGGTTGGCGTTTCCGGGAACTTCAGTCAAAAATTAAGAATCAGTGAAAATGAAGATTAGATATTAGGAAGAAGTTCTTTGGTGTGAGGGTGGTGAGGCCTGGCCCAGGTTGCCCCGAGAAGCTGTGGCTGCCCCATCCCTGGAGGGGTTCAAGGCCAGGTTGGAGGGGCCTTGGAGCAACCTGCTGTGGTGGGAGGTGTCCCTGCCCAGGGCAGTGGGGTTGGAACTGGATGATCTTTAAGGTCCCTTCCCACCCAAACCATTCTGTGATTCTATAATTTATCTTTTTTTTTTATGTTCACTTCCAATTTCATGTTGTTTCCTTTTCTGGCCTTTCAGGGCCTCTTGAAGTAACACTGCAGGAAAAGGTGAGATGGATCAACCCTCCCAAAGAAACTCGCAGTTATTTTACCGGATCCGACATTTTCTGTGGCCTGTTTTCTCCCCGAGAGTGTTTTTTGAGTGAATGTAAACTAATACTGGATCAGTGGTTGGAAGCAATGAAAAAATATTTAATGTAAACCTTTTGGTGCTGGGTTGATTAAAATAAACAACTGTTAGAAGGAGCACTGGGCCTGCTTTGTGAACAGTAAGGTTTCTGTTCCTCTGTCTAATGCATAAAGCATGTGGAGCTGCTTGAGAGCTTTTTTTGTGTGTGCTCTACTTTATTCGGAGCTATTTCGTTTTCAGTTCTCTGGGCTTTTGTGTCAGCCGGGACGGGAGGGTGTAGGAATAACAGGTAAAACTTTGTTAAGGCTCTTCAGTCCCAAATCCTGACAAATAGCTGGTTTCCGAGTGTTGAGATCACAGAATGAGAGAATGATCTGGGGTTGGAAGGGACCTCTGGAGATCATCCAGTCCACCCCCCTGCCAGAGCAGGGCCACCCAGAGCAGGCCCCACAGGAACGTGTCCAGGTGGGGTTTGAATGTCTCCAGAGAAGGAGACTCCACCACCTCTCTGGGCAGCCTCTGCCAGGGCTCTGCCACCCTCACAGGAAAGAAGTTCCTCCTCATGTTGAGATGGAACTTCCTATGTTCCTGTTTGTGCCCATTTCCTCTTGTCCTGTCCCTGGGCACCACTGAAAAAAGCCTGGCCCCATCCTCCTGACACCCACCCTTTAAGGATTTAGAGGTGTTGATCAGATCCCTCCTCAGCCTTCTCTTCTCCAGACTAAAAAGCCCTGAGTCCCTCAGCCTTTCCTCGTTAAGAGAGATGTCCTAGTCGCCTCATCATCTTTGTAGCCTCTGCTGTCCCCTCTCCAGCAGTTCCCTGTCCTTCTGGAACTGGGGAGCCAAGAAATGGAAGCTTGATCTTTTTCTCTCCTTTTGAAAGCTGAGAAGACCCTGGTTGTGATTTCACTCGCTCCTGGTGCTGTTCATTTCTGGTTTCTGTGCAATTCTTCAGCAGAGCGTCGGTGAAGTGTTGTTGATGTAGATGTTGTGCACCATGTGAATATTCCACCCCGAGCTGTTGGGCTGTTGCCAAAAGATTTTGTGTCATGATTTGAAGGGGCAAACATGAAATTTCTGCTTTCTTTTACCTACAGTAATGGGAAAACGTACCCTTGGTATGTTTAGGGGAAGACAAATTGAGATATTTTTTTTTTTGTAGGAGAGGTGCAGTAAATACACATATTTATTTGTCTAATGAAATGTGGGGGACAGATCTTTGTGACAGCTGGTCTTGTAGCCACCTCCCGTCTCCTTTCCCTCTCCTCCTCTCCATCGCTCCTCCTTTTTGTTTGCACCTCTTACATCTACCCATTCCTCCTCTTGCTCCTGTGGAGATAAAGACCACTTTTTTCTAGAAAAAGCCATCTTTTCTGTCCGACAGGTTTGGCCGCGGAGCCTCACGAGTCTCTCTCTCTCTGTTGGTTGCTACTGCAGAGCTGTGGAATGCTGTGAAGACTCCCTGCCCTGCAGCCCTAGGCAGACTCCTCTCCAGATCATCCCCATCCAAAGGAAGCTCATCTCCAAGAGGTACCAATTCATCTTTTATGGGTGTCCTTCAACTGTAGAACTTGAGTTAAATACTCCCCCAAACACCTTTCTCCCAACTCCCATACCGTGGAGACTGCAAGCGTTGATTAAAAAGTGTTGGTGTTGGTACAAGTTGGGCATTTGCTTGTATTAAATGAACTTTGGTACGGAATTACATTAAATTTTAAACTAAGCAAGTAATTTCTGCATCAGGAAGCTGAAACTCCAGGAACACCGCATGTCTAGCGTATTTTATTGTGTTGATTTATAAAGTTAATAAGCCTAAGGTAATCAGCAGGCTGGAGCAGAACACGCAGTAGGTATGTGCTGCTATAAAGAACTGTGAGAGTTAGGGAGAATTTTTTTTTAGTGTTTATTAGTCTTAATATCTTCTTAGTGAATAATTTATTTTTATTTTATATTAAAAAGAAGGCAAAAAGAACTGCTCGCGTTCACTAGTGGGTCGGCAAAGGCATGATTCCTGGTATAAATTGCTCTCATTTGCATTTAGACAGGCACTTTGTTTTCTAATAGTTGATGTTTTTTAAAATATAAGCTTTGCAGTGTTATGTTGTCTGTAAATTGGTTGGAGCAGGTTCTATCTTATTTATTTTTGCATACGATGCCTAACGTTATGAAACCCGAACGGGTCAAGCTCTCTCAGCATTTATAGATAAGAAAAGAAAATATAATAGTAGTATAATGTGATATACAGCTAGATATTAAACGTGCCACTTCAGGAAATCCCTGTGTCACACACAATTAGGGGCTGGAAAGTTTGCTGGGGAAATGCCACCATACGCCTGCCCCACGCTGAGATTTTCCCCTGGGTTTTCACACATGGTTGTTGAAGTGTCAGCCCAACCTGACCCATCTCTCCTTGTGCAGAAGGATGGAAAAACCAGGGTTGACTCTTCTTCCCCCCCAAAAATCTTTTATATGTTTTGCTGCTGGCTTGGTAACATGAACTTGAAATGTCAGCTGCCAGGATAACCCACTGGGTGTTCTGCTCCTACTCAAGTCAGATTTGTTGAAAACCAGATGTGGACAGTCCCGATGGGTGCTCTCTGTGCTTGGATCCACTGCACTGTGTTGGGATTGAACATTTTGATGTGTTGGGACCCTTCTTCTCCCAATATTTTAGCACCTGGAAGTGCTCCAGCCCTGCTTTGGGAAAAACCTGCCCTGATTTAGATGCCTCTTCTTTGGGTACGGAGAAAATGATTGTTGAGAAAAATTATGGCTGTTATTTCTTCCTCATCCCCCCCTCAGCAGCTCGACCTGTCTTGGGTGGGATGGGACAGAAAGTGCCAAACATTTCAGAAGAGCTTTGCTTCCTCCTTGCTTGTGCTCATCCCTCAAACAACAACGATGGGCCCCTTTCCGTTTCCCTCCCCCTTTTGTTGAATATCATGAAAAAAGGATAAAGGTGCGAAAAAAAAAAGGACCTTTGTGCTGCTCCTGTCCCCGTTTTCTCTCCACTGCCTCCAAGAGATAGAGTTGGGGGTTAAGTTTTTTTTTTTTTTCTGGGCCTGATAAACAGGCCCAGGGCTGCAGAAGAATGGGTTGGGAGGTAAGGAGAAACCAGAGATGGGGTCTGAGTTGCTCAGACTGGAGAATTGGGACTGGCATTGGTGGGAGAACTGGAAGACAAGCTGTTTTTTCAAATGAGAGCACGTTGTTAAGTGGTGGCTTTGCATCAGAAAGAGAACTTCTGGTCCAAGGAGCTCCTGGTCCAATTCAGCTCCACATTAAGAAATTTAAGTTCAAGCTTTGTTTGTGTCTGCTGGGTGTCCGGAGCTCCCAGTTGGTCCCTGGAGATCTCAAGAGTGGAATTGATGGAGCCTGGGGAGATTTGGGTGACTGAAGTACTGGTTGTCCTCTTCAGGTCAGTCAGGGTTGCTCTCCAGGTTGTGACTGCTCTGCTTGGGATCTCCATCAGCCACTGAGTTTACTTTTTAGGTGTCTTTATCTTGGATTGAGCCTCCCCCTTTCACTCATGATGGTAAATAGTGTTCAGAAATCAAAAGGTGGAAGAAATGGAGTTAAACTCCTGCATGTGTGAGTGCCCTAAATTTATTTAGTCTGGGTTATTTCCTGCTCGGGAAGTACCTCACTCCCCCAAATCCTAAGTGGAATTCCAGCAATTACATAGTTAATCACTCTGTGTGTGTGTGTAAAATCCACGTGTATCTGAAAATACCACTCTTATCTGTCTAATGGTTTGGTTTGATGTAAATATTTTTAAACATGCTTTTACGTGAGGCTGGTTTTTATACAGTGTGGAATTTGGTGTGTGGTTACCGGGGCCTGGACTTTATTCTTTTGCTCCGTTCACCTCAATGTTCCTCAACTCAGAGGGAAAATTTCTGATCTTTAGTCTCCTGACCAGTTTGGTGATCTTTGTTGGACTGGGAATGCCCCAAGTCCAGAGCTGAAGGGAAGCATCATGCCAGCAGGTGATGGATACTTCTCTGTGTTGGGGCATGACCACCTCACTTAGGGATTTTGTTTTCTGCTGCAGGAGCAAATAATTTCTTCACACATCTTAACTTTTCTTGAATGTTTTGGAGAAGAAATTCTGTTTCAGAGAACATACGATACGGAAGGGGATTTCTGTTAAGCCAAATTATGTACTGCATCCAGGACAAGATAGACATGGACCTGTTGGAGAAGGTCCAGAGGAGGCCATGAAGATGATCCAAGGGCTGGAGCACCTTTGCTGTGAGGACAGGCTGAGAGAGTTGGAGCCTGGAGAACTTGGGGGAGACCTTCTTGTGACCTTTCAATATATAAAGGTGGCTTCTAAAGAAAGATGGAGAGAGACTTTTCACCAAGACCTATTATGTGCTGCATCCAGGACAAGATAGACATGGACCTGTTGGAGAAGGTCCAGAGGAGGCCATGAAGATGATCCAAGGGCTGGAGCACCTTTGCTGTGAGGACAGGCTGAGAGAGTTGGAGCCTGGAGAACTTGGGGGAGACCTTCTTGTGACCTTTCAATATATAAAGGTGGCTTCTAAAGAAAGATGGAGAGAGACTTTTCACCAAGACCTGTAGTGATAGCACAAGGGACAATGTTTTGAACTCAAGGAGGGCAAGTTTAGATTGGACATAAGAAAGAAGTGTTTTATGATGAGGGTGATGAGACACCAGAACAGGTTGCTTAGAGAAGTTGTGAGTGTCCTATCATGGGAAATGTTCAAGGTGAGGTTGGACAGGGCTGTGAACAGCCTGATCTAGTGAAAGATGTCCCTGCACATAGCAAGTAGGGTTGGATTAGATGATCTTCAAAGTTCCATTCCAACCCAAACCATTTTATGATTCTGTGAGATCCCAGGATCCTGTGAGACATCATATGGTTAGAGTGAAAGGAGAAACCTGTCCCTTTTTCCTGGTAGAGTCTAGTGATGGTGATACCAAGAACAATGGTTCATGCTTCTGATTCAGATGGTGGGCTTGATGGAAGAAAAACCTTGCTGTTGGTTTGGTTATGAGGGCAGCCATAGAACTATGGTTGGACTAGATGATCTTCAAGGTCCTTTCCAACCTAGACGATTCTATGATTCTATGAACTGGTGTTTTCCATCCTACCACATCACTGAAGCTTTACTGGGTGTGCAACACGATTGGGCATTTCCTAAGGATGCTCTTAGAGCGAGCAAGAGCGGCTGCCTGGAGAGCAGAACCCTCTAAGGTGTTTCTTCTGCTCTTGCTTTTGGTTTTGCCCACCAACCTCTTGCTGTATATTGGGAGAAACAGGAACGTAGACACCCTTGATCCATAATGGAGAATGTTGGTACGTGTCTTTCTCTTAGCTTCATTTCCTTCATCGTTACACACAGCCTGAGAGTTGTGGAGCAGCGAGGTTCTCTTAAACCCACCTCACTAAGAGCGGCTGCCTGGAGAGCAGAACCCTCTAAGGTGTTTCTTCTGCTCTTGCTTTTGGTTTTGCCCACCAACCTCTTGCTGTATATTGGGAGAAACAGGAACGTAGACACCCTTGATCCATAATGGAGAATGTTGGTACGTGTCTTTCTCTTAGCTTCATTTCCTTCATCGTTACACACAGCCTGAGAGTTGTGGAGCAGCGAGGTTCTCTTAAACCCACCTCACTGAGACAGCTCCAAGTCCCACAAGGTGCTGGATTTGGGTTGGATTCCCTTTCTTCCCTCTCTCCCATGCCCAGACAAATATTACAGGGTCTGGAAGGCTTTGGGATCTGTAATCACTTTGCCCATCCTTGCTTCACAGGAATTTTCACTTCCTGAGAAGACTTTTAGTGGGAGGTGTCCCTGCCCATGGCAAGGGGTTGGACCTAGAGGATCTTTAAGTCCCTCCCAACCCAAGCCATTCTATGATTCTATGATTTTTGTTCCTTTGTGAATACTACAGCAAAAAGTGAAAGGGAAGGGTCCCCCCCCTTCTGTGATGTACCTAAATATACTGGAACATATCAGGTAGGGAAACATCTTCCCTGCATAAGGTGATGACTTCGTAATGATTAATGACCCAGCATTTCATCCTCAGTAGCGTTTGTGCAAATGCTTCTCTTAGCAAGGACTGCTCCCTGAAAAAAAAACATTTTTAACGTTTTTTCACAGAATCACAGAATCACAGAATCTTAGTGGTTGGAAGGGACCTCTGAGATCATCGAGTCCAACCACAAAAAAAAAAAAAAA
>NW_015090892.1:45622-49908 GCF_001431845.1 Calidris pugnax
CCCCTCAGCCTCCTCTTCTCCAAACTCAACATGCCCAGTTCCCTCAGCCTCTCCTCATAGGACTTGTTCTCCAGACCCCTCACCAGCTTGGTGGCTCTCCTCTGGACACGCTCCAGCACTTCAATGTCTTTCCTGTAGTGAGGGGCCCAAAACTGAACACAGCCCTCGAGGTGAGGCCTCACCAGTGCCCAGTACAGAGGCACGATGACTTCCCTACTCCTGCTGGCCACGCTATTCTTGATACGAGCCAGGATGCCATTGGCCTTCTTGGCCACCTGGGCACACTGCTGGCTCATGTTAAGCCTGCTGTCTACCAACACCCCCAGGTCCTTTTCTGCTGGGCAGCTCTCCAGCCACTCTTCCCCAAGTCTGTAGCGTTGCCTGGGGTTGTTGTGACCAAAATGCAGGACCAGGCACTTGACCTTATTAAACCTCATCCCGTTGTCCTTGGCCCATTGATCCAGTCTGTCCAGAGTGGCTCAGTGTTTTGGGGCTGTGACCCTTCCCATACCCACCTCAGCTCTCCAGGTGAAACCCTCGCTCTCCTTTGCCTGTCCACGCTGCGTGACGGATGCTGTGCCACAGGGATGGATCCTAATGGAGTGTCAGGAGAGAAACAACAGCCTGAACATCCCACAATGATTAGTTTGGGGCGTAGAGGAATTATTTTATCGACAAAGCCGCTTCGTGATTCTTTATGGCTCAATACAGCTGATGTCCAGTCATTGTTAGAGGAATAAGGAGCGAGGCGTCGTTAGGAAGATGACATTTCCCATAACAAGGAAAAAAAACCCAACTGTCAAAAACTGATTTAAAAAAGAAGGAAGGTTTTTAATAAGATTTATGGACATAAGCAGCAGAGAAGATCTCTGACACAAGACTTTTCGAGATGCTCTGGACTAACATTCTGCTTTTGATCTATAAGTTTAAATGCCTATTTTAGTCTGTCATAGATACTGCCTTGAGGTGTGTGGAGAGCTCACCAAAATGCTTTTTGTCTGTCTGCTCAGCCAGAAAGATGCAGTGAGGGTCTCTTTTCTTTCCCTGAGTCTAGGATGTGAGTTGTATCTACATCTCTTAAAAAAATATGTGCGCCCAGATGGCCAAAAAGGCCACCAGCATCCTGGCCTGTATCAGCCATAGTGTGGCCAGCAGGTCTGGGGCAGTGATCGTCCCCCTGGACTGGGCACTGGGGAGGCCCCACCTCAAGTGCTGGGTCCAGTTTTGGGTCCCTCATGACAAGAAAGACCTTGAGGGGCTGGAGCGTGTCCAGAGAAGGGCAATGGAGCTGGTGAGGGGTCTGGAGCACAAGTCTGGTGAGGAGCGGCTGAGGGAGCTGGGGATGTTGAGCCTGGAGAAAAGGAGGCTGAGGGGAGACCTTCTGGCTCTCTCCAACTCCCTGAAAGGAGGGTGTAGCCAGGGGGGGGTCGGTCTCTTCTCCCAAGGAACAGGCCATGGGACAAGAGGACACCAGAGGAGTTTTAGGGTGGATATTGGGGAAAATTTCTTCCCTGACAGGGTTGTCAAGCCTTGGAAGAGGCTGCCCAGGAAGTCTCCATCCCTGGAGGGATTTCAAAGCCAGGCAGCTGTGGTGCTGAGGGACATGGGTCAGTGGTGGGTTTGTCAGTGTTGGGTCTATGGTTGGATTCAATGATCTGAAAGATCCTTTCCAACCTCCACCATGCTGTGATTCTATGATCTTGAAAGCTTTGTGGCCTTATTTTTGGACTGATGTTTACCATGTAGGTATCTTTTTGTACCCCTGTGATAGCTACTTCTCTTAGAAACATAGAATGGTTAGAGTTGGGAGGGGTCTTAAAGACCATCTAGTTCCAATCCCCTGCCCTGGGCAGGGACACCTCCCACCACACCAGGTTGCTCCAAGCCCCATCCAGCCTGGCCTTGGACATCTCCAGGGATGGGGCAGCCACAGCTTCTCTGGACAACCTGGGCCAGGCTCTCACCACCCTCTCACCAGAGAAGTTCTTCCCCTCATTTCATCTCAATCTCCCCTCTTCCAGTTTAAACAATTCCACCTCCTTAGAGGCCATACTGATGTCCAGCAGACGTGCAAAGTGAAAGTCCCAACTGGCCACCGCACGGAGAGCAAAACAGATTTTAGAAACAACACAAAAAATGGAGATTTGATGAGGGGAAGAAACAAAACCCTAACGAGAACTCTTCAAACCATGCATCGAAACAAGCCCATCATGCTCCAGAGAAGCTGCTGATGGTCCTTGCCAGGTGGGCAATGGGAGGAGATCCACTTGAGGCCCGATTTTCTCTCCCTGCTGAAGAATTTCACTGAATTTCACTGAATTTTTAGAGTTGGAAGGGACCATAGAGATCATCTGGTGCAACTTCCCTGCCAAAGCAGGACCACCCAGAGCTTGTCAGAGCATGTTACTCAGGAGCATCCAGGCAGGGCTTGAAGGTCTCCAAAGAAGGGGACTCCACACCCTCCCTGGGCAGCCTGTTCCAGGGCTCTGCCACCCTCACCGTGAAAAAGTTCTTCCTCATATTCGAGTGGAACCTCTTATGTTCCAACTTGTGCCCGTTGCCCCTCGTCCTCTCACTGGGAACCACTGAAAAGAGTCTGGTTCCCTCCTCCTTCAACCCTCCCTTGAGATACTTGTAGGCATTGATAAGGTCTCCCCTCAGCCTTCTCTTCTCCAGACTAAAGAGTCCCAGCTCTCTCAGTCTCTCCTCATAAGGGAGATGCTCCAATCCTTGAATCATCTTTGTTGCCCTTCGCTGGACTCTTTCCAGTAGTTCCCTGTCCCTCTTGAATTGGGGAGCCCAGAACTGGACGCAGTATTCCAGTTGTGGCCTCACCAGTGCAGAGTAGAGGAGGAGAATGACCTCCCTTGACCTGCTGGCCACTCTCTTCCCTGTGCAGCCCAGGATTCCGTTGGCCCTCCTGGCCACAAGAGCACACTGTTTGCTCATTGTCATTTTGTTGTCCACCAGGACCCCCAGATCCTTTTCTTCAGAGCTTGTCTCCAGCAGGTCCACCCCTAACCTGAATGGATGCCTAACATTCTTCTTCCCCAGGTGCAGGATCCTGCACTTTTCCTTGTTGAACCTCATGAGGTTCTTCCTTGCCCAGTTCTCCAGCCTGTCCAGATCTCAAAGTGCAATAACACGCTGGGATCTTGCTGCCGCTGAGATGAGGTTATAGGGAAACATCCAATGTGTTCCCTCCACCTTTCTGGAGCGCTTTCCTGCAGCGTTTGCTCCACATTTCTCCTCTCACAAAAGCCCTGTTGGAAGTGGTGGCTTTTCCTTCAGATGTATAATTTACCACCCCTTCCCGGCGCGCCAGCCCTTGTTTGTGTTGATAAATGCATGTTCTCTGCGTACAGCCTGCAGATAATTCCGCTCGTCGGGTACGACGCCGCTAAATATACCTGTTTCTGATTAAGGGTATTTGAATTTGTGAGTTTGGTTAATCAGCTACACCTTTCACGGATTCTTTTGTGAACTCATAAAAGCCACGTGTTCAGATTTATAGCGCCAAAAGGGGTAAACTGCCATTAAAAGCATTAATTAGTCTTGGTCGACTGCGCGAAGAATAGCGGTGGTGTGCGCCAGCTTTTGATTTAGCCCTTTGTGGGCTTTTGATTTTTGCCTAAGCTCGTTAAAGGGTCTGTATCTCTGGCTTTTTCATGCTAGATTGTATAATTAGGGTTTAGTGGAAGAAATACGGTGATTGGGCTTGAAGAGCAAGAGCCCCCGTACAATTACAAGCAATAAAGTTGCAAAACAACTTGACATATATTTTAAATAGAGAAATGTTCTTTTTAACATGTGGATAACTTGGTATTGTTAGATTTGCAGTAACCATCTCCAGGGGATTTGTTGAAAGCTTTGGGCACCCTCTGTAAACCTCAGAACAGATACATTTTCCAGAGCCTTGGATTTATCCGTTGTGCAGTAATTCAGCAGCACAAGAAAATAGCATGGCAGGTAGAACAGAATTTTTTGGTTTTGTTTTCCACTACATCTTCGCCCATTCCCTAAAGGCAAATAGGAAAAAAAACCCAGACTTTGGAGCATTACTTGGGTTTTATACTTGGAATTCTCACATTATAAAGTTTATGAGTGTATTTTCAGTACGTGGTAGTTTCTGGTAGATGATGAGGGGCCTGGAGCATCTCTCTGCTGAGGAGAGGCTGAGGGACTTGGGGCTTTTTAGTCTGGAGAAGAGAAGACTGAGGGGGGATCTGATCAACACCTCTAAATCCTTCAAGGGTGGGTGTCAGGAGGATGGGGCCAGGCTTTTT
>NW_015090892.1:49997-55986 GCF_001431845.1 Calidris pugnax
GGCAGAGGCTGCCCAGAGAGGTGGTGGAGTCTCCTTCTCTGGAGACATTCAAACCCCCCCTGGACACGTTCCTGTGGGCCCTGCTCTGGGTGGCCCTGCTCTGGCAGGGGGTTGGAGTAGATGATCTCCAGAGGTCCCTTCCAACCCCAGATCATTCTCTGATTCTGTGATTCTGTAGTACCCAATTCTAACCAGCTCTTCCCCACACAAAATTTTGAAAAATAATTGAAATGCAAATTGTAGGCTATGTTGTTTTTTTTTTTTTTTAAATAGATCTTCCCTAATAATGCTTGACTAGGAAAAAAAAAAAAGAATACCATTGGTCTAATTTTGATAATTGCCTCTTGTGAGGTTTGTTTGTGAATTAAGATTTCCTCTGCCCATATAAAGTTCCCTTCTCTTTTAGATATTATCACATTAAGTGCTCTCTATAAATAGAATGGGTTTCCATCCAAACTTGTGATTAAAGAGCCAACAGTTGCCCAGTGTGGTATCTCCAGTACCACCTTCATTTCCTTTTTGTGATAATATCTATTTATTATAACAGTTGGCCGTGGGCACGTGTGATGTTGCTAACGGTGACCCACTGTAGAACTGGTTTTTAGGTTTTTAACCATGCAAATGTCCAGCTGCACATGAAAATCTCCACATTTCCCACCGTTGGACATTGGAGCACAGAAGATTTTGAGTCTTTAGATGAAGCCAGCTATTCCCCGCACAAAAGTTTGAAAATTAATCGAAATGCAAATTGTAGGCCATGTTTTCTTTTTAATAGATCTTCCCTAATTATGCTTGACTAGAAAAAAAAAAACAAGAATACCATTGGTCTAATTTTGATAATTGCCTCTTGTGAGGTTTGTTTGTGAATTAAGATTTCCTCTGCCCATATAAAGTTCCCTTCTCTTTTAGATATTATCACATTAAGTGCTCTCTATAAATAGAATGGGTTTCCATCCAAACTTGTGATTAAAGAGCCAACAGTTGCCCAGTGTGGTATCTCCAGTACCACCTTCATTTCCTTTTTGTGATAATATCTATTTATTATAACAGTTGGCCGTGGGCACGTGTGATGTTGCTAACGGTGACCCACTGTAGAACTGGTTTTTAGGTTTTTAACCATGCAAATGTCCAGCTGCACATGAAAATCTCCACATTTCCCACCGTTGGACATTGGAGCACAGAAGATTTTGAGTCTTTAGATGAGGGAGAATGGTGGAATACATCTGAAGCTCCTGGGCTTAACAAAAAGCCTTCTTTGGTCTCCTGAATATTTTACACGTGTATAATGAGATAGTGATGTCTTCTATTGTCATTTGCATTTTCAAAGGTGTTTGCTCTGTGAATTGGCTGCCCTTCTCTGTAGTTCAAGGTTTGGCAGCTTTGAAGCCATAATAGTGTATATTTTTCCCTCCTCTCACCATTAATAATGTCTGTAGAAACCCAACAGCAACTGGAGACCTTCTCTACAGGTAGATGTTAATGGTGGCCTTATTAGAGGGTGTCACGGGTCACCGCTGGAGAGACCCTCCTGGTTTCTGCTGGGGTTAGGACACAGTGAGAGCTGTCACCTCTCTCCAGATACCCTCATGCTTGGCTCCTAAACCTATGGTGTCCCTCTCAAAACGTGTCCACCTGGGCTACCTTTGACCCCATGGCCAAAAGCCACCAGGCCACTGACTTTCCAACCCTGTGGAAAATTCCCTGTTGTTTTAAATAACCGAGTTTTGATCAATGAAGGTGGAAAAGGACTTCTGATTTTTGGCATTTTAGCAAATTTCTAAGTCAGTGCTAGGATGGGTTTGGAGATTTTTTTAATCATCTTCCTCTTGTTGTGATTCCTCACTTAAGTCCATTTATGAATGGGAATGGAAATGAAAACAGCCATTGCAAAGAATTGTGATGATCATTCTGCCTGGTCCAAGAAAGGGTTGGGGTTAGAAATAAACCTGTATTATTTGTTAAATGAAAAATTAAGGATGTTCTTTTTTAGTTTTTTGACTTGTATTTTAAAAATCAGACAGTTGGACAAAGAGTTAGATCCCTGAACATTTAACCAAGTGCCATATTTTGGGTACCCATCATGGGTTTCCAGGTTCTTTATGGAGATAACGGACCAAAACAGATGACAGGTAGACATAGTGCTCAGAGATATGGTTTAGTGGTGGGTTTTGTCAGTGTTGGGTTGATGGTTGGACTGGATGATCTAAAAGATCCCTTCCAACTTAGACAAATCTATGATTCTATGAGGCATGTGCCCAGAATTATAGAAACATAGAATGGTCTAGGTTGGAAGGGACCTTTAAGATCATCTAGTCCAACCATCAACCCAACACTGACAAAACCCACCACTGACGCATGTCCCTCAGCACCACATCTGCCCAGCTTTGAAATCCCTCCAGGGATGGTGCCCCTCAACCACTGCCCTGGGCAGCCTCTGCCAAGGCTTCACAACCCTCTCAGTGAACAAATTTTTCCTAATATCCATCCTAAACCTCCCCTGGCACAACTTGAGGTCGTTTCCTCTTGTCCCATGGCCTGTTCCTTGGGAGAAGAGACCGACCCCCCCTGGCTATACCCTCCTTTCAGGGAGTTGCAGAGAGCCAGAAGGTCTCCCCTCAGCCTCCTTTTCTCCAGGCTCAACACCCCCAGCTCCCTCAGCTGCTCCTCACCAGACTTGTGCTCCAGACCCCTCACCAGCTCCGTTGCCCTTCTCTGGACACGCTCCAGCCCCTCAAGGTCTTTTTTGTGGTAAAGGGGTCCAAAACTGGACCCAGCCCTGAAGTTGGGGCCTCCCCAGTGCCCAGTACAAGGGGACGGTCACCTCCCGTGCCCTACTCACCATGCTGTTCCTGATCCAGTCCAGGATGCTGGTGGCCTTCTTGGCCACCTGGCACACTGCTGGCTCATGCTCAGACCACAAGTCGACCAACACCCCCAGGTTCTTTTCTGCCAGGCAGCTCCAGCCACTCTGCCCCCAGCCTGGAGAGTCCATGGGGTTGGTGTGACCCAAGTGCCGGGTCCTACACTTGGGCTTGTTGAACCTATTGAACCTGTTGAACCAAGGCAGAACCAGAAGCTCTGCCTTGCCATGTCCTCTGCAGCAGGATGATGGTCTCTACCTCCCAGTGAGCTAATGATGAGAACTGGGACTAAAGCTTGTGCTGAGGTGGGGTTATTGACTTGGCTTGGTGGTGGATGCAAGAAGTGGTGTTTTAGGATGTTGCAATTGAAATGGAAAGCCTGGCCTGCCCAAGTCCATACCTGAGTTAGTGCTGAGAAGCTCCTGTGCTGCTTCACCACCAAATTAGTCTTTGTTCCTGAAGGATTTTTCCTGTGGAGTGTCCTCCTCTCGCTCGTTATCGTCATTGTTCCCTCTTGCTTGGCCTTTTTTCTTTCATAATTTAAACAATTTCTAATGGTTCCTTCTATTGAATAATGGCAAAAGAGAAAATTAGGAATAGCCGAAGACCTATTTTTCACGAGACGGGCTGGGTTTTATAATAATAAAAATGATTTCTCTTTGCCTGCTCAGATAGACATTAATGATAATTTGTCATTTCTGGGATATTTGCTTTTCCGAAGGAGTTTAAAGCTTCTGCTTCTGCTTCAGATATTAAGTTGGCTCATAATTATTAGTGTAAGACAAGGCACGTCCTGTGCTTTGGGGACAGTTCGGGAGAAATTCCCCTTTTTCCTGGGAAGCTCATGATCTAGAGTGGAAGAGGGTGAACTAGGACTTTGGGCTCATTTATTTGAATTTGGGGAAACGCCGGTCTTTAAGGGGGATTGAGGGGACGTGGTAAGAAGAAGAGGATGGGGCAGACAGGGCAGGGAGAGGACGTGGGCAGAAGAACAGCGAGAAGGTCTGAGGATTGAGTCTTGGCTGGAGGATGCTTTGATTTTCAGGAGCCTTGTAAACATTGCTAACCTAATTTCTTCAAATAAATCGCAGAGGTAGGTGGTAGGAAAAGCAGAGCAATTCTGCAGGGAGTTTAGTTTTAGATTCGTTTAGAATCAGGAATTAGCCTTAAAATAATTAGGATTTAACCATTTCTTTTCAAAACCTGATATTCTAGAGAAATTGGGCCTTAGACTTTGTGTGTCAGCATTTCTGTTTTCTGCAAACTTGGGAAGGGAAGGAGAAGTCTCTTGGGGATGATTAAATTTTTCTAGGTCTTATGGAAATTAAGATTTTTGTAAGTGGATAAAGTGGCAAGATGTATCGCCGCTCAAGGCACCAGAAAATCTCCAGTGACCTGGAAAATCTCCAATGTCCAATCATGGGAGAAGCTTTGTTTTGAGTTTCCACTTGACCAAAGTCACAGAATCACAGAATGATCTGGGTTGGAAGGGACCTCTGGAGACCATCTACTCCACCCCCCTGCCAGAGCAGGGCCACCCAGAGCAGGTCCCACAGGAACGTGTCCAGGTGGGGTTGGAATGTCTCCAGAGAAGGAGACTCCACCACGTCTCTGGGCAGCCTCTGCCAGGGCTCTGCCACCCTCACAGGAAAGAAGTTCCTCCTCATGTTGAGATGGAACTTCTTATGTTCATGTTTGTGCCCGTTTCCTCTTGTCCTGTCCCTGGGCACCACTGGAAAAAGCCTGGCCCCATCCTCCTGACACCCACCCTTGAAGGATTTATGTATGTTGATCAGATCCCCCCTCAGCCTTCTCTTCTCCAGACTGAAAAGCCCCAAGTCCCTCAGCCTTTCCTCGTAAGAGAGATGTTCTAGTCCCCCCTCATCATCTCTGTGGCCCTTTGCTGTCCCCTCTCATGTATCAATTGAGAGATCTATTGTGAGAAACAACTCCATGAGAAACCAATGTTCAAGGAGCTCCTTTTTTAATATTTTCTTTGTTATTGATTTTTTTTAAATGGCAAATATCTTTAGGAGCATGGAGATATTTAAGAGCTGGTTCTTTCTTGGCTTATCTGTGAGTTTGTGTGGGCTCCCAAGTTGGTTTCTCCTGCTGCAGTTGATAACATCATTTGGGTAAGAATGAAAACCTTTGAGTTTCGATTTTGGGGTTTTTTTTCACTGTCACTCAGCACCCCTGTAGCAGTAAGAACTTGTTTGGTGTGAGGGTGGTGAGAGCCTGGCCCAGGTTGCTCCGAGAAGCTGTGGCTGCCCCATCCCTGGAGGGGTTCAAGGGCAGGTTGGAGGGGGCTTGGAGCAACCTGGTGTGGTGGGAGGTGTCCCTGCCCAGGGCAGTGGGGTTGGAACTGGATGATCTTTAAGGTTCTTTCCAACCTGAACCATTCTATGGTTCTTTGATAACTGCAGCCTGTTGGGACCACATGGGGAATCTCACCACGTGCTGGTCCAGCCAGGAAAGCGTGAGCCCATCATCCCCTTCCAGCCACAGCCTGAGGATGGTTATTTACAGCTACCACAAACCTTCTGCCATCATTTGTTTTCCTTCCCTGCTTGAAGGACGTGGTTCTTTCCAATATGAGAAGCATTAAATTGACTCAACTACTTTGTTTGCTGAAGTTGCGCTTTGACGTGAATCTTTGAAGTTTCTTCTTATATGATCTGGGATTCCATTAGACCGTTTTTTACCCAGGGATTTTATTTGGGAGAATCTCACTAGCTATTTTGGCTCCGACAAGTATGAGCAGCCCTTCCTTCAATTTTAAGGCTATTCCCTGCTCAGACAGTGCAGTAATTGAGGGATTGGAATCATACCGATACCTAATAAAAAAATATTCAAGCTATAAGGGGAATTGATTCCAATACAGGAGGAGACACCTTGTTTTGGAAACTTTATTTTATAAAGTCTGCTCTGTCCTTCTTCCAGAGAGCTCTGCTTAGATTGCTGTGTTGAAGCAGAGATGTTGAATTACCTAATAATGCCAGGTATACAAAGTATATATTAAAAAATATATCTATTTTTTAATAAAAGGGGAAGGGAGGGAGGGAGGAAGGAAAGAGGGAAGGAAGAAGGAAAGAAGGAAGGAAAGGAAGGGAGGAAGGAAGGAGGGA
>NW_015090892.1:56308-81208 GCF_001431845.1 Calidris pugnax
GAAAGAAGGAGGGAGGGAGAAAAGAAGGGAGGAAGGAAGGAGGGAGGGAGGGAGGGAGGGAGGAAGGAAGGAAAGAGGGAGGGAAGGAGGAAGGAAGGAAGGAAGGAAGGAAGAGAAGGCACCTTTTACCTTTTAATTCTGCTGGTTTTGATCCTAACTTGCACGGTTTTCAACATTCACTTTTAATACTTGACACGTGCTTGAGCACACAGACGTTTTGGGGTCATCTGTGGTATCAGCAGAATCTCACTGGTCAGCTTTTTGAAGCGTGTCTCTAGCGTTAAGTCTCAAACTGGAAAGGTAATCCCCTCTGGAGTCTTGACCTACTCTCAAAATTACTTTCCCCTGCTCTTTTGAGCCTTTGGGTTATATTCCAATGTTTTTTTTTCCTCTTCATCAAGACAGCTTGCTTAATTGCTCTGACTGCTAGGCAGAAATCTTACTCTCCTGTCTTACAGACCTCCTTTTCTTCGGTTCCTTCCTAATGAAGTAGTTTCTGGAACGGGGCCAGGCCTTTAGCCCAAAAGTGTCTTCTGGCTTTCCTATCAAATGAGGGACAGCACAGCCAGATTTCTGTCCTAATCCCTCTTCCCCAAGACAAAGAAGTCGGCGCTGTCTAGACGTCGGGGTTCAAAAGATTTTATTTGCTTTTTCCCACATGTTAATTCAAGGCTGAGGGTTCCCCCGTTCTCCTTTTCATCCCACTTGAGAATTCCCAAAGCCTCCCAATCTACCGTTGCTCGACGGGTGAAAATCCCACATAGAATTTGGGAGTGGGTGGTCTGTGCCCCTTTGGAGCAGAGTCGATGAAAGAAAATGTGGTGAATTCTGGCTGGTGGCCCTCGTGGTGCATGGACTAAGTGTTTGTCATTTAAAATATCTTTTTTTTTTCTCCTATCAAATGCTGTATTCAGTCACAAGATATTACACAACATCTGCCAACAGTTCTTATCCTTTTATGCTTCTTTTAAGGCTTACTTAATGCAACAGTTTTTCCTTGGGTCCATGTTCCACAGCTTTTCCATGGGGGAGTGGATCCTCATAAGCTACAGATTTTGAGCAGAAAAAGCTAACAACTTCGCTGGTTTCCTGGCCCTTTGAAATTTTCCTTCTACTGATGGCAGGTTTTGACCTTTTTTATCTTTGGAAGTGTTCTGCTGGGAAGTTTAGCTAATGAGAGATCGTTAGGATCCTATTTATCCTTGGATGTGGGCTGGTTTTGTAGCGAAGAGGAGGTCAGGTACAAAACCGTTGGGAAAACTGAAGACAAATTGGTAGAGGAGCAAAAGCTGCCATAAGAATGTTGTCACAAATTTCTTTTGCCCAACGTTCTCCCTTGTTTTGGAGATGGGTTCCTTATACATATTTATTTTCCATTTTTTTATGTTGAAGTGTGAAAATTACCACAGAATTGTAGGGGTTGGAAGGAACCTGAAATAACCACAGAATTGTAGGGGTTGGAAGGGACCTTTGGAGACCACGCCGTCCAACCCCGTGCCAAAGCAGAGTCACCCAGAGCAGGTTGGACAGGAATGTGTCCAGGTTTGAAATATCTCCAGAGACAGAGACTCCACACCTTCTCTGTTCCTGTTCTGGATTCTCATAGTCCATCACGACACATAGACACCTCCTATAGACAGTTGTGTAAAAATGGGGTGAATTTGCCTTGGAAGTTTCTTCCAGTTGATGACAGAGGACATCTGGACCAGCTTAGATACCAAAAATTTTGGTGGAGATATAGGGAAGAGAAGTGATAAGATAATGGAGACATCGGGAAGGAAAACCCTGTGAGTCTTGCCTAGATTGGTGGCTACTATTGGATGTGTTTATAGAAGATACTTAATTAAAATTAGTCTTCTTTATAAGAACCTAAAGCAAGTATTGTAGCTCAAATGATCTATCTAGGAATCATACATCAGCTTTGAACCTCTTTTGGGTGACCAGTATCCTATTTTTTTTCTGAAAGAGGACTCTGGGAGGACTTAGATCTTGCTCAAGGAAGGAAAACTGATCACAAAAATAAATTCAGCGCAATATCCTCCAAAAGCTGTACAAGAGAGATCTGGTACCACAGAGTAAGCCATGGTCCTCTTTCTAAAGGGCCTTCAGTGGAGATTCTTTGGACACAATCATGGCAGCACTCGACATTGGCAAAGATGCCAACTGGAGTCAAATCCAGTTGGTGGCCGGTCATGAGTGGTGTCCCACAGGGCTCGGTACTGGGACCCGTTCTCTTTAACATCTTTATCAATCATCTGGATGAGGGGATTGAGTGCACCCTCAGTAAGTTCACAGACAACAGCAAGCTGGGTGGCAGTGTCGACCTGCTGGAGGGTAGAGATGCTTTGCAGAGGGATCTGGACAGGCTGGATGGATGGGCTGAGACCAACAGGATGAGTTTCAACAAGGCCAAGTGCCGGGTCCTACACTTGGGTCACAACAACCCCATGGATGCTCCAGGCTGGTGGCAGAGTGGCTGGAGCTGCCGGGCAGAAAAGGACCTGGGGATGTTGGTCGCCTGTGGGCTGAACATGAGCCAGCAGTGTGCCCAGGTGGCCAAGAAAGCCAACAGCATCCTGGCCTGGATCAGGAACAGCGTGGCGAGTAGGACTTGGGACGTGATTGTCCCCCTGGACTGGGCACTGGTGAGGCCCCACCTTGAGTGCTGTGTCCGGTTTTGGGCACCCTCACCACAAAAAAGACCTTGAGGTGCTGGAGTGGGTCCAGAGAAGGGCAACGAAGCTGGTGAGGGGTCTGGAGAATAAGTCTTATGAGGAGAGGCTGAGGGAGCTTGGGGTGTTCAGCCTGGAGAAGAGGAGGCTGAGGGGAGACCTTATGGTGCTCTGTAACTACCTGAAGGAGGGTGTAGAGAGGTGGGGGTCAGTCTCTTCTCCCAAGTTACAGGAGATAGGACAAGGGGAAATGGCCTCAAGTTGCATCAGGGGAGGTTCAGGGTGGATATTAGGAAACATTTCTTCATGGAAAGGGTTGTCCAGCATTGGAATGGGCTGCCCAGGGAAGTGGTTGAGGCACCATCCCTGGAGGTGTTCAAAAGACGGGTTGACATGGTCCTCAGGAATATGGTTTAGTGATTTTTTTTTTTATTGCTTATTATTTATTTTTCGTCAGAGTTATGTTGATGGTTGAACTAGATGATCTTTAAGGTCCCTTCCAACCCAGACTATTCTATGATCCTATGCTGTTGCCTCGTCTATGGGGAGCTCAGGTTTGAAAGGGATTTCTTCAGCAAAACCGCCTGGAAAAGAACTGAAAAAAAATATGCTGTTCATCACAAATGAACAAGAAAACGGTTTGTTGATGGTCAGGGGAGGGTTGTTTCACAGGTACTGCTGGAGGATTATTTTTGTCAGTTCATTAAAGGTTTTGATGGGGGTTTATAAGCTGATCGCTTTGGTTGCTCCGGTGGACTTGCTTTGCATTTCATGTTCAAATAAAGTGGGATTTCAGACTCAGTAGTCAATTCTCTTCTTGATTTAAAAAGGATTACAGGCAGAGAGCTTACAGGCTATGGAAAGTAATTGAGTGTAATGATGTTGTACGGAAAGACCACCGCAGCTTATTCAGCATAGAATCACAGAATGGTTTGGATTAGAAGGGACCTTAAAGATCATCTAGTTCCAACCCCCTACCCTGGGCAGGGACACCTCCCACCAGACCAGGTTGCTCCAAGCCCCCTCCAACCTGGCCTTGAACCCCTCCAGGGATGGGGCAGCCACAGCTTCTTGGGGCAACCTGGGCCAGGCTCTCACCACCCTCCCACCAAAGAAGTTCTTCCCCACATCTCATCTCCATCTCCCCTCTTTCAGTGTCAAACCCTTCCCCCTTGTCTTTTGATTTCACTTCTTGGTCAAGAGTCCCTCACCATTTTTTCCCCAAAGAAAAAAGATTCAGATTAGATCTCAGGAAGAAATTTTTTACTATGAGGGTGGTGAGACACTGGAACAGGTTGCCCAGGGAAGTTGTGGCTGTCCCATCCCTGGAAGTGTTCAAGGCCAGGCTGGATGGGGCCTTGAGCAACCTGGTCTGGTGGGAGGTGTCCTTGCCCATGGCAGGGGGGTTGGAACTCGATGATCTTTGAGGTCCCTTCCAACCCAAACCATTCTATGATTCTATGATTCTATGATGTCTCCTGGAGCCCCTTGGAAGGGGCTCCAAGGTCTCCTCGGAGCCTTCTCTTCTCCAGGCTGAACCCCCCCAACTCTCTCAGCCTGTCCTCCCAGCAGAGGGGCTCCAGCTCTCCCAGCATCTCCATGGTGGCCTCCTCTGGCCCCGCTCCAACAGGTCCATGTCCTTCTGCTGTTGGTGGCCCCAGAGCTGGAGGCAGCACTGGGTGGGGGGTGTCTCCCCAGAGCGGAGCAGAGGGGCAGAATACCCTCCCTGGCCCTGCTGGCCACGCTGCTGGGGATGCAGCCCAGGATGTGGGGGGCTTTCTGGGCTGCCAGGGCACGTTGGTGGCTCATGTTGAGCTTCTCATCCACCAACACCCTCAAGTCCTTCTCCTTGGGGCTGCTCTCCATCCCTTCATCCCCAGCCTGTACAGATACCTCTATTAAGAACGGCGATCTCTCCTCGTCAGCCACCCCTCTCCTTGCCTTCCAGAGCATCTCGCCGTAATTCAGTTTATGAATCATGGCTTTATTTGTCGTGTCGAGCTCCAGCAGGACGGTTTAAAGTGCTTTTAGTCGGCAGTAATTTGGGGGCTCTCTGCCAAAGCCTTGGGTTGCTGTCGGAGCCGGCGGTGGCCGCAGCTGATCCGATGAGAAAACGCATCCTGACTGCAGATTATTGCCGAGGTGGCAGGAAAACTGCTGGTTTCCACACGTGGCAGGCAATGAGAGCTAATTAACGAACGTAGGGATGTGTTGGGTTTATCCCCGGGGGATTCCAGAGTGGCTGTAGGTATTCGAAGCCGGTAATGTATATATTTTACCGTCTTTTACGGTTTTAAAAATGCATTTTCCTGAGTGTTTTGTGGTGGTTTTTTTTAACACTGAAAGTGCAGCAGCAGAATATGGGTCTCTGTGGTGCAATCAGAATATTTTCTACGCAAGGGGGTTGGAACTCGATGAAGGAAGATGAGGAAGATGAGGAAGAACCTCATGAGGTTCAACAGGGAAAAGTGTAGGGTTTTTTTTAACACTGAAAGTGCAGCAGCAGAATATGGGTCTCTGTGGTGCAATCAGAATATTTTCTACGCAAGGGGGTTGGAACTCGATGAAGGATGATGAGGAAGATGAGGAAGAACCTCATGAGGTTCAACAGGGAAAAGTGTAGGGTCCTGCACCTGGGGAAGAAGAATGTCAGGCACCAGTACAGGTTAGGGGTGGACCTGCTGGAGACAACTACTGAAGAGAAAGATCTAGGGGTCCTGGTGGACAGTAAAATGGAAGCCGGTAATGTATATATTTTACCGTCTTTTACGGTTTTAAAAATGCATTTTCCTGAGTGTTTTGTGGTTTGTTTTTTTTTAACACTGAAAGTGCATCAGCAGAATATGGGTCTCTGTGGTGCAATCAGAATATTTTCTACGCAAGGGGGTTGGAACTCGATGAAGGAAGATGAGGAAGATGAGGAAGAACCTCATGAGGTTCAACAGGGAAAAGTGTAGGGTCCTGCACCTGGGGAAGAAGAATGTCAGGCACCAGTACAGGTTAGGGGTGGGAGCATCTCCCTTATGAGGAGAGGCTGAGAGAGCTGGGACTCTTTAGTCTGGAGAAGAGAAGGCTGAGGGGAGACCTTATCAATGCCTACAAGTATCTCAAGGAAGGGTTGAAGGAGGAGGGAACCAGACTCTTTTCAGTGGTTCCCAGTGAGAGGACGAGGGGCAGTGGGCACAAGTTGGAACATAAGAGGTTCCACTCAAATATGAGGAAGAACTTTTTCACGGTGAGGGTGACAGCGCCCTGGAACAGGCTGCCCAGGGAGGTTGTGGAGTCGCCTTCCTTGGAGATTTTCAAGACCCGCCTGGATGCTCCTGAGTAACATGCTCTAGCTCTAGGCAATCCTGCTTTGGCAGGGGAGTGGGACTAGATGATTTCTATGGTCCCTTCCAACTCTAAAATTCAGTGAAATTCAGTGAAATCTTTGAGGTCCCTTCCAACCCTAACCATTCTCTGATTCTATGATTCTAAGAGGAAATGTGTATGAAATTTTTCTCCACAAAGAGAAATACAACTTGCTTTAAGGGGAAAAAATAAAAATAAAAATCCTTTTGCTACATTAAAATAATCTGTTGGGGGAAAAAAAAAAAATCACATTTTTTTTGGTAGAAAGCTTTTGAGTCTGTGGGATGCCAGTGGGATGCCAGGTAGGAATCGGCTGGTGCTAATGATGGTTTTTAAAAAAAAAATAAATCAGAATTGGTTGGGGACGGGAGGTTATCAGTTAAATATCGATTGGAGAAACCGTTCTGACGTGCTGCCTTTAATACCCCATCGAGGGCTGCAGATGGGCAGTGGTACGTGGAGCGTTGGCAGCAGTAAAATCATGACTTTTCTCCTGATCGTTAAAATAATCAATTTATAGTAGGGATATCTGTGGTG
The DNA here is from genome assembly GCF_001431845.1 of Calidris pugnax. Lineage (NCBI taxonomy): Eukaryota > Metazoa > Chordata > Aves > Charadriiformes > Scolopacidae > Calidris > Calidris pugnax. Next base: position 62,872 of record NW_015090892.1, read on the forward strand.
GTGAAACGAGAGGAAACAACGATCCTTACGTGCGTGTTGTTCCTGTTGTCATCCCCCAGCTCCAAAGAGAGCATTTCAGGATGCCTCGCGGCTCTGCCTTCAAATATCTTTATTTTTTAAAGAGTTCCTCCTCTTTCTTGCTCCTTTGATTCTGCTTTTTCCCTTGAGAGCTAGACAAGTAGCTGAACCTTCAGTTCTCATTATCGTTGCCATCTTTTGTGTCCGGCTTCTTTTAAAGTTTTTTTTTTTTTTTTTTTTTCCATCCCACCGCTGTGGTTTTAAAAAAGAAAACCCGAATTATGAGCTGGTTTTTTTTTGTATCGCTCCGCCGCGGCTCGCAAACGCGTGTCGGCCTCAGAACAGGTTTACAAGCTGGTTAATATTTTTAAAGGATGATAAATTTACAGCACGGAGAATTAAAAATGAAAGGTAAAGGACTTGAGGAAGGGTGTCTCATACCTGGAAGAACTGGTTGTGTTTTGCTGGAGCTGAGCTACGGGGTGTGCTTCAAATGCTGCTGTGCCCTCCTACGAGCTTAACGCAACCCGAGCAAAATAACAATAATCATAGAAGGGTTAGAGTTGGAAAGGACCCTAAAGTCCCACCCCCTGGATGGTGGTACCTGGATGGTAGGACCTGGATGGTGGGATCCAGTTCCAACCCCCTGCCCTGGGCAGGTGGACCTGAGGAAGGGTGTCTCGTAGCTGGAAGAATTGGTTGTGTTTTGCTGGAGCTGAGCTATGGGTGGTTTTGTGACAATTAAATCTGAGCTTCGAACGCTGCTGTGCCCTTGTAGGATCTTAACGCAACTGGAGCAAAATAACAATAATCATAGAAGGCTTAGAGTTGGAAGGGACCCTAAAGTCCCACCCCCTGGATGGTGGGACCTGGATGGTAGGACCTGGATGGTGGGATCCAGTTCCAACCCCCTGCCCTGGGCAGGGACACGTCCCACCAGAGCAGGTTGCTCCAAGCCCCCTCCAACCTGGCCTTGAACCCCCACCTTGGACATTTTGTTGTCTAGACAACCCACAGTGAGGTACTTAATTTGCAGAACCTTTGGAAGATGCTGCTACTGTGAGTAGGAGTAAGGAAGTGACCATCCCCCTGGCCTGGGCATTGGTGAGGCTTCAGTGGTGGATCCAGTTTTGGGCCCCTCATGACAGGAAAGACCTTGAGGGGCTGGAGTGTGTCCAGTGAAGGGCAATGGAGCTGGTGAGGGGTCTGGAGTACAAGGAGAAGGGTCTGGAGAACTTCTGAGGGAGCTGGGGGTGTTGAGCCTGGAGAAAAGGAGGCTGAGGGGAGACCTTCTGGCTCTCTCCAACTCCCTGAAAGGTGGGTGTAGCCAGGGGGGTCAGTCTCTTCTCCCAAGGAACAGGCCATGGGACAAGAGGAAACGGCCTCAAGTTGTGTCAAGAGAAGTTTAGGATGGGTAATAGGAAAAATTTGTTCACTGAGAGGGTTGTGAAGCCTTGGAAGAGGCTGCAGTGGTGGAGTCCCAATCCCTGGAGGCATGTCAAAGATGGGCAGACGTGGTGCTGAGGGACATGGGTCAGTGTTGGGTTTGTCAGTGTTGGGTTGATGGTTGGACTAGATGATCTGAAAGTTCCCTTCCAACCCAAACCATAATATATTATTTTATTCAGAATATTCCGAATATTCAGAGCTCTCCGAATCTCCCAACATAAAGAATTACAATGAATAATTCAACCCCTGCAAACATCACCTTGTCTCTTTCACTCCCTTTTCCGATTTTAGCGCCGTTCAGGAAATACTGCTGGTCCTTGCAAAGGATCTTGGAGCAAATTCCTGTGACCCTTTTGGCAGCCTCAAAATCCAATAGTGGGCTGTTTCTTAGAGTTCAGCTGCTTTCTAATCCACAGCAGTCCCTTTCCCTCTTCTCCTGTATTTTTAGTTTCTTAATAGTGTCTGATTAGGGCTTTTATAAATAGCTTTTTGAGGTCGTCCCCCCAACGTTACGGACTCTTTAGTCATTATTTTATAGTGACAATTGAAGGAGTTTGTCCAAGTTATTTTGGTTCCTTTGCTGTGTCTGTTGATCTGAGCATCGTAGGGCGGCGCGTCCTTCGCAGCCAGTTTTGCTTCATGTGAAATAAGATGTTGGGTAATTCCATGATAATCCTTAATACACTTATTAACGATAGGTAGAAATCTTCAGTCGTTACGTAATGAGCCCTTTGAATAGGATGCCATATTTTTGTAAACATTATGGACAGGTCATTCTAAATATTCTTCATGAATTGTAGAGTGAACAATCTTTGGATTTGTTGACTTCGGTGTATAATTACTTTTTCTTCCATCTTGTATTTCTCTGGTAGCTCTTTGGAGATGCCTGTACTCGAAAAATAATACAGGTGGAATGGATTTATTAAATGGTATATGCACTTTTTAGGTTGTTTCTGATATTTTACATGTTTTTGCTGCTCTTGGTTTGGATTTTGACTCGTTTGCTTCCCATAATCTTGTTTTCCAGTGAGCCTTTTCCTTCTCACTGTCCTGCTCCCGTTGGAGGTTCTGTTACATCTCCTCAAGTAGACAACAGGGCAAAATCTTTTCGTCTTTCATTGTCCCACCTTGTGACTTAAGGCTCTTCTACACTATTATCCTGGAGGAGACAACAGGGCAGAGTCTATCGTCTTTTATTTTCCCACCTTTTGACTTAAGGCTCTTCTACACTATTATCCTGATTTTAAAACCTTCCAGTAAACAAACACATCAAATTTCCATGTCACCATGCTCATTTGTAGCTGAAAGCATTAGTGACATTGTGACTGTTGGTAATTAGTGACCGCAGCTGTTGGTATTTTCAAATCCAGTCTTGTTATTCATGTTGTTTTGGACATCAGATGAAAGTAGCCTCAATTCTTAAGTGAAATAGAATCATAGAATGGTTTGGTTTGGAAGGGACCTTAAAGATCACCTAGTTCCAACCTCCCAACACCTCCTACCAGACTAGGTGGCTCCAAGCCCCCTCCAACGTGGCCTTGAACCCCTCCAGGGATGGGGCAGCCACAGCTTCTCGGGGCAACCTGGGCCAGGGTCTCTCCACTCTCCCACCAAAGAAGTTCTTCCCCACATCTCAGCTCCATCTCCCCTCTTTCAGGGTCAAACCCTTCCCCCTCCTCCTAGGGTTCCCCTCCCTGATGAAGAGTCCCTCCCATCTCTCCTGGAGCCCCTTGAGGGACTGGAAGGGGCTCCAAGGGCTTCCCGGAGCCTTTTCTTCTCCAGGCTGAACCCCCCCAGCTCTCTTAGCCTGTCCTCCCAGCAGAGGGGCTCCAGAAATACAAATAGGTATTTCAAGAAAAAAAATCTTAACTGAGAAATTTCTTCTCCAAACTCTGCTGGGACCATTGGCACTATTCACCTTCTCCCATGTCAACCTGTTGGATATCACCAGACCTTGAGCAGTTCCTTTTCCAGTCACCATTGTAAGGCGTTGAAGAAGAAAGACTGTTCTTATGTGCTGTAGGATCTACTTGTAGAGATCCCAGAAAATAGACTGTCCAACACTTTGAAGACCAGTGCCATGGGGCAGATCATGGGATCGCTTGTCATTGTGTTGTCCATCATGAAGTCCACATGAAGCTGGACAATCTTTCACCAGGAGACAACGAATACGCAGCCTTTGGAGGTGTGTGATGGGCAATATTTTGTGGTCTGTTTGGTCCAGGTAGACCTAGATCAGTGATGAGACCTTTGGGAAGATGGAAAAGAGGAAGCAAAAGAGCTGTAGGTAGGGTTCAGCAGATGGAAACTCGGCCAGGTCTCAGGAGTCCTGGCTTTCAGAGATAGGAAAAAAAAAAATTAAAAAAATTAAAACGTCATTTTCAAATGGAGTATTTAGAAGTGGAGTCATTTTATACTGCTTCACATCCCAAAAACCCATGTGCCCACGCATCGAATTGTGGAGAACAGAAATCTACTCATGAGAGGGCTCTGAAATGAGGGAAATTGGGCAGATATTTAAGACATAACAGATAAGTTATGTCATAAAAATGTAACCATGTCGTTCCACGCGGAAAGACCTTGGAAACAGCTACAATTGCAATTTTTCCCTCTCCCAACTAAGCTTTCCTTATGGGAAGTGGGGATCTGTTCCTTGGCAGAATTTACGGGTGACCGACAGGACGCTCAGCCCTCTGTGTCCTCGGGGGAAAGATGGTTTCACATTGAAAAATATATAAAAAATCCAGAAAAAAGCCAGGGAATGTACACAATTCCCAAGTTAGGAACAGCACACAGGGCTTTTAGTGGTAGTTTCTTTGATTCGGGGATATAGAAGTGAGATTTTTCAGATGCGTTTCAAGAAGAGCCAGAACTACTTCTTTTTCCCCTTTTCCTGTTCATTCGGAAACACTTAGAAATGAGTGATTCCACGCAATTTGTCTTGTTGATGGCTTTTTCTAGTATAAGGAAATAGTTTCCACTTATGTTAGACCCTTATCTCATACGGATGTGGAGCAGATTTCCATCCGCTGCTGGAGAGGAAATAGTGGAAGAAATCTGGGGGAAGTTGGGGAAAGAAAGGGAAAATTTGAGGTAATTTAAACCGCTGAAGTGTGTGTCCTGAATTTGCCTGAAAATTCCTCATTTTGGGGGGAATATTTGAGAATAGTGAAGGAAAATGCTGTGCCAGGTCTTGCCAGCGGAGGTAGGTGAGTGCTGCTGTATTAACATTTTTGAGTTAGGCTGATGAAGTCTCTTACTGCTGATAAAATACTGAGCTGCAGGAGCACAGAACCACAGAGTCACAGAATGATGTGGGGTTGGAAGGGACTTCTGGAGATCATCCAGTCCAACCCCCTGCCAGAGCAGGGCCACCCAGAGCAGGTCCCACAGGAACGTGTCCAGGTGGGGTTGGAATGTCTCCAGAGAAGGAGACTCCACCACCTCTCTGGGCAGCCTCTTCCAGGGCTCTGCCACCCTTATGTTCAAGTTTGTGCCCATTTTCTCTTGTCCTGTCCCTGGGCACCACTGACAAAAGACTGGCCCCATCCTCCTGACACGCACCCTTTAAGGATTTATGGGTGTTGATCAGATCCCCCCTCAGCCTTCTCTTCTCCAGACTAAAAAGACCCAAGTCCCTCAGCCTTTCCTCAGCAGAGAGATGCTCCAGGCCCCTCAGCATCTTTGTAGCCCTTTGCTGGATCCTCTCCAGCAGTTCCCTGTCCTTCTGGAACTGGGGAGCCCAGAACTGGACCTAGTGCTCCAGCTGGGGCCTCCCCAGGGCAGAGCAGAGGGGCAGGATGACCTCCCTCCACCTGCTGCTCACACTCTTCCTCATGCCCCCCAGGATGCCAATGGCCTTCTTGGCCACCAGGGCCCATTGTTGGCTCATGGGCATCCTGTTGTCCACCAGGACTCCCAGGTCTTTCTCCTCAGAGCTGCTCACCAGCAGGTCCCCCCAACTTCTCCTGGTCCATGGGGTTATTCCTCCCCAGGAGCAGCACCCTGCACTTGCCCTTGTTGAAGTTCCTCAGGTTCCTCTCTGCCCAACTCTCCAGCCTGTCCAGGTCTCACTGGATGGTGGCTCAGCCTTCTGGGGTGTCAACCACCCCTCCCAGTTTTGTGTCATTAGCAAACTTGCTGAAGATGTTGTAATGCCTTCTGTAACTCTAGCAATATTAATATTAATTTTGTAGATATTATTATTAATAGAATTGTCTTGGGAAAACAGGACTTTCAGTCGAACTGGTTACAAAGAGATAATGCTGGTACCGACCATCAAAGATTCCAAACACTGAAATATATCTATCCTTGCTATTACTAACCTTGGAAAAGATTCAGTAACTTGGGTGGTCTTAGAGCTGTTTGTAAATCTCTTGAGTCTTTTTTTTTTTTTTTAAATTGTAAAAAATTGCAAAATATGAAGGCAAAACATTATTTTCCCTGAAGTATCATGTTTTCATTAGCCCCACTAAGTGATGGTCCATTGGCAGTGTCGAGACGAATCTAATGACTCAAAGCTACCGATGCAATTAGAACATAGGAGGGATCAGTCTTTAAAAATGATGCTAGATAGGTGTCTAGCTATTTAAATAGCACATATATATATATATATAATTTTTTTAATTAAAAAAAAAGTTAATAGAATGCCTTTGGGGACTCGCTTTTCCCCAGGACTGTTAAATCCCTCTCCTAGAATAACTGCCAGCTCTTTCACCTGTGTTTCAGGTAACCTTTGAGAAAGGGAACTGTCAGGTCAGATTTTCTTCCTGCTGGACCCCATTAATAACTAGAAACCCCCTGGAATTTCGTGGTACTGACCTTCCAGGCATCCTTCTGGCACAGGGACGCAGCAAACCCTAACCTTGGATGGCTGGAACAGTGAAAAAGGCATAAACAAATACGTTCTTGAAATTACATTTTCAAGTGGTTTAGGCAGTTTTCATCTTCAGCTCATTCTGCAGTTAAAACTTAATTATGAATAGTTAAATTCAGGTTAAAGAATCCAATTTTCTTCTAGTTCTGCATTAAACAAGTGGCCAGAACTTAACAGGTCAGGTAGGAAGCATTCTCTGAGATGACATAGCTAAAAACTGCAGACTTCATAACATGATTTTTTATAGAAAGCAGTTACTGTCTTTCAGAAAAAAAAAATTGATTAATCCCTCCCCCAGCTGGACCTTTCCACGATTAAACTGAAATATAAAAGTAGGATTTGTGCTTTTTGAAAAATGTGATTGCCAGGATCTCATTTGAATCTCAAATGGCATCTTTGGGTCTGAAATCAGTCACGGGTTTACAGCCCCCGTTCTATTGACAGGGAACCCAGAGATGGATTTGGGTTGTGTTGACTGTTTTTCTGGTCGTTTGTATAAAATGGGCAACTCCTGAACGTAAAAAAAAAAAAAAAAAACGCACCGGTTTAAAATTCCTTCATGTGTTTTGTGGTGCTGGAAGTTCTGATTGTTGATTTAAAATTGGACATTGAAATCACATGTTGGCAGGGGTTGAAAAGCACGGTGTTTACTCGGCAGCAGAACTGCTTTCATCCTGGAAAACATCGACTATTTATTTTAGCCAAACCACTGTCTAATAGTTCTGAAGCTGGGGGAGGCTCCTCCAGCCTTGGAGGGGGAGGGCTGCAAAACTTGGGGGGTCACTTTGAAGCTGTCCCCAACTGACATCTGTCTTGGATATAATGTGGAAATTTTAGTTACCAGTGATCAAAACAAATTCCACCAAAGCCTGGAAAACCCCAAGTCCTTTCTCAAATTATAGCTGATTTCTGAGATTTGGGAACTTGAGAATGATGCTCTTGGCTGAATTTGTCTTCAGATTAATTTAGAATGTGTTTTGTTCTTGTTGTTCTGCTCTGAACCAAGATGGATATGAAAAGAATGAGAATTAATTGTATATAACCATTGTATTAATATAATACACGGGAGTCTCTGTCCCCAGAGATGCTAAAACTATGGCTGGATTGTCCTAACACAGCTTTGAAGTTGTCCCTTCTTGGAGCTGGAGGTTGGAGAACATCCCCACTGGAGGTCCTTTTCAACCCAAATTGTCCTGTGGTTTTGTGATCCAAGCATAGAACCATGGAGTCACAGAATGGGTTGGGTTGGAAGGGGCCTTAAGGATCATCCAGTTCCAACTTCCTGCCCTGGGCAGGGACACCTCCCACCACACCAGGTTGCTCCAAGCCCCCTCCAGCCTGGCCTTGAACCCCTCCAGGGATGGGGCAGCCACAGCTTCTCTGGGCAACCTGGGTCAGGCTCTCACCACCCTCCCACCAAACAAGTTCTTCCCCACATCTCAGCTCCATCCCCACTCTTTTGGTTTAAAATCATTATCCCTTGTCCTATGGCTCCCCTCCCTCATCAGGAGTCCCTCCCCAGCTTTCCTGGAGCCCCCTCCTTGAGGGACTGGAAGGGGCTCCAAGGTCTCCCTGGAGCCTTCTCTTCTCCAGGCTGAACCCCCCCAACTCTCTCAGCCTGTCCTCCCAGCAGAGGGGCTCCAGCCCTCCCAGCATCTCCATGGTGGCCTCCTCTGGCCCCGCTCCAACAGGTCCATGTCTCTCCTGTGCTGAGGCCTCAGAGCTGGAGGCAGCACTGGGTGGGGGTTGTCTCCCCAGAGCGGAGCAGAGGGGCAGAATCCCCCCCTGGCCCTGCTGGCCACGCTGCTGGGGCTGCAGCCCAGGATGTGGGGGGCTTTCTGGGCTGCCAGGGCACGTTGGTGGCTCATGTTGAGCTTCTCACCCCCCAACACCTCCAGGTCCTTCTCCTCCTTTGCCCTTTGTCTTGTTTCTTATTCTGTAGAAGAGGCTGTCGTCCAACTCCAGTTGTCCTTTGGTGGCATCTCTCCTCCTCCTTCACACAGGAGCATCAGATGCCACCTTCAGTAGCTTCCCTGTTCAGTCCTAAAGACATTTTAGAAGAGGAGTCTTTCTCCATATGTGGAAAAGCTTTGGGATTTTCCATAAAAACAGAAAAGGAAGTGGACACTCTCAGCATATAAACACTTTGTTGGCCAAACATTCATCTCTTCTGCCGTGATTAAATATCTTTAAAAGGTCCCTTTCAACCCAAACCAGTCTGTGCTTCTGTGTTCCTATTAATGAGGGATAATTGACTCCGCTGTTAATGATAAAATACACTGGTAGTTGAATGGGTGCAGTTGGGCAGTCGTAGGGATTGCTGCCCAAATAGTTTCATCTCTTTATTACAGGTCGCCTGAAAGAGCTTCATCTGGAGTAATTTAGTTGCGATACGACCTGGCTAGTCTCAAAAATGACACTTTGAAAGGAGTTGCCAAATGGAGCCATCTGTTTTCTTACACACTAATTGCTCATTCAGCCCAAACAGCTCGGCGCATCTAAAGGCAACCAGCGAGCGGGGAGGGCTCAAGTGTTGACGGGCTGCTCTGAACTTATCTCCCTATGAATTAAGACTCCTTGTCAAGAGCATAAATCTAAACTCTTAGAGTCCTTTATTTATTTATTTATTTTTATACTTCCCTGCTTATCATAGAATCATAGAATTATAGAATTGCCCAGGCCGGAAGGGACCTCCAAAGGTCATCTAGTCCAACCTCCCCGCAGTCAGCAGGGACACCCCCAACTAGACCACGTTGCCCAGGGCCTCATCGAGCCTCACCTTGAATATCTCCAGGGAAGGGGCCTCAACCACCTCCCTGGGCAACCTGTTCCAGTGCTCCACCACCCTCACAGTGAAGAACCCTCTCCTCATCTCCAATCTAAATCTGTTCCCCTCCAGCTTGAAGCCATTGCCCCTCGTCCTGTCACTGCAGGCCTTTCTAAACAGGCTCTCCCCAGCCTTCCTGTAGGCTCCCTTCAGGTACTGGAAGGCTGCTATTAGGTCTCCCCGGAGCCTCCTCTTCTCCAGGCTGAACAACCCCAGCTCCCTCAGCCTGTCCTTGTAGCAGAGGTGCTCCATCCCCCTGATCATCCTTGTGGCCCTGGCTTAGCTGGTTGTGCTTCTGTTCACATCACCTCTTCTGCTCTAGAGATGAAGCTGGTGAGTTTTGTTGTCTCTCCTGCTTGGTAAGAAGTGACCTATAAATTGCTTTTTTGGCAGCTTTCTGGGCACCCTGAACCTCCTCGGAAATGTTTTTGTGAAGCCTCAGTTTTTAAGGCTTTCAAATTCTTCCTTAGGACACACTTCTAGAAGAGAGGCTGGAAGAAAGGTGCTTCTCAAAGCAAACCCTCCACGCTAAGCTGTGTTTTATCATCATACTGAAATTGCAGTTGTTGCTTCCTTCCTTGTCCCTCTTTAGGTGACAGGGTGCAAGGAGAGGAACTTCCAGAGGCAGGAGCCCCGTGCACTCAGACGTTCCCCGAAGAACGTGTTTTCCCAGCTCAGGCCATGCCCTGAGCCCGCTGAAAGCAACACCTTTAGACAACCATAGAAGGGTTTTGGTTGGAAGAGACCTTTCAGATCGTTGAGTCCAACCATCAACCCAACACTGACAAACCCACCACTGACCCATGTCCCTCAGCACCACGTCTGCCCGGCTTTTACACACCTCCAGGGATGGGGACTCCATCATTTCCCTGGGCAGCCTCTTCCAAGGTTTGATAACTCTTTCAGTAAGAGATTTTTCCTGTTATCCATCCTAAACCTTCCCTGGTGCAATTTATAGAATCAAAGAATGGTTTGGGTTGGAAGGGACCTTAAAGATCATCTTGTTCCACCCCCCTGCCCTGGGCAGGGACACCTCCCACCAGAGCAGGTTGCTCCAAGCCCCCTCCAACCTGCCCTTGAACCCCTCCAGGGCTGGGGCAGCCACAGCTTCTCGGGGCAACCTGGGCCAGGCTCTCACCACCCTCCCACCAAACAAGTTCTTCCCCACATCTCATCTCCATCTCCCCTCTTTCAGGGTCAAACCCTTCCCCCTCCTCCTAGGGCTCCCCTCCCTCATCCAGAGTCCCTCCCCATCTCTCCTGGAGCCCCTTGAGGGACTGGAAGGGGCTCAAAGGTCTCCCTGGAGCCTTCTCTTCTCCACTCCCTCTTATCCTATGGCCTGTTCCTTGGGAGAAGAGACCGCCCCCCCCGGCTACACCCTCGTTTCAGGGAGTTGGAGAGAGCCAGAAGGTCTCCCCTCAGCCTCCTTTTCTCCAGGCTCAACACCCCCAGCTCCCTCAGAAGTTCTCCAGACCCTTCTCCTTGTGCTCCAGACCCCTCACCAGCTCCGTTGCCCTTCTCTGGACACACTCCAGCCCCTCAATGTCTTTTTTGTGGTGAGGGGCCCAAAACTGGACCCGGCACTCAAGGTGGGGTTTCACCAGTGCCCAGTCCAGGGGGACGGTCACTTCCCCAGTCCTTCTGGCCACACTATGGTTGATACAGCCCAGGATGCTCCCTTGGGAGCCAACGCCGTGGCTGCACCAGTGACATTCACGTGGCTTTGAGTGGTTTGAGGAGAAGCAGAGCAGCTTCACGTCTGTCCACAACCTTCTGTCTGGAAACGGGCACCGTCCCAGCTCTGTTGCTTCCTCTTTCCTTTGAGCAGCTGTGGAATCCTTGGCCAGCTCGAAACTATTTTGGCTCTCACCAGCCTCTGCTCTTACTGGAAACAAGGAGGGGGAATAAAAGCACTTCGTTTTTTGTGCGTTTGCCTCAAAGCAGGGGAGGGAAGGAGAGAGTGTGCAGCTCCAGACCTCCAGTTGAACCAGGGTCACTCGTCAGAGCCTGGCTGGTTTATGGGGTACAAACGAGCCCTGGGGCTGTTGCTCCTCCCTGTGCAATGTTTGTTCTTTCTTTCTTCTGGGAACAGAAGTTCATTGCTATTTTTATCCCTATTGTGGAGCCTTTAGTGGAGTTTTGGGTGCTGTAAGAAGCGATCAATACCACTTGTTGACTGACCTCTGAACAAGGCTTCCTGTTGCTCACAGAGAAGCTCATGGTGCGAGCAACTTGCTAAAAGCAGCTCTTAATTCAGGGAAAAACCTTGGGGAGAACCACAGCAGCAGCTGCTACAGATGCTGAAGGGCTTCTCTCCTCCCCTGGTGAAGAAGGAGATACCAAGTGGAACAAGGCTGGTGTGTGTCCACAGAATGGGTTCCTGGTGATGTGCTTCCTAGAATGTGGCCAGAAGGTCGAGGGAGGTGATGACAGGCTGAGGGGCAATGGCTTTAAGTTGGAGAAGAGCAGATTTAGATTGGATATCAGGAAAAAATTCTTTACTATGAGGGTGGTGGAGCACTGGAACAGGTTGCCCAGGGAGGTGGTTGAGGCCCCATCCCTGGAGATATTCAAGGAGAGGCTCGACGAGGCCCTGGGCAACCTGGTCTAGTTGGGGGTGTCCCTGCTGACTGCGGGGAGGTCGGCATTCAGGATTCTATGATTCTACCCCTCTGCTCCACTCTTGTGAGCCCCTCTGCTCCGCTCTTGTGAGACCCCACCTTGAGTACTGTGTCCTGCTTTGGAGTCTTCAGCACAGGGAGGACATAGACCTGTTGGAGTGAGGCCAGAGGAGGCCACGGAGATGCTGGGAGGGCTGGAGCCCCTCTGCTGGGAGGACAGGCTGAGAGAGTTGGGGGTGTTCAGCCCGGAGAAGAGAAGGCTCCGGGGAAACCTTGGAGCCCCTTCCAGTCCCTCAAGGGGGGTGTTCCAGGAAAGCTGGGGAGGGACTCTTGATGAGGCGGGGAAGCCATAGGAGGAGGGGGAAGAATCATAACATTGTTTATGTTGGAAGGGACCTTTAAGATCATCTAGTCCAACCATCACTGCTTGGTTTCATCAACATCATGGTGCCCTGATGGCCAAGAAGAGCTGCCTAGAGATAACTTGCTTTAGAGGGGGAAGAATCATAACATTGTCTATGTTGGAAGGGACCTTTAAGATCATCTAGTCCAACCATCACTGCTTGGTTTCATCAACATCATGGTGCCCTGATGGCCAAGAAGAGCTGCCTAGAGATAACTTGCTTTACTACTACCTTTGCTCCTTGGATGTATCTGCTCCGCTGTGATACTCCCAGTGTGGTTTTGTTCTCTTTCGTGCAGGTTTTGTTCTCTTTTTTCATACTCAGCTGCAGTATCCCATAAAGCTGGTGGTTGGTTCATGTGTGACAGATGTCACCACACTCCGGTACCGGGATGGAGAGCTCTCTGCTAAAGCAAACTCAAATAAGTGTGATTTACTTTGCTTTTCACACCTCATTTAATAACCAGTGCAAGTCAGCAGATTAGCAAGTAAAAAGTTATTGTTCGCAGCACTGGAACCAAATTAAAAACATTTATAAGCTTATCCGAAAGAAATTACTGAGATCTACTTGGAAAATTGCAGAAACTTGGCTGCTCCTAATGAGGCAGTTAATTTTGGGTGGCAGATTAAAAGCCAGGCTGGTTATGGGACATGATGAATTTCAGGGCGATGCTGAATGAAGAACTAGAGCTTCTCCTTGTCCTCCTGCTGCATCTGAGCCTGGAAATGTCTTTGTAGCATCTGTGGGTGAAATATCTGCTCTTGGCACAGTGCTGCTCATCCAGCCGGCCAAGAGACACGGAAGATTGGAGCTGGAGAAACAACCCTTGGTTCTGGAAGTCCACGGATCCTTAAGGATTCATCTCCAGCTTGTTTGCAACTTGGGGAGCAGAAGAAGGCCTGGTAGTAGGTGATGGTCAATGTGGGTGAGCGGCCGAGGCATGGGCGGTTGTGTTCCCTCCTTTGCTTGTGGAGAGGCTTCCCTTGGCCTCATCGCTGAAGGGATTTAAGAGGTTCCACCTCAACATGAGGAGGAACTTCTTAACTTTGAGAGTGGCAGAGCCCTGGAAGAGGCTGCCCAGAGAGGTGGTGGAGTCTCCTTCTCTGGAGACATTAAAACCCCACCTGGACACGTTCCTGTGGGACCTGCTCTGGGTGACCCTGCTCTGGCAGGGCGGTTGGACTGGATGATCTCCAGAGGTCCCTTCCAACCCCAGATCATTCTGTGATGCTGTTTCTAGAGGCTTGAAGGGTTTGGTTGATTGCATCTGGCATTACTCAACAGACTTCATGCAGTAATGCTCCACCAGGCCACCTTCAAGGTAAACTAGTGCATGTGCTTCACAGGCAGCTCTACTCTCGATTTATTGCATGTGTTCCCCAATAAAGGATTCATGACATAATTCAGAAATTGGGGCTAGTTTAATTATGAGCAGCTTTGGAATAACCCAAAACTTCTGGTAGTTGGTGTCTCTGGACTGATTGGTGACAGATCTTTCAGGGAATTATATAAACACATGTGGAGACTTGAACCTATATCAGGAATATACTTAGGATATATAGGGCATGGACCAGCAGATCACCCCATTAACCAAATCAGCTCAAAATCACCTCAGATGGTCAGGAGGGAGCTAAACCCACCCAACTTCCAGCCCTCTCCTGGGACGTGGGTGTAGACATCACGTTCACAAAGCCAGAACAGAATAAGATGGTAGAATTGTGAGAAGTCTGATGTTGGGAAAGAAGTGATGTGTCGCCATAATTAACAGCTAAATTACTGAGTGATTTGCCAAAGTTGTGCAGGATACGAAGTGTGATGAATCCAGAGAACATGCCATGAAGAAGGTGTGTGGGAGATTGAGGACATGGGTTGTTTCATGGCAGCCTTCACTGGCTAAAAAGGCCACCCTTGTAGGGTCGAGGCTGCTGGAGCAGACCTGAGCCCTGTCTTTTTGGGAATAATGAGTATTCATGGAATCATAGAATTGTCTGGGTTGGAAGGGACCTTTAAGATCATCAAGTCCAACCATCAAGCTAACTCTGATAAACAAACCCATCACTAAACCATGTCACTAAGCTCTATGTCAACCCGTCTCTTGAATCCCTCCAGGGATGGTCCCTCAACCACTTCCCTGGGCAGCCCATTCTAAGGCTTAATAACCCTTTCATTGTAAACATTTTTCCTGATATCCATCCTAAACCTCCCCTGGAGCAACTTGAGGCCATTTCCTCTTGTCCCATGGCCTGTTCCTTGGGAGAAGAGACCGACCCCCCTCTGGCAACACCCTCCTTTCAGGGAGTTGGAGAGAGCCAGAAGGTCTCCCCTCAGCCTCCTTTTCTCCAGGCTCAACACCCCCAGCTCCCTCAGAAGTTCTCCAGACCCTTCTCCTTGTGCTCCAGACCCCTCACCAGCTCCGTTGCCCTTCTCTGGACCCGCTCCAGCACCTCAATGTCTTTTTTGTGGTAAGGGACCCAAAACTGGACACAAACTTTTCCCAAGCTTTTCCTGGGCTGTGCATCCTTCCTTGGTCTCATTATCCCTGGGAAAGTAAAACTCCAGAGTTTGTTCCTCTTTTGTCTGAAACCTTACTTTGTTGTTTTAAAAAAACCACTGAACAGCCTTAAAAAAACCCCAAACCGGGATGCTTTTTCTCTTCTAGGGAAAGCAAGTGTTAAATACTGGATTACAAGATTGGAAATAGAGTTGTGTTTTTATACAGCTCTTTTATAATTCCAGGATTATGTTTGACCAAGATCCTCTTCAGCTCCACCAGGGTTTCATTCACTTTGGATGCTGGTGACCCCAGAGCTTTTTCCACCGCCTTAAACTCTCTGAGACAAAGTCTTACTCTCTCTATTGAAGGTGGAATTTCCTTTTTCTCCTCCTTAGTATTTTGTTAACCTATTTTAGGAACGATTCTACTGGATTTAGACCAAATATAGCTGCTGTGACTCAGCCTCCTCCGTTCCTGGGTTTGGACTTGGAGATCCACTTGATGCTTTTGCGTTTCGTAGCATTTCCCTCCTCCTCTGTAATTTCCCCCTCTTTGTTTCTAATCCAGTCCTCTCACGTTCCTCAAGTTGCCTTCTTTGGTTTCAATGGCTTTCCTCGTGATCCCGGGATTTTTAAGCTTGTCACAAGGTTTTATAAATTAGCATCAGGAGAAGAAGTCAGCACAGGAGATTCACCACATCCAGTTGGCCACTAGATTGTCACGAAGCCTTCGTCTGACATTTTAATAACATAAATCATGGAATCACAGAATGGTTTGGGTTGGAAGGGACCTTAAGGATCATCCAGTTCCAACCCCCCTGCCCTGGGCAGGGACACCTCCCACCAGACCAGGTTGCTCCAAGCCCCCTCCAACCTGGCCTTCAACCCCTCCAGGGATGGGGCAGCCACAGCTTCTCGGGGCAACCTGGGCCAGGCTCTCACCACCCTCAGTGAAAAATTTCTTCCTGAGATCTTATCTAAATCTCTCTCTTCGTGTCATACAGAGCTGGGGCAAAATAGGGTGGGTCATCTGATCATATGTGTGCTCTCCTTTTAATGGCCAGTAACGGGGCAGTTACTGCTCATTGTGGATGTGAACGTCTATTTACTGTGATCCAGACTGAAATCATGAACTCATTTCACACAGAATATTCAATAAACATGAGATGGAGATGAGCAGGCTGGACACAACATGATACAGAAGGATGGAGAGGGATGGGATGCTGACCTTGTCAATGATGCAATGGTTGAAGCCCCTCTGCTGGGAGGACAGGCTGAGAGAGTTGGGGGGGTTCAGCCTGGAGAAGAGAAGGCTCCAGGGAGCCCTTGGAGCCCCCTCCAGTCCCTCAAGGGGCTCCAGGAAAGCTGGGGAGGGACTCTTGTTGAGGGAGAGGAGCCGTAGGAGGAGGGGGAAGGGTTTGACCCTGAAAGAGGGGAGATGGAGCTGAGATGTGGGGAAGAACTTGTTTGGTGTGAGGGTGGTGAGAGCCTGGCCCAGGTTGCCCCGAGAAGCTGTGGCTGCCCCATCCCTGGAGGGGTTCAAGGGCAGGTTGGAGGGGGCTTGGAGCAACCTACTCTGGTGGGAGGTGTCCCTGCCCAGGGCAGGGGGGTTGGAACATGATGATCTTTAAGGTCCCTTCCAACCCAAACCATTCTCAGATTTTCAAGATGGTTCAGGAGCTGATGAGTATTTTTCCTCGCCTCTTAATTGCTGATAACCAGCAGCAAAGATTTAGCAGTTCTCTCTCATGTTCAGTTTTCTATTTCCCTTCTCTGACATCTGCAGAAGATTTTCCAAATCAGATGGCAACAGCAAAATGCAAATGGGGAGGATTAGCATTTGTATCGAACACGCTCCGGCAGAAGGAGATTACAAGTCCTGGGTCAGCCGGTAGCAAGAGCTTGGGAGCGGAGCCGAGGAGCAAGTGCTGCTGGCAGGGATGAGGAGGAGCAGAGTTCAGTGACGTTGGCCACTTGATATTCTGCTCTGGGCCTTCTAACTTGAATATAAGAAGTTCCACCTCAACATGAGGAGGAACTTCTTCACTTTGAGGGTGGCAGAGCCCTGGCAGAGGCTGCCCAGAGAGGTGGTGGAGTCTCCTTCTCTGGAGACCTTCAAACCCCACCTGGACACGTTCCTGTGGGACCTGCTCTGGGTGGCCCTGCTCTGGCAGGGGGTTGGACTGGATGATCTCCAGAGGTCCCTTCCAACCCCATGGGATTCTATGATTCTATGAGGCTGCCTTGACAGATACTTTGGCTCTGCCAAGGTTTTGTGTTCTCCTGTGGAATTGCTTGGAGGATTTATCTCTCACTGCAGAATATAGACCTTCAGAAAATGTCCTTTTGATTCTTTGGTGCTGCACCTTGGGAGAAATAACCCCATGCACCAGGACAGGTTGGGGACTGACCTGCTGGAGAGCAGCTCTGAGGAGCAAGACCTGGGAGTCCTGGTGGCCAACAGGATGCCCAGGAGCCAGCAAAGTGCCCTTGTGGCCAAGAAGGCCAAGGGCATCCTGGTGGGCATCAGGAAGAGTGTGAGCAGCAGGTGGAGGGAGGTCATCCTGCCCCTCTGCTCTGCCCTGGGACCCACTCCGGTTGGGGGGATTGGACTTGATGATCTCCGGAGGTCCCTTCCAACCCCATATGATTCTATGATTCGGTATCGTACCTTTCTTTCCCTTTCAGCCAATTATAAGTATTTTAAATAAATAAGTATTTTAAGTATATAAATATTTACCTGCCTGGACACGTTCCTGTGGGACCTGCTCTGGGTGGCCCTGCTCTGGCAGGGGGTTGGACTAGATGATCTCCAGAGGTCCCTTCCAGCCTTGGATCATTTTGGGATTCTGTGATTTTCCATCAGATGACAAAAAAATAAAATAGTAGATGCGCAGAAAAAAAGCTTAATCTTTTATCAGCTGCTTTCAGGGCAGACTGATCTGAACAAAGGAGGGATGTGGGACCCGGGAGCATCAACGGCAGCTTCGCCGAGAGGTGGGAAAGGCCCCTCTCATCCTCACCGTGCCTGGGTCCAAAATTCCTGCCGGCTTTGGTATCGTACCTTTCTTTCCCTTTCAGCCAATTATAAGTATTTTAAATAAATAAGTATTTTAAGTATATAAATATTTACCTGCCTGGACACGTTCCTGTGGGACCTGGATCATTCTGGGATTCTGTGATTTTCCATCAGATGAAAATAAACTAATAGTAGAGATGCAGGAAAAAAGCTTCATCTTTTTTCGACTGCTTTCAGGGCAGGCTGATCTGAACAAAGGAGAGATGTTGGCCCCGTGAGCATCAACGGCAGCTTCGCCGAGAGGTGGGAAAGGCCCCTCTCATCCTCACCGTGCCTGGGTCCAAAATTCCTGCCGGCTTTGTACGCTCTCAGCGTGGGCTCCTGCTTAATTTGGAGACTAATAGCGCTATCGGGGGGAGGGGGGGGAAAACCTGGGCTTCCTCTGCAAAGGGCTTCCACGTTCCATTAATTGCTTGCCTGTGGCAAACAGATCGCCTGAGGGTGAAATTAAAGTGCCACTCCTAAAAAGCTTTTTTAATTACATTTCCGGAGCCTTCAGCCACCACGGCAGGAGGAAGAGGCTGATGCTGTTGGGCTGAGATCTAAATCTGGGCATCGGTGCTTCCTTAT
>NW_015090892.1:81218-81714 GCF_001431845.1 Calidris pugnax
CGGTGCCCTATGAAACGGAAGGATGTGAAGCACATCTTCCTCCCCATGAGCCCTGAGTCTTCCTCTGTCATCGGACTGGGACCATTTTGCACGTTGAGGGATGCTGTGGAGGGGGGAGGAAGGACGACCCCAGTAATGCAGAGACCCCGCTGTGCTGGGAAATTTATAATGAGATATTTAGATACTCAATATATACTATATAAATCTATATTTATATATTTGCTGGGGTGTATTCGCTCTGCTCTGACGTCTCAACGCGTGCACCCTCCTCTTTAAATGCATTCATGTGCCTAAAGAAATTTAAGTAGAAAAGTTATTTATATTGTATTATTGTAGATTTAAATATATGTATTATATTTAATATATTTTATAGATTATATATTTAAATATATAATATATATTTATATTATTACATGTTTAAAATGTATATTAGGAAGTGAAAAGGAATGACCAGATTATAGTTATTGAAAGAAGTCTGGGGGGAAAAAGGGAAGGG
>NW_015090892.1:81758-84874 GCF_001431845.1 Calidris pugnax
GAAAGAAAAAGGAAAGAAAGAAAGAAAAAGAAAGAAAGAAAGAAAGAAAGAAAGAAAGAAAGAAAGAAAGAAAGAAAGAAAGAAAGAAAGAAAGAAAGAAAGAAAGAAAGAAAGAAAGAAAGAAAGAAAGAAAGAAAGAAAGAAAGAAAGAAAGAAAGAAAGAAAGAAAGAAAGAAAGAAAGAAAGAAAGAAAGAAAGAAAGAAAGAAAGAAAGAAAGAAAGAAAGAAAGAAAGAAAGAAAGAAAGAAAGAAAGAAAGAAAGAAAGAAAGAAAGAAAGAAAGAAAGAAAGAAAGAAAGAAAGAAAGAAAGAAAGAAAGAAAGAAAGAAAGAAAGAAAGAAAGAAAGAAAGAAAGGGAAAGAAAGAAAAGGAAGGAAGAAAGAAAGAAAGAAAGAGAGAAAGAAAGAAAGCAAGGAAGGAAAAGAAAGCAAGAAGGAAAAGAAAGCAAGAAATCAAGAAAGAAAGAAAAGAAAGAAAGAAAAAGAAAGATAAAGAAAGAAAGAAGAAAGAAAGAGAAAGAAAGAGAAAGAAAAGAAAGAAAGAAAAGAAAGAAAGGAGTGGGGGGACCTTGGGGAAGTGTCTCTCCATGTAACGCTCCTCCTTTATGAAGTGTATATTCCCAGGCTCTCCGGATCGCAGAGGTCATGATTACTCTCACAATTTGCCTTCCTTTTCTTTCCATCAAGGACATTTTTCCCCCCCTGTGTTGCCTGGCAATTCACGTGGAGATCTCTTAGGTCCTGCCCTGTGCTCTCCCTGGTTTGTTTTTTTGTCTCTCCTGGTCACGTTATCGAGCATCTTAGGACTGATCTTCCCAAGGCTGCACATCCAGCCCGATTTCTTCCTTACTCCCCGGAGCTGCAGGGGATTTTCCTACATTTTCTCTCTATTTGATGCTTTCTAGATGTCGGTTCCTCGTTAGCTCTCCAGGCATCATTCTTCCTTGCAGTTGGAATCATCTTTTAAACCTGAATTAATGGTTGAAGTGAAACCAGAAACTCAATTTTTGTTGGTTTTTTAAGAAAAAAACCCACAACACTCAATATCTCACAAAATGCTGATTGGGAATATTAAGTTTTTGGGTTTTTTTGGTTTTTTTTCTGGGGATGTAAAACCAAAGCTGTGAATTCATTAAAAACCAGAGTGAATCTTAGTGAAATTAGTCCCCTGCCAGGCTGTGTTTTTCATCCCAGGTAATACCAATTTGGGCAGCGTCGGAGCAGGGAAAAACCTGGAGGAAGGGAATCTCTGGAGCAGGTTGGTGTGCACCTGTGGCTGTGATTGATGGAGTTAATTCCAGACGAGGATTGAATTGTTATGAAGAAGGATGGCGAGAAGCTTCTGATGCTTATCAGCCTGAAAATAAATGTGTCACAAATTGGTTGCGAATTCATTAAAAACTAGAGTGAATCTTAGAGAAATTAGTCCCCTGCCAGGCTCTGTTTTTCATCCCAGGTAATACCAATTTGGGCAGCGTCGGAGCAGGGAAAAAACCTGGAGGAAGGGAATCTCTGGAGCAGGTTGCACCTGTGGCTGTGATTGATGGAGTTAATTCCAGACGAGGATTGAATTGTTATGAAGAAGGATGGCGAGAAGCTTCTGATGCTTATCAGCCTGAAAATAAATGTCACAAATTGGTTGCAAATCAAAAGCCTGATTTTTTATTTTTTTTCCTGTTTCAAAATGCATAAATAAGGGGGAATGTGTGTGTGGGGGGGTGTGCAGATGTGCCAGGTTCTTTGCAGAACATACAGAAGACTTTGAAGAGTTGATAACGTAAAGCCACGAGGCTACAGACACCTCTGTGTGCTCCAACCCTGGTGGCTTTAAGCACCCCTGTGCCTAAGTGTCTTGGAAAATATCTGAAGCACTGAGTTCTAAGAAGAATTATATTATTGGTCATAGGTAATACCTCCCCGACACATCTTTTTGGACTTGATTTGGTGTTGGCTTTGGTACAAGGCAGCAGCAAGTGTCTGTTTTGGTGTCTTGCTTCTGGTACGTTATTTATGGTGCAAAGGCACAGGTAGACATTCATTTCAGTGTGTTTTGGAAAAGGCCATTACCTGAAGGTTATGTGTGTTTGACACATCTTTTTGGACTCGGGCAAGCTCTTGATTTGGTGTTGGCTTTGGTACAAGGCAGCAGCAAGTGTCTGTTTTGGTGTCTTGCTTCTGGTACGTTATTTATGGTGCAAAGGCACAGGTAGACATTCATTTCAGTGTGTTTTGGAAAAGGCCATTACCTGAAGGTTATGTGTGTTCAGCTTTGGAGTCCTCAGCACAGGAAGGACATGGAGCTGTTGGAGTGGGGCCAGAGGAGGCCCTGGAGATGCTGGGAGGGCTGGAGCCCCTCTGCTGGGAGGACAGGGTGAGAGAGTTGGGGGGGGTTCAGCCTGGAGAAGAGAAGGCTCCGGGGAGACCTTGGAGCGTCTTTCCAGTCCCTCAAGGGGCTCCAGGAGAGATGGGGAGGGACTCTTGATGAGGGAGGGGAACCCTAGGAGGAGGGGGAAGGGTTTGACCCTGAAAGAGGGGAGATGGAGCTGAGATGTGGGGAAGAACTTGTTTGGTGTGAGGGTGGTGAGAGCCTGGCCCAGGTTGCCCCAAGAAGCTGTGGCTGCCCCATCCCTGGAGGGGTTCAAGGCCAGGTTGGAGGGGTCTTGGAGCAACCTGGTCTGGTGGGAGGTGTCCCTGCCCAGGGCAGGGGGTTGGAACTGGGTGGTCTTTAAGGTCCCTTCCAACCCAAACCATTCTATGATTCTCTGATTCTAAATTCATAATTTTTTTGGAATCGCTTTTATGGAAAATACCAGAAGTTGTGACTGGAAATCCTGCTTTGCCCTTAGACACCAAGAGCATCATCTCGTGTTGGATTTGTGTGAGTATCGCATCGTTCATATTTTAAAGAAAACACCAGGAATTTTGTTTTTCCTACACAGGGATGCTGAAGCCCTGGTTGTTCAAGTGGCTTCACGTTTCCTTGACCTCACCTGCAGGACAAATCAATTTGAGGTGAATAGAATCATAGAATCATAGAAGGGTTTGGGTTGGAAGGGACCTCAAAGATCATCCAGTTCCAACCCCCCTGCCCTGGGCAGGGACACCTCCCACCAGACCA
>NW_015090892.1:85730-103270 GCF_001431845.1 Calidris pugnax
TTGCTCCAAGCCCCCTCCAACCTGGCCTTGAACCCCTCCAGGGATGGGGCAGCCACAGCTTCTCGGGGCAACCTGGGCCAGGCTCTCACCACCCTCACACCAAACAAGTTCTTCCCCACATCTCATCTCCATCTCCCCTCTTTCAGGGTCAAATCCTTCCCCCTCATCTTATGATTCCACTCCTTCATCAAGAGTCCCTTCCCATCTCTCTTGTAGGCCCCCTTGAGGGACTGGAAGGGGCTCTAAGGTCTCCCCGGAGCCTTCACCCACCTGCAGCCAGTCAGGAGCATGGGACAGTTTGGTCATGGAGGCAGTTGGGTTTGGGAAGGTGGTGAGATGTGTGGGACACCATCCTTGGACAGTGATCCCCACCAGCCCTGCTTGACCTTCAGCCAGCACCGCACAAAGCTTTTGTGGGCAAGGGCAGGGGAGAAAGGTGTAGACCACGCCATCTCCCACTCCACCGACGTTTGAGACCTGAAGGTGATGAAGTAAGTCTTCAGAATTTAAATCCAGACTGTCCCACATTCCCTTGGGAAGTAACAACCCTGCCCGAGCTCTGCCTGTGATTGTTGTGAAGATGATTATTTTCTTGAGTTCTGTTTGTTCATCACTTGGCAGCTTTCACCTGGAAAAGCCACCAGCGTTGTTTCGCTTCTTTTTCGAGCGGTAACAAGTTTCCACGTGTATTCGCCAGGTTTTGGTGGTCCTCAGTAGCACCAGGCACCTCAAGACCAGCTTAAATCTGGGCTCTGTTGTTCTCCTTCCCTGTAGGTTGATTTCCAACCAGGGGGAACAAAAGCCAACGGCTGCCTGTCCTGTGGGTGGGAAGGACTTTCAGTCTCCCGGGCTCGTTAATCCAGTACCTCTTGCCAACACAAAATTACAAAAAGAGGATGATAAACAGAGCTCTTGCCAAAGCTCCCTTTCTGCCAACAGATTTAGCCCGTGCTCTCCTTCGTCTTCCCTGGTCCAGCTTTGTTTTAGAGCAAAGACTGCAAAATATTTAAGGAAGACAAGACTATTGCGGAGGATTGATCCCCTCCATTTGCACCATTCATCTTAATTTGTCCCGGTCTCTCTACCTCATTTGTGTCCGTGTGTGACTGCGACCAAAGGGAAGGGGCTGGACCCGGAGGACGGCTCCATCATCCTCCCACCACTGAACCCTGCCTTAGGTTTCCAGTCTTGACCGGAGAAGACGACCTGCCACCAGAAAATGGGACTCAGGAGGAGATCGTTAGAATCACAGGATGATCTGGGGTTGGAAGGGACCTCTGGAGATCATCCAGTCCAACCCCCTGCCAGAGCAGGGCCACCCAGAGCAGGTCCCACAGGAACGTGTCCAGGTGGGGGTTGAATGTCTCCAGAGAAGGAGACTCCACCACCTCTCTGGGCAGCCTCTCCCAGGGCTCTGCCACCCTCACAGGGAAGAAGTTCCTCCTCATGTTGAGATGGAACTTCTTATGTTCAAGTTTGTGCCCATTTCCTCATGTCCTGTCACTGGGCACCACTGAAAAAAGCCTGGCCCCATCCTCCTGACACCCACCCTTGAAGGATTTAGAGGTGTTGACCAGATCCCCCCTCAGCCTTCTCTTCTCCAGACTAAGAAGATCCAAGTCCCTCAGCCTTTCCTCGTTAAGAGAGATGCTCCAGGCCCCTCAGCATCTTTGTAGCCCTTTGCTGTCCCCTCTCCAGCAGTTCCCTGTCCTTCTCAAACTGGGGAGTCCAGTTAGAGGAACACCATATCTGGGAATCATAAATCACAGGATCAAAACCTGCAGGGCCGTGGAGTTTAACACTGACCAAATAAAGCCGAGGGGATTCTGACCCATATATTATTAAAAAAACATCTCTGCCCTCATCTGATGTTAATTCCAGGAATATTGTGTTTCTGGTGTGTCAACTTTGTACAGTGTAACCCGTTCAGAAACAAATTTAGATCTTTATCCCCTTGCAGTGCGTGGGAAGGAGCGATGTTTTCAATATTCAGGATATGGCTGGAAAGTGATTCTCCCATAGTGAGGGGAGTAATTAGAAAAATTGAAGGAAGGTAATTAGCGGTAGTGGTTGGAAATTTTGGAGCAAAACATAAATTAAAGCACGTCTTGGAGGATAACGCGACTTTTTCTGCTATTGAATTTTTTTCTGTTAGAAATCTGGTAATAGGGTTCAGTTTGACCCAGTGGAAAAGCAGAGAAAAGGTGGTACTGCAGCCTGGAATCCATCTCCAAAACACAAGGAAGTTCTTGAGTCTTCTCTATTGAAAATGATGGCAGCAAGTTTGATGCAACCTGCTCTAGTGGGAGGTGTCCCTGCCCAGGGCAGGGGGGTTGGAACTGGATGGTCTTTAAGGTCCCTTCCAACCCAAACCATTCCATGATTCCATGCTCAGGAGCTCAATCTTGGTCCCAGCTCAGTCTTGGCCCCAGCACTTTGGTCTTGCTTACCTTGAGCCATCATCTCACCACTGTCCTCCAGGCTTCTCTGCACAAAGCTCGGATTATTGGTGATGGGTTATTTAATATTTTTGAAGAGCTTGGAAGAGGGGATGCTTATATTTATTAGTAACATAAATTGTCTTTTTATGAATATTATTAATGTCTGGTTTTTAACGTGTGACTACCAAAGTGTAGCTTCTCTTAGGAGAAGGAGCAATGGTTGACTGTGAGAAGAAGCCCAAGAAGTCTCACATAAAGATGACTAACGATATTATTTGGCCTTTTTTATAGTGACTGGGTGATGTTATAGGATAGATGTGTATAATCCAGGGAAGTTTTCTAACCAAGGCCTCAATAATTTTATGGTAGGTCAAATTCTGCACTAAGTTGTTAAAAAATGCCGGTTAGACACTATTTAGTTCTTATTTAACGTCATGGCTGATGTGATAAGTAAATTTTCATGGTCCTGTGAGGCATCTTAATATCATCTATTTGACTGATAATCTACACTATAGATATCCATCAGTGGAAAAGTGTGAATGCTCCCCTCTCCCCCTCCATCCCTCCAAGGTTTCTGGTGTCCTACCAAGTGCCAAGGCAACATATCACTGGGAGGAAGATCCAAATTCAAGTTTTTGGAAAGAGATTGTGTCTGACACCAAGAACGTGACTGATAATCTACATTATAGATATCCATCAGTGGAAAAGTGTGAATCTATTTGACTGATAATCTACACTATAGATATCCATCAGTGGAAAAGTGTGAATGCTCCCCTCTCCCCCTCCATCCCTCCAAGGTTTCTGGTGTCCTACCAAGTGCCAAGGCAACATATCACTGGGAGGAAGATCCAAATTCAAGTTTTTGGAAAGAGATTGTGTCTGACACCAAGAACGTTACAGCCTGGGACTGTGGAGGGAGGTAGAGGTCTGAGAAATGAGTTGGGATTGGATGGTTCCAGATGTCCTTCCAAACGCTGGTTGGAAGGTTCTCACTGGGGGGAAGATCCAAATTCAAGTTTTTGGAAAGTGATTACGTCTGACGCCAAGAACGTTTACAGCCTGGGACTGTGGAGGGAGGTAGAGGTCTGAGAAATGAGTTGGGATTGGATGGTTCCAGATGTCCTTCCAAACGCTGGTTGGAAGGACATCTGGAACCATCCAATCCCAACCTCGTGCTCACAGCGGGGCTTCCACCAGCCCCAGGTTGGTGGAACCTGGTGGAACCTGGTCATGGTGGAACCATGACCTTGCTTAGACCAGTCCTGAAAAACTTCAGCAAATCTATGGTCCACCTGGTCTGGAGAACCCGTACCCACCAAGTCAAAGGGCCTTTCCTAATGGCCAACCTGAATCTCCCGAGCTTTTGTTTGTGGAAAGAAAGGAGCAGAGAGAAGAATGATCAAACTGGGCGTCCTGGGAAGTCTTTTCAGCGAAAACACAATGAAGTAGGAACGGGAAGATGAAAGAATGGAGATAATCAGCTGGAGGAGGACGTGGCTCGGTGGGAGAGCGGAACGAGAGCGCTGAATACAGGAGTACAGAGGGGTTTGTTTCAAAAGGAAAAGTCAGCGAAGCCTCGAGTTAAAGAAATTAATAGGGATATATCAGGGAAGACCTTTGAGATCTACCAAGAATGGGGTTGGACACAGAGGGACAGATCTGTTAGATATTGTTAAAAATACATTTATTTATTGGTTACCTGCTGGCGAACCCCATCAGTCTTGCAGTTATAACACAAGGAATTTACAGCCCAGAATTCATCTGCCTACAGATGTTTTCTCCTCTGGAAAGAAGCTGATCTATAGCAGCAGCTGTGCCAGCATCGGGGTTATTTTTCGGATTGCCCAAGTTTCTTGTAGGGGAACTGGTTTCTCATTTACTGAGGCCCAATCAGGATATTTTTATAAGCTCTGCCTAATTGAAATAATAGAAAACATAGCTATTTTGCCATGCCAGGCTCAGGGAGCAACCGCTTGTTGCCACCAAGTGCAACCAGTGATCCCATCTGCTTTGTCTGCCTCTTGCTTTCTTGGGCTGGGGCAAGGATTTCCTTTACTATTTTTTAATAAGCTCTCTGGCATAATTGAATCATCGTGCTTTTTTTTTTTTTTTTTTTGGTATATTCTTGCTTTTAAGCAGATCATAAACTTCAGCAAATGAAAGATCAAGATTTTTTCCTGCCTCAGCATTTATTTTTGGGCAGTCTGAGATCAGCAAATTCCAAAGTCAAGAGCTGCCTTGTGCTTATAAATTAGCCATTTAATTTTTCATGCAAAGAACGTACAAGGCCTTTTTCCCATTAAAGATGTCAAACCTTTCTCAAATGGAAGGTGTGGGGGTTTATTTCGTTATTTCTCTGAGAGGAGGCAAGAAGTGATGGGAATGTGGCTCCATATGAGCTTAGCTTGGGGCTAGAGGAGAACTATGAGGATGATATGAGAGCTGGAGGACCTCTGCTGGGAGGACAGGCTGAGAGAGTTGGGGGGGTCCAGCACGTAGAAGAGAAGGCTCCGGGAAGACCATGGAGCCCCTTCCAGTCCCTCAAGGGGCTCCAGGAAAGCTGGGGAGGGACTCTGGATCAGGGAGGGGAGCCATAGGAGGAGGGGGAAGGGTTTGACCCTGAAAGAGGGGAGATGGAGATGAGATGTGGCGAAGAACTTGTTTGGTGTGAGGGTGGTGAGAGCCTGGCCCAGGTTGCCCCGAGAAGCTGTGGCTGCCCCATCCCTGGAGGGGTTCAAGGCCAGGTTGGAGGGGGCTTGGAGCAACCTGGTCTGGTGGGAGGTGTCCCTGCCCAGGGCAGGGGGTGGAACTGGAGGCCTTGAAGGTCAAGGAATCACAGAATCCCATGGGCTTGAAAGGGACCTCTGGAGATCATCCAGTCCAACCCCCTGCCAGAGCAGGGCCACCCAGAGCAGGTCCCACAGGAACGTGTCCAGGTGGGGTTGGAATGTCTCCAGAGAAGGAGACTCCACCACCTCTCTGGGCAGCCTCTTCCAGGGCTCTGCCACCCTCAAAGTGAAGAAGTTCCTTCTCATATTGAGATGGAACTTCTTACATTCAAGTCTGTGCCCATTTCCTCTGGTCCCTTCCAACCCAAGCTATTCTGTGATTCTATGATTCTAGGTTTTCGCCTACCTCCTGCTGCTTCACCGTTGCTTTCTCAATAAAAATAGCAATAAACAAATGAATAGATGTATCAGGAGGAGGGTTTGAGGACCAGATGACCCTTCTGCTCCAGTTGCATGAGGTTAAGAAGTAGGGTGCTCCAGGTTTTGGAGAGCTGGAGTTTCCAATACAGATTTTACAGTTATCCAGGTCAAACAAGGCTGGAGCAGAGCTGAAATTGGCTTTGAAAGTGAAAAGTGTGAAGAATTGCAGAAAAAAAAAGCAATATTCAGGGTCCGGAATGATGCCCTGGATTGATTTGTATAAATATCAAGTTATAACTGAAATATAGTGGAAAAGGTAAAAGTGGATATTAATTGTTCTAAGAAGAGCTACTATTAATAATTTACTGCTAATTTGAAGCCTTATACTTTTTGTGGTGTCTGGTCTTTCTATGCTTTCCCTCTTGAAATTGATTTTTTTGAAGTACATTTTGCTTTATTAATAAAGATTAACTGAAATGGTGTCATTTTGGACCTAATTCTTCTGTAAGGTCTTCACAGGTTAAATATTTTGCTTCACATGGGATATGTTGAATCAATCTTTACTTATGGTATAACTCAAAAACGAGTAAACTGAAAAGAAAGAGTTAAATGTGGAAAACCAAACGGTGTTACCAAGCCCTGAGCTTGTACCTTCAGTCACAGTGAAGTTTTTTTGGGGGAAAGGTGGGAAATAGCCTTGTATCTTGCCTAAATTAACCTTTAGCGGACGACTTGGAAGTTAATTTAATTATTGTTTGGTGGATCCCAAGTGGGGGTCAAGCTTCAAATGACTTAACTGTAAAATTGTCAGAAAATTATTGGAATTTGAATGCAGTGTAAGGTCAGGAGGTCTCTCCATGTTCAAGGAGGATTTTCCTGAATACTATTAGCATGCCATTTGTATAAAAATGAATTTAAAAGTGGTGATGTGCAGATCAAGGAGGAAACGTATCTCTTCCCTTTGCTTTTTTCCTTTGTTCATGCTCTTTCATGTTTGGTGCTGTGCTGTCTGATAGGAAATAAGTCATTTCTGCTCCGTGTGTTTTCTCTCAGAGGAGAAAATACCCCTCTCTTTCCGAAGAGAAGTGTAAGGAACGGGGCTCTCAGAATCCCAGAATGATCTGGGGTTAGAAGGGACCTCTGGAGATCATCTCCTCCAACCCCCTGCCAGAGCAGGTCCACCAAGAGCAGGTCTTACAGGAATGTGTCCAGGTGGGGGTTGAATGTCTCCAGAGAAGGAGACTCCACCACCTCTCTGGGCAGCCTCTGCCAGGGCTCTGCCACCCTCAGAGCAAAGAAGTTCCTCCTCAGGTTGAGATGGAACTTCTTATGTTCAAGTTTGTGCCCATTTCCTCTTGTCCTGTCCCTGGGCACCACTGAAAAAAGACTGGCCCCATCCTCCTGACACCCACCCTTTAAGGATTTAGAGGTGTTGATCAGATCCCCCCTCAGCCTTCTCTTCTCCAGACTAAAAAGAACCAAGTCCCTTCCAAAAAATACCCTTCTATGATTCTAAGATTATGAAGTACTTCACCTTGTAAAATACTTGTTCTTTCCTTTGAGTGTGGTGAGAGTCTGGCCCAGGTTGCCCCGAGAAGCTGTGGCTGCCCCATCCCTGGAGGGGTTGAAGGCCAGGTTGGAGGGGGCTTGGAGCAACCTGGTCTGGTGGGAGGTGTCCCTGCCCAGGGCAGGGGGGGCGACTGGATGGACTTGAAGGTCCCTTCCAACCTGAACCATTCTATGATTCTATGCCTCTATGAAGTAAGTGATGTTCCAGGGATGGGGGACATTCCTCTCCCTTGGCAACAGCAGGAGAGCGCGATGCAGAGCGTTATGCCCAGCTCTGGTCCGGAGAGACGAGAGCACCCGAGCGGAGCTCTGCAGCCTTTTCACAGCACGGCAAGTTCAGGCTTTTCATTCAGGGCACAAGCATTTCCATTTCCCTTTTTGTGCTGCTTGGAAATCCCCCGTGCAAACTCGATTTGACCGGCACGGTGGCCTCCTGATGGTGCGGTGGCCTCCTGATGGCGTAGTGGCCTCCTGATGGTGTGGTGGCCACCCGTAGACCGACCTCTCTTGTATTTCTGTTTACCCTTGTGCCCAGGTGGCCAAGAAAGCCAACAGCATCCTGG
Organism: Calidris pugnax; assembly: GCF_001431845.1. Classification (NCBI taxonomy): domain Eukaryota; kingdom Metazoa; phylum Chordata; class Aves; order Charadriiformes; family Scolopacidae; genus Calidris; species Calidris pugnax. The sequence continues at coordinate 93,453 of NW_015090892.1, forward strand.
CCTGTGTCAGGAACAGCGTGGGGAGTAGGGCTCGAGACGTGATTGTCCCCCTGTACTCGGCACTGGTGAGGCCTCACCTTGAGTACTGTGTCCAGTTTTGGGCCCCCCACCATAAAAAAGACATTGAGGTGCTGGAGCGGGTCCAGAGAAGGGCGACAAAGATGGTGAGGGGTCTGGAGAATAAGTCTTCTGAGGAGAGGCTGAGGGAGCTGGGGTTATTCAGCCTGGAGAAGAGGAGGCTGAGGGGAGACCTTATTGCTCTCTCCAACTCCCTGAAAGGAGGGTGTAGAGAGGTGGGGGTCGGTCTCTTTTCTCAAGTCACAGGAGATAGGACAAGGGGAAATGGCCTCAAGTTGCGCCAGGGGAGGTTCAGGCTGGATATTAGGAAAAATTTTTTCACCGAAGGGTTCTCAGCCATTGGAATGGGCTGCCCAGGGAGGTGGTTGAGGCCCCATCCCTGGAGGTGTTCAAAAGACGGGTTGATGTAGTGCTGGGAGGTCTGGTTTAGTGATGATGCTCCTTGTTTGTTGTGTGGGTGTCTATTTTTGTCAGTGAGGTTGACGGTTGGACAAGATGATCTTGAAGGTCCCTTCCAACCTAGAAGATTCTGTGATTCTGTGATTCTGTGAAAGTGATTTCCTAACGTGATGGAAACGTGCCACACACTTCCACGGGAAAGATAAAATAGATGGAAATGTGACCAGGTGACAAGCAGAAGATCTCCCCAGACTCTTTGCTCTCGGCTTATTCCCATGACGTTCCTGCTGGAGTCCCTCCTCCAGCTCCTCACTGGAACCTCAGCACCTTCCAAGCAACTCAACGTTGCTGTTGGAGGGGTTAGGAAGCAGAGGAAGCTCTGTGCAGCAGAGCAATGCTTGGGTTTGTCTGTTCATAATTCGTTTCTTTTAGGCTTTTTGTTGGGTATTTGCGGCCGGGAGCGAGCGCTGCAAATTATTGCGGCGGAGGAGGTTGAATTTTGTTAATCCTGTTTTATTCCCATTTCAGTGCAGCTTTTCAAATGCCACGATGCGGTGCCTGTAATGAATTTAAAATGTTTTTTTGGTTTTGTTTTTTTTTTTGATGGTATTATCTTGCGGGATGTATCGGAAGCTCATCTGGATATGCTGTAACACTAGATTTTCACCGAATTATGATTTATTTCTACTTTTTACACCCAGAAAGGAGCAGAGGAGATGATGGCTGCGTCGAGCAAGGTGCTTTATGAACGCAACCGTGACTCCATCCTTGCCTGGTGGCTTACGGTGGCAAAGGGAAGGCAAATCAGGAGCAAGAGTAGGACACGGTGGCAGAGGGAAGGTGTCCTGACCCAGGCACGAGCAGCTCTGGAGGTGGGGGGATTTGGGGCTGCTGAGCCCCTGGAAATTTAGGACCGTTTAAGTTGATTTTGCTGCTGAGGGTGTCAGGTCCCACTGTCACTGTGTGGTCCTGGGTGGAGGATTCATAGAACCATGGAATGGTTCAAGATGGAAGGGACCTTAAAGATCATCCAGTTCCCCCCCCTGCCCTGGGCAGGGACACCTCCCACCACACCAGGTTGCTCCAAGCCCCCTCCAACCTGGCCTGCAATCCCTCCAGGGATGGGGCAGCCACAGCTTCTTGGGGCAACCTGGGCCAGGCTCTCACCACCCTCACACCAAACAAGTTCTTCCCCACATCTCATCTCCATCTCCTCTCTTTCAGTGTCAAACCCTTCCCCCTCCTCCTGGGGCCCCTCTCCCTCATCAAGAGTCCCTCCCCAGCTTTCCTGGAGCCCCTTGAGGGACTGGAAGGGGCTCAAAGGTCTCCCTGGAGCCTTCTCTTCTCCAGGCTGAACCCCCCCAACCCTCTCAGCAGAGGGGCTCCAGCCCCAGGCTTTGTGGTCTCCTCTGGCCCCTCTCCAACAGCTCCATGTCCTTCCTGTGCTGAAGGAGCCTCAGAACAAAATGCTTTGATGCCGGATCATCCCTGATTGCACATTGAATTATTTAGACATATCTTTGGATTCTTATAGTGCTTTTCCTTGTCAGAATATTTTGCAACCATTAAGAGTTTGAAACACCTTCTTGCCTTATTCCCGCTGTTGATGTGGAATCTGCATTTGCAGGGTGATGATGGAATTGAATTGCATAAAACCCTAAACCATCGGTGATGGATGCTTTTGAGTGAAAAGGAGGAGGTTTTGGCTTCTGGGTTCGTGATTAGAGCAGCAGTAGATGCTCCTCGGGCATTTTGTTGTGGTGGCACTTCTGGGCAGCGCATTCCCCCACCTTGTTACCATCAAACCATCTCCTTTCAGATGCCTTCAGCTTACTGAAGAAGTCAGGTGAAACATGTCCTTCATGCTTTGGACAGGGAGAAGCGTGTCACTTTGGTGCCGTGTCTACGATGAGTTGTTTGGAGAAATAACGTTACATAAAGATGTGGTGGTTGGGCTTAATTCAAGATTATTTTTTTCACTAAAGAATGTAATTGTTGCAAATATGGATGTTTTTTGACTATCATCTTCGTATGAAGAAGTTGGATGTGTTTAAAGTAGTGGTAGGGAGGTGTCGTGTCACATATGTGGACATGTAATGTGTGGCAGCTCAAAAGCCAGGCTTTTGGATGGGCACTTAGGGAAGCTGATGTTCACCATCTCAAATGGTGATGGTGGGTTTGATGGATGATGTTGGGTTTTCTCCAGTAAGCAAGACCTCGGTCCAGAAGACAGTCCAGTAAACACCCACTTGCCCCGGGCCAGGCTTCCCGGGGCTTGGAGCACTGCCCGGGGACATGGGGACCAAACGACCATAAACCCCTGATGCTCGGATGTAAATCCCCAACCATGATGTCTCATGGACGCGTCTCATTTTAGGAAGAACTTGTTTGGTGTGAGGGTGGTGAGAGCCTGGCCCAGGTTGCCCCGAGAAGCTGTGGCTGCCCCATCCCTGGAGGGGTTCAAGGCCAGGTTGGAGGGGGCTTGGAGCAACCTGATCTGGTGGGAGGTGTTCAGGGGTGGAACTGGATGGTCTTTAAGATCCCTTCCAACCCAAACCATTCTATGATTCTAGGTTTTGCATTTTCCAGCTCACTTTCTAACCATGATTTCCTTTGCTTTGAGAATTGCTCCTTCTGTGTGAAGTTGGGGGTGGAGGGAAGGCTAATTAATTAAGCATTGATTTTCCTGTTGGTCTTCAGAGCTCCATCACACGTTACTGAAGCCACTGATGTAAATATATGTCTCCGTGTAGCTTTCTCCTCCAGCTCACTTTCTAACCGTGATTTCCTTTGCTTTGAGAATTGCTCCTTCTGTGTGAAGTTGGGGGTGGAGGGAAGGCTAATTAATTAAGCAGTAATTGTTGTCAAGTCAATTGGCGCTACCATTTAACATTTGACTTGTTTACTATCCCGAGATAAAGCGGAAGGAGTTAATGATCTAACAAATTGTGCATCCATCATGAGAGACTTGTTTGGAAAGAACGGTTTTATTTATGAACTGTAAAATAATACATTTGGAAAAGAAGAAAAAAAAAAAAAAGCCCACATTTTGAAGCAAGATCGTTGAAGTTCTGGTGTGAAATTGTCACTAGATAGCTGTGGAGACAAATGCGTCGCCTAATAAAGCTTAATGACGGATTTTCCCATTAATCAGTACTGAGAATGCGCTTCATTAAGATAATTAACTGAGCCAGTTGCTTAACTGACAGTTAGTAGACACAAATTCCCAAGTTCCTTGCTTTCCTCTAAATAAAACTCAGGAGAAGCTACCCCGGTGCTCCTTCATCATCTTTATTAGAGAGGGAAACAGAAGGGCTGTTAAAACCTCGTTTGCTCTCGTTCTGTGACTACATCTCCCCGTCTGGGACAGCGGTGGGATGTGGTGGGTGGCCCCGGGTGCCCTGAGCACAGCACCCAAGCCTTGGGCTCCAACTTATTGTAGCCATCTCATGCTGAAAAGCTCACAAATATTTGCCCCTTTCCATCTTGCCGGCAGCAAATGGTCTTTTTATCTGCTAATTTCTGAAAGGTCAGGTCTTCCTTGTGGTCGATTTTGTCACCCAAGAACTATTAGCTCCTCCAAGGGGGGGGGACACAATTACTTGCCTGAATTTGTGGCTTTTCCTCTTTGTTCGTCGCCGAGCGAGAAGTGGGGTGATGAGTCCTGAGCCCCCCCCCCGAAGGCAGGGATGTGGAAGATCAATCTGCTCGGGCTACATTTGTAGGCAGAATATGCAGCGTTGAAGAAGTTTGGGGAATTAACTGAGAGATCCAAAACTTGAATTATTAAATATGTTCTCTGGTTGTTACGTCTGGTTGTAAACCCTTTCCTTCACAGCTCTCCGTGTCTTGAATTCTAACACGGGTAAATGCTGTCATTTAGCAGAAGACTCTTTGTGCACAAGACGACTTTTGGAGCTCACGTAAGGTGGTCGTCTCAACTCTGCTTTTCTTTTGTCCTCAGAGTTCCCCGTCTTCCACCATGAACCCCGTTTACAGCCCCGTCCAACCTGGGGCTCCCTACGGCAACCCGAAGAACATGGCCTATACAGGTAGGACCTGTGTTCACCAGCTCTTCTGTGAATGTCCATACGCGGTGGCGAGAGGGGATGGTCGTTAGTGGGTGATTAATCCCTTAACGAAGGGAGAGACAGTGGAGCCAGGTGGGAAAACCCTGCGGTGAAGCCAACGTGGCGAGGTTAGTGAGGAGAAATGGACCTGAATTCTGAAGAAGAGGATGCCCTGGAAATCCTAACGTAGGATTTAGATCCTAAATCCTAAAGTTTAGATCTTAAAGGATCAAAAAGGGGTTTCTTTAGGCAAACGAAACATGAGTGAGGTGGGACCTGGAGGGGCTTCTCTCTGGAGCCAAACCAAGTCACTTGGGTGCATGTGGTGGAATGATCGTGCCGTAGAAATGCGGATCCACAGGCGAGAACCTGTTGTTTGGAGAACACGCAGTTATTGTTTTAGGTTTTTAAACTACATTATTGACTGTTTTTGTGTGTTTTCAAGTTTGGCTTTGATTGAGTTAATCGTATGTTGAGCTGCAAGTCTGGTGTCTGTTTGAAGTCCATCTTTAGAAGGGAGTTGTCTAAAAATGTCATCTTTTAATGCTGGAAAAAGGCGTTGAAATATGTTTACCATAATGATGTAACTAGTGGGAAAGTAAAGTCTGCTGGTACGGAAAGAATTTAGCTCAGAGAGAAGTCGTGCTTTGGAAAAAGAACATCTCAGCTGAGGTGTTTCGGTGGTTTTCCCCGTGGATTTTGTTTTCCAGCAGTTGTTCTTGTGAGCCTGTACAAGCACCTTCAAAAATCAGCCTGGGGAGATATTTCATTGAATGTAATTAGCCATTAAGTGTCATATTGTGTCAAGGCTTCCTTCTTTCTATTTGCATCCTCAGTTGTGGGTGTTGACTTTTACCCCCATGTGTGAAATTCCTCAGGAATGGGTTTTTTTGTGGAGGAGAGTGGTCACCAACAAATGGAACCCAACATCAAACACCCGGTGGCTACTTCATTTACAAAATATTCTCTCCTTGACTTTGCCAGTTGTGGGTGTTGACTTTTACCCCAATGTGTGAAATTCCTCGGAAATAGGTTTTTTTTGTGGAGGAGAGTGGTCACCAACAAATGGAACCCAACATCAAACACCCGGTGGCTACTTCATTTACAAAATATTCTCTCCTTGACTTTGGTCGCTCTTTCAGCTGGTGGATCAGTCGGGGAGGAGACCCATCTGAAAGTTCCTCAAAGGCGTTTTTTATTCACCCTTTTTTTTTTTTTTCCCTTTTCTTTTTTTTTTCTCCTTTTCTTTTTTTTTTCCCTTTTCTTTTCTTTTTCCCTGGCAAATTTATGCACGCTACTTTGTGGGAGATACCGTAGCTCGGGGGGAACTTTGGTTTCACAGTCAAAGCACTAGAGGCTCGGGGGGAAAAAAATAAAATAAAAAAACCCTCTGTGAATAATAGTCTCTTCAAAAATATCCCCATTGTAAGAGGGCTGCAGACTCCAGCAGTGCTTGGGTGATAGAATGAGCTCAGAAGTGCACAGTTATTTTTCCTTCACTAGAAATAACAGTAATTTTGTGCTTTCCAGCCCAAAGATGGTTTGGACAAGAGGCTACTTCTCGCCCACTTTCCTTTTTTTTAAAAAAACTTTATTTTTTTTTTTCCTGGCGTGTGTTCAAAGCTCCACCTTAATATCCATGTGATGTAGATTTTCTATATCTGCTGTCATACAATCCTGAATATTTTAGAAGCTGCTTCCTGGCACTCGATAAAACAATTGTATTTAAATATTGAAGTATCTGGGGTTGGAAGGGACCTCTAGAGATCATCCAGTCCAACCCCCTGCCAGAGCAGGTCCACCCAAAAAAGGTGGCACAGGAACGTGTCCAGGTGGGGTTTGAATGTCTCAAAAATTATATATATATTGAAATATATAAAGCTAATATATAAAGCTGCCTTGGCCAGCTTGTGCCGTGGCAAAGTGGCCCCCAGGAGGCTGGTTTCACCCCAAACCATTGGACTACAGGCATTTGTCTTCTGGAGTTTGTGGCAGATGAAGAGAAATTGGTGGCATATGTGCAAGATGACCTTGGAGAAAAAAGTTGGAGGCAGATCAGACTGGAAAAAAAAATATATCACGGGGACAACCATGAGTCAACAATGTGCCCTTGTGGCCAAGAAGGCCAATGGCATCCTGGGGAGCATCAAGAAGAGTGTGACCAACAGGTCAAGAGAGGTCATCCTGCCCCTCTGCTCTGCCCTGGGGAGGCCCCATCTGGAGCACTGGGACCAGTTGTGGGCTCCCCAGTTCCAGAAGGACAGGGAACTGCTGGAGAGGGGACAGCAGAGGGCTACAAAGATGATGAGGGGCCTGGAGCATCTCCCTTACAAGGAAAAGCTGAGGGACGTGGGTCTTTTTAGTCTGGAGAAGAAAAGGCTGAGGGGGGATCTGATCAACACCTATAAATCCTTAAAGGGTGGGTGTCAAGAGGATGGGGCCAGTCTTTTTTCAGTGGTGCCCAGGGACAGGACAAGAGGAAATGGGCACAAACTTGAACATAAGAAGTTCCACCTAAACACGAGGAGGAACTTCTTCACTGTGAGGGTGGCAGAGCCCTGGCAGAGGCTGCCCAGAGAGGTGGTGGAGTCTCCTTCTCTGGAGACCTTCAAACCCCCCCTGGACACGTTCCTGTGGGACGTGCTCTGGGTGACCCTGCTCTGGCAGGGGGTTGGACTGGATGATCTCCAGAGGTCCCTTCCAACCCCAGATCATTCTGTGATTCTGAGGTCTTTGGTTATGTCAATGGAAAACCAAAGAAGGGGAGATTCAACTCACTGCTTGAACGTGGGACTCTGAAGGAGGAATGAAACCACGTTGGTGCTGGGTTTTTCCATTGCGTAGCTCCAAGGTGAGGAGTCAGTGGGCTGAATTCTTACGATGAAGTCCCAAAATAGCGAATAGGTTAAAAAGTGTTTAAAGGAAGAGCTATATTCTTTCCCAGACGAATGGGTATTACAAAATCTTTTCAATGTGAATTTGTTCGAATACTTAATGAAAGACCTAAAGATATATTGCAACAGAGGGGGCGAAAATTTAAATTTTATCCTTTGTATAGAAAAAACAGGCAACTCCTCAGGGTTATTAAAAGAAGGCTGCCATGTCTCCTGCAATCCAAGAGCCAGGCTCTGTCTAATTCTTGCTTTCTCTGCTTAGATCTCATTTACATTGTTTTAACTTACATAATTTAGATATGTATCATTTTCTAACGTAGCCACAGGCTATTCTGGAGGATATTTAATCTCATAGAGACAAACAAAATAGACTTCTGACAGGAGAAGCATCAAGTTAGGGTGCTTGGAGATACTTTCTTCTCAAATTGGTTTGAAAATGATCACGAAAGCATAGGCAAGTGCAGGGTGCTGCACCTGGGGAGGAGTAACCCCATGGACCAGGAGAGGTTGGGGGGGACCTGCTGGAGAGCAGCTCTGAGGAGCAAGACCTGGGAGTCCTGGTGGGGAACAGGATGCCCAATATCACCGGGACAACCATGAGCCAATAATGTGGCCAAGAAGGCTAATGGCATCCTGAGGGGCATCAAGAAGAGTGTGAGCAGCAGGTCGAGAGAGGTCATCCTGCCCCTCTGCTCTGTCCTGGGGAGGCCCCAGCTGGAGCACTGGGACCAGTTGTGGGCTCCCCAGTTCCAGAAGGACAGGGAACTGCTGGAGAGGGGACAGCAGAGGCTACAAAGATGCTGAGGGGCCTGTAGCATCTCTCTGCTGAGGAAAGGCTGAGGGACTGGGGGCTTTTTAGTCTGGAGAAGAGAAGGCTGAGGGGGGATCTGATCAACACCTCTAAATCCTTAAAGGGTTGGGTGTCAGGAGGATGGGGCCAGGCTTTTGTCAGTGGTGCCCAGGGACAGGACAAGAGGAAATGGGCACAAACATAAATATAGAAATTTGCATCTCACCATGAGGAGGAACTTCTTTCCTGTGAGGGTGGCAGAGCCCTGGCAGAGGCTGCCCAGAGAGGTGGTGGAGTCTCCTTCTCTGGAGACCTTCAAACCCCACCTGGATACGTTCCTGTGGGACCTGCTCTGGGTGGCCCTGCTCTGGCAGGGGGTTGGACTGGATGATCTCCAGAGGTCCCTTCCAACCCCATGTGATTCTGTGTTTCTATGATTCTGTGCTCGTGTGGCGACTCCTTCCCTAATTCGATGTATTTTAGAACATCAGCACTAAGCGGTGGTGGCGACTCCTTCCCTAATTCAATGTATTTTAGAACATCAGCACTAAGCGGTGTTTGAGTGTTGTTTAGTATTTAATTAAACCAGACTGTAATTAACTTGCCTCTTCATGGAAGCTGGCGTTTTAATTCAGGCTAACTTTAAAATCTATTTAAGGACTTTTCATTGGTGTTTTTTATTTTTCTTTAATTATTGGTAGAATTCACTTTACGTGCCCCAAACGCGAGCTGCTGAATTGCCTGGTTTTCCTTGGGCATTTTATTCTTCCCATTTTCTTGCATCCACTTTTGGTAGGACGCGGGTCCTGCAGCAAAGGGATTAGCTCGTTGGTGTGGAATCAGGGGTGAAGAATCAGTCTCTCCCGTAGCTGGTTTGACTTCAAGCGTGAAACTCGGAGCGTGTTTGTTATAGCTCAGGCTGTTATCATTTTATCCCTACCAGAAGCTGATTAAGATGCTGATAAGATGCTGTGATTCATGAACCTTGGGTAAACCGACTCGGTATTCATCGTCCTTATTTGCTAAATAATAAATGATAATAAAATCCAAGAGGCCAAAGATGTGAAGCCGGTGAGTAAAGTCCAGAAGTGCTGGAGCGTGTCCAGAGGAGAGCCACCAAGCTGGTGAGGGGCCTGGAGAACAAGTCCTATGAGGAGAGGCTGAGGGAACTAGGCATGTTTAGTTTGGAGGAGAGGAGGCTGAGGGGAGACCTCATTGCCCTCTACAACTCCCTGAAAGGAGGGTGTAGAGAGGCAGGTGTTGGCCTCTTCTCCCAAAGGACGAACGACAAGACCAGAGGAAATGGTCTGAAGTTGGGGCAGGGGAGATTTAGATTAGATATTAGAAAGAATGACTTTCCTGAGAGAGTGGTCAGGCACTGGAACAGCCTGCCCAGGGAGGTGGTGGAGTCACCATCCCTGGAGGGATTTAAGAAACGTGTAGACATGGCTCTTCAGGGCATGCTCTAGTGCCCAAGGTTATTGGTTTATGGTGAGGTGTTGAGTGTGGGGTTTAGTTGGTGGGTGCGGTGTTTTTGGTGGGCGTTTGGTGTGGTGTGTTTTGTATTTGTTTGGGGTTTTTTTTTTT
>NW_015090892.1:103916-117340 GCF_001431845.1 Calidris pugnax
TCCGTGATATATTGTCTTCCATTCCTTCTTTGGCCACAGATTACTTGTGGTTGATCCCCTCCACCTTTTCCCCATCCAACGCTTCTGCTTGCTCTCTGACAAAAATTCATACTTTTATTTCAAAATCTTTGTACTAATCCTAAATCCCTGCTGGGGAAGTGTCAATACTTCTGTATCTGATGCATACGCCATTCGACCCTGCCTGGGGTCTCTCCTGGTCACCCATATTTAGAATGGTTTTGCCCAGTTTTAGGTACCTGCAGGGTAGATGTGAGCGATCCCCTGAGCGGCTTTAATGGTGAGGGGCAAGGAAAGGGCATCTCCTGTGTGGTCTGTTTGACTTCAGAAGCCATTGGATCATGTCCTAGAAACGCTCATTTCTCTCTGATACTGAAAAGTTATTGATGGCTGACTCAGATCATAGAATCATAGAATGGTTCAGGTTGGAAAGAACCTTAAAGATCATCCAGTTCCAACCCCCTGCCCTGGTCAGGGACACCTCCCACCAGAGCAGGTTGCTCCAAGCCCCCTCCAACCTGGCCTTGAACCCCTCCAGGGATGGGGCAGCCACAGCTTCTCGGGGCAACCTGGGCCAGGCTCTCACCACCCTCCCACCAAACAAGTTCTTCCCCACATCTCAGCTCCATCTCCCCTCTTTCAGGGTCAAACCTCCTAGGGCTCCCCTCCCTGATCAGGAGTCCCTCCCCATCTCTCCTGGAGCCCCTTGAGGGACTGGAAGGGGCTCTCTTCTCCAGGCTGAACCCCCCCAACTCTCTCAGCCTGTCCTCCCAGCAGAGGGGCTTCCAGCCCTTGAATCATCTTCATGGCCTCCTCTGGACCCATTCCAACAGGCCCATGTCCTGTAGACATCAATGCAAAATGGTCTATGTTTGTTATTGAGTCCCATCCCTGGGGTTTGTGTCTGAATTATTTACTGCAGGTCTTCTAAAAGGGTAAAATCCATTTTAAAGAGATTGTGTCTTGACCAGGTTGTGTGCCTGGCTCTTGGGTGGGATGGAGAAGGCAAACCTGTCTTCAGAGGTGTGGGGCAAGGAAAGATGGTAACTCTCTTTCCAGGCTGGGTGCTCCCACCACATGTAAAACATGGACACCTTGCCTGCTGAAGGCCACCTGGGCAGGTCATTTCTCAAACAGGAGGTTTTCAGCTCTCGTCTAATCCCTTCAGCCCATGGCCACCGCTGTCCTCAAGGCCATTGGATCATGGGTGTTTGAACTGGTGAGGACGCTTGGTCCAAAGCCACGTAGTTCAACCAGTCCTCCTACCTCTTTGGTCTTGCTGAGGAAAGAGTCAGGGTTGTGCAGCTTGGTGGCAGCCGAGGACAGCGTGGCAGAAATCAATGGCAAGGAGTCCTCAAGAAGGAGGGTCCTACCCTCATAACACATGTAGAGAAGACAACCAAATCTTTGTTTCTTTCAGTAGATTGTGGTGTATGAATGTGAGCTACTGTCATCAAGAAGCTTTTGTTGGGTGGCACTATTCAAATAGCCTAATTGTCTGGTTTTGATAAATAAAAATGTGTGTTTCAGAGGTTTGATATCTAATGCACTTGTGCTGTTGATAGTTCATTAGCCATGAGCAGTCCCACTGCTACAGGTCTATAAGGAGTTCTCTTCTCCAGACATGCTCCTCAGTGGGTGCTACTGCAGGACACTCCATCTCCAACCTGCCAAAACTTGAGGGGTTTCCCCCAAAACATCTTAAGGATCAGTGTCACCTTATGTGGGACAGTTCATCCATGTAGGAGGCAACGCCTGACGTTCTTAAATCTGGCCAAATACAGGCTGGGAACTCCCTGCTTTTCCATCTCCGTTGGACAGAAGGCTTGGGAATCCCAATGACAGTATCTTCACGTGATGGATGTGCTCTTTCTGATCTTCTCTGCTTCTCCGATCTTCTTCTCTACTTCTCCCAGGGCTCTTTCCTAACCCAGTTAGTCAGGTGGTGTCCCTTCCCATGTCATTGAACCAGGGCAGGTCATTTCTCAAACAGGAGGTTTTCAGCTCTCGTCTAATCCCTTCAGCCCATGGCCACCGCTGTCCTCAAGGCCATTGGATCATGGGTGTTTGAACTGGTGAGGACGCTTGGTCCAAAGCCACGTAGTTCAACCAGTCCTCCTACCTCTTTGGTCTTGCTGAGGAAAGAGTCAGGGTTGTGCAGCTTGGTGGCAGCCGAGGACAGCGTGGCAGAAATCAATGGCAAGGAGTCCTCAAGAAGGAGGGTCCTACCCTCATAACACATGTAGAGAAGACAACCAAATCTTTGTTTCTTTCAGTAGATTGTGGTGTATGAATGTGAGCTACTGTCATCAAGAAGCTTTTGTTGGGTGGCACTATTCAAATAGCCTAATTGTCTGGTTTTGATAAATAAAAATGTGTGTTTCAGAGGTTTGATATCTAATGCACTTGTGCTGTTGATAGTTCATTAGCCATGAGCAGTCCCACTGCTACAGGTCTATAAGGAGTTCTCTTCTCCAGACATGCTCCTCAGTGGGTGCTACTGCAGGACACTCCATCTCCAACCTGCCAAAACTTGAGGGGTTTCCCCCAAAACATCTTAGAATCAGCGTCACCTTGTGTGGGACAGTTCATCCATGTAGGAGGCAACGCCTATCATCCTTAAATCTGGCCAGATACAGGCTGGGAACTCCCTGCTCTTCCATCTCCGTTGGACAGAAGGCTTGGGAATCCCAATGGCAGTATCTTCATGCGATGGATGTGCTCTTTCTGATCTTCTCTGCTTATCTGTTCTTCTTCTCTACTTCCCCCAGGTCTCTTTCCTAACCCAGTTAGTCAGGTGGTGTCCCCCAGCCTTCCCATGTCATTGAAGCAGGAATTCCCTTGTCTGTTTTACTGATGAACCCGGTTTCTTTTACCTAATGCCTTTTTTTTTTCTTTTGCTAATTATTTGTTTCTATCACACATCCAGGTGTCTCCTATGAATCTTCTGCTGCTTTTCCACTTTTGTTTTATCTCAGAGAGGACTGGGAGGTAGTGCCCTTCATCACCTCCTTTCCTGGCTTTTTGGGAAAGATGATCAGTCATAGAATCATAGAATGGTTGAGGTTGGAAGGGACCTTTTAGATCATCGAGTCCAACCATCAACCCAACACTGACAAACCCACTACTGACCCATGTCCCTCAGCACCACATCTGCCCGTCCTTTAAATCCCTCCAGGGATGGTGACTCCACCACTGCCCTGGGCAGCCTCTTCCAAGGCTGGACAACACTTTCCAGGAAGAAATTGTTCCTAATATACATCCTAAACCTCTTCTGGTGCAACTTGAGGCCATTTCCTCTTGTCCCGTCGCCTGTTCCTTGGGAGAAGAGACCTGGTCTTCTGGTGCTTCTCCTTCTTGCCTTGCTCATTCCCTGGAGTTTTTCACTCCATCCCAGCTATTTTTCCTTCTCTCCTGCAGCCTGTCGGCCTGGCCCAGCTGGCAAACACCTGCGTGGGTCCAGGAGAGCCGGGATCGTTTCACCAGGAGGAACCTGACGCCTTTTAATAAAAGGTCTTTGTGCGACTGGGTTTTCTTTAGTTGCCTTTCCAAAGTGGATTAACCCAGACCGCCCAGGGGCGCTGTTAGGGAGTCTCTGCAGCACACGAATGTGAAATAAATATCCCAGAGTAGCTGCTCGGCACGTTTTATCCTTCACAAGATTCACCAAAGTATTTTGGGGAAGGAGAGGAGTTGTCTAAAGCAAAGACGACCCTGAATCACATTTCCAGCTCATCCGTGGTCTTGCCGCAAGATCCAGTATGTTCTTCCTCGAGTAACAAATGTGTCTTCGTCATTTTAAAGCATAACTAGTCTTATTTCTGGTGATTTAAGGAGAAGCCCTGGCTCAGAGCTTTGTGGTTTATATGTAGAAAAACATGGTGTCTCCCCATGTCACTTGTCAACCGTTTTTACACCGTCTGCGAGGTCTGGGTTCATTTGCTTTCCAATTTAGTTGATTTTCCTGCTTCTTCAGGTGGCAATCTCTCCGTGGGATTTTTGGGAGCACTGAGAAAAATGCAGATGACAGTAATGTAATTTTAATTTACGGTGTAATGCACGCACGGGGTTAGAGTTACAAGATTTTGTGATAGAGAGGAGGTGTGGATGGTAAGCAAATATGCGAGTCGACATCCTAATTACTGGTATTTTATGTTGGTGGAAAGGCATCAGTTTGAGATTTCTCTTGTGCGTCTGAAATCGTGGAGATCTTGCAGAACGATACACCAATGGGTTAAGGATTTGTGCCAGCAGATGTTCTTGCAGGTGTGACCCACGCTGGGAGGCTGCAGGGTGCTGAAGTAAAAATTGTACAGCCACCAGAGACTGATTCTGTCGAAATCTCTATAGAAAGGTGGAGGACAAATACGGAGTGAGTTTCACACCCATGACTGGGCTCTAGGTTGACTTGCTTGCTGAGGATGGGATTTATGGAATCATAGAATGGTTTGGGTTGGAAGGGACCTTTAAAGGCCATCTGGTCGCACCTCCTGCCATGAGGAGTTGACATCTAGTTGAAGTTGACATCTTCAACTAGATCAGGTTGCTCAGAGCCCCGTCCAACCTGGCCTTGAATGTTTCCAGGAGTGGGGCATCTCCCATTTCTCTGGGCAACCAGTTTCCTTTAGAACCCTCCAAACCTCTGCTTTTGCACGTGGGTGAGCCCTGCTCCATCCTCTTTGGGACACTCTTTGGAGTTGAGGTTGTTCAGCCTGGAGAAGAGAAGGCTCCAGGGAGACCTTACAGCAGCCTTCCAATACCTAAAGGGGGCCTACAGGAGAGATATGGAGGGACTCTTGATCAGAGCACCACTGCCCTGGGCAGCCTCTTCCAAGGCTGGACAACACTTTCCAGGAAGAAATTGTTCCTAATATACATCCTAAACCTCTTCTGGTGCAACTTGAGGCCATTTCCTCTTGTCCCGTCGCCTGTTCCTTGGGAGAAGAGACCTGGTCTTCTGGTGCTTCTCCTTCTTGCCTTGCTCATTCCCTGGAGTTTTTCACTCCATCCCAGCTATTTTTCCTTCTCTCCTGCAAGTGGGGCATCTCCCATTTCTCTGGGCAACCAGTTTCCTTTAGAACCCTCCAAACCTCTGCATTTGCACGTGGGTGAGCCCTGCTCCATCCTCTTTGGGACACTCTTTGGAGTTGAGGTTGTTCAGCCTGGAGAAGAGAAGGCTCCAGGGAGACCTTACAGCAGCCTTCCAATACCTAAAGGGGGCCTACAGGAGAGATATGGAGGGACTCTTGATCAGAAAGTGGAGTGATAGGGTGAGGGATAATGGTTTTAAATTGAAATAAAGGAGATTGAGATGAGATCTCAGGAATAAATTCTTTACTGTGAGTAAAGGAGGTTGAGATGAGATCTGAGGAGTAAATTCTTTACTGTGAGGGTGGTGCGCCCAGGTCGCCCAGAGAAGTTGTGGCTGCCCTTTCCCTGGAGGTGTTTAAGGCCAGGTTGGACAGGCCTTTGGGCAACCTGGTCTGGTGGGAGGTATCTCAGGTGGCCCTGGGTGGGGTTGGAACTGGATGGTCTTTAAATGTCCCTGGCCCCGGGTGGGGTTGGAACTGGATGGTCTTTAAGTGTCTCTTCCAACCCGATCCATTCGATGATTCCATGACTCGGAAAGCTCTTGCACCTCCTCCAACACATCAAGCTCTACTACATGTGATCTGAGTTCCCTCCATAGGATGTCCACATGCTTCGGAAGAACGAGGTTCATCCCTGAGCCAGGCTGTTTGCTGCATTCCCAAGTTGCAAACTTCCAAGTTTTGTCCTTCTTTTCCCCAAGGTGAAGCCACAACATTTGTTTGGACATAATGATTAACAGAGGGAATCGCCATCGTCAACCCTCCGGCCATTGGTTTTGTTGGCAGGACAGGAGGTGTGGGATTCTCACGTGGGTTTTTATCCTAATCTGTGTCATTTCTATTTGTTGTTGAACCTCAGACACAATTGCACGTGTGAGGATTTACATTTGACTCTTCATCTAATTTATTGGTGTGTTGGAAGCCGGTAACCTCCAATTTTGTAGAAGGCGGAAGGATGTTGTGATAGAATTTCTACAGTCGGCTTTTAATCCTCCTTTGCATACTCTTTTGTGGGACAAAGAGAATTCTAGGCTTGATTTCAGCCTTTCTTATTAACTTAAAATTAAAATTTTGCTGTATTATTCTCCGGAAAGGCTGGGCCTTTGATAACAGATTAGTTCTTTGGCCAAGAAAATCGAGTTCTTTCAGAACTGTATGCAAAGGGGATAAACTTGACTTTTTTTTTCCCTTTTTTGTTGGCATTCCTCAGCACGTTGGTGGGGAGCGCCGAGGAACGCCGGGGAAATGGCTTTGATGCTGAAGCAGGCAGGCTTGGGGTGCTCTCCTCCTCATTTTCCCTTCCTCTTGTAAGATCTGCATGCAAATCCACCCCTCCCATTGATTGGGAAATGCCATTTCTGGATTTAATTAGGTGATCCATTGCTTACCGGTTCTGTAAAACAGGAATTTTAAGCTGTGTTCAGGGTGTTGAATTGATTTCAGGGTGATTAAAAATGTATGAAGTGGGTACGGTGAATATTTCTTTTCCTCCGGCGGTTCTTCATGTTTATTAATTGGTGTGTAGAGAGCAGAGGGGAAAATCATACTAGACTGGGAGAAGAATGAGCTCTGACTTGTGTAGACTCTTGTTATTTTTATGTTTAAATGCATAATTTCCATCCAGGAATACTTCCAAACAACTTGCTGAATGTCTCGGTGTTGGAAGCTGGTTGAGTTTCAGCGCTCTGGTGAGCTGATCGATGGTGGCTCATTCATTGGAAGAAATTAACTCATGGGCTTCCTGGAGATCCTAAAAAGCATAAAACCCCTGAGGAAATGAGGGACAAGTTTTGTTCTTTGGGGAACGAGACAGAAGGAGGTAGAGGGGGTTTTATGAGGGTGTACAATAGCTGTAGGCTGTATTTGGGTGGTTCTCCTGCCAAAGGCAGCACCATTGGACAATGGGCTACAAAGATGATGAGGGGCCTGGAGCATCTCTCTTACGAGGAAAGGCTGAGGGACTTGGGGCTTTTTAGTCTGGAGAAGAGAAGGCTGAGGGGGGATCTGATCAACACCTCTAAATCCTTCAAGGGTGGGTGTCAGGAGGATGGGGCCAGTCTTTTTTCAGTGGTGCCCAGGGACAGGACAAGAGGAAATGGGCACAAACCTGAAGATAAGAAGTTCCATCTCAACATGAGGAGGAACTTCTTTGCTGTGAGGGTGGCAGAGCCCTGGCAGAGGCTGCCCAGAGAGGTGGTGGAGTCTCCTTCTCTGGAGACATTCAAACCCCACCTGGACACGTTGCTGTGGGACCTGCTCTGGGTGGCCCTGCTCTGGCAGGGGGTTGGACTGGATGATCTCCAGAGGTCCCTTCCAACCCCGTTTGATTCTGTGATGGGCATGGAGGTCATGCCATGGCACTCACTCATGGTTGGGTGCAGGTTGCTGTGCAAAATGGGTCTAGGTAGACAGAAGTGTGGGTGGTCCATACCCATGTTTCAAGGCAAAAGTTCTTTCTTTTCAGTGTTAGAAATGGTGCCACAGTAAACATGAGGCAGCACCGTGCGCTCGCAGGCTACAAACCCAATTTTATTCTGTGTCAAAAGAAGTGTGGCAGCAGGGCGAGGGAGGGGATTCTCCCTATCTACTCTGCTCTGGTGAGACCCCACCTGGAGGACTGTGTCCAACTCTGGAGTCCCCAACATAAGAAGGACAGGGAGTTGTTGGAGTGAGGCCAGAGGAGGCCCTGGAGATGCTGGGAGGGCTGGAGCCCCTCTGCTGGGAGACAGGCTGAGAGAGTTGGGGGGGTTCAGCCTGGAGAAGAGAAGGCTCCAGGGAGACCTTCCAGCCCCTTCCAGTCCCTCAAGGGGCTCCAGGAAAGCTGGGTAGGGACTCTTGATGAAGGAGGGGAGCCCGAGGAGGGGGAAGGGTTTGACCCTGAAAGAGGGGAGTTGGAGATGAGATGTGGGGAAGAACTTTTTTGGTGTGAGGGTGGTGAGAGCCTGGCCCAGGTTGCCCCGAGAAGCTGTGGCTGCCCCATCCCTGGAGGGGTTGAAGGCCAGGTTGGAGGGGGCTTGGAGCAACCTCATCTAATTTATTGGTGTGTTGGAAGCCGGTAACCTCCAATTTTGTAGAAGGCGGAAGGATGTTGTGATAGAATTTCTACAGTCGGCTTTTAATCCTCCTTTGCATACTCTTTTGTGGGACAAAGAGAATTCTAGGCTTGATTTCAGCCTTTCTTATTAACTTAAAATTAAAATTTTGCTGTATTATTCTCCGGAAAGGCTGGGCCTTTGATAACAGATTAGTTCTTTGGCCAAGAAAATCGAGTTCTTTCAGAACTGTATGCAAAGGGGATAAACTTGACTTTTTTTTTCCCTTTTTTGTTGGCATTCCTCAGCACGTTGGTGGGGAGCGCCGAGGAACGCCGGGGAAATGGCTTTGATGCTGAAGCAGGCAGGCTTGGGGTGCTCTCCTCCTCATTTTCCCTTCCTCTTGTAAGATCTGCATGCAAATCCACCCCTCCCATTGATTGGGAAATGCCATTTCTGGATTTAATTAGGTGATCCATTGCTTACCGGTTCTGTAAAACAGGAATTTTAAGCTGTGTTCAGGGTGTTGAATTGATTTCAGGGTGATTAAAAATGTATGAAGTGGGTACGGTGAATATTTCTTTTCCTCCGGCGGTTCTTCATGTTTATTAATTGGTGTGTAGAGAGCAGAGGGGAAAATCATACTAGACTGGGAGAAGAATGAGCTCTGACTTGTGTAGACTCTTGTTATTTTTATGTTTAAATGCATAATTTCCATCCAGGAATACTTCCAAACAACTTGCTGAATGTCTCGGTGTTGGAAGCTGGTTGAGTTTCAGCGCTCTGGTGAGCTGATCGATGGTGGCTCATTCATTGGAAGAAATTAACTCATGGGCTTCCTGGAGATCCTAAAAAGCATAAAACCCCTGAGGAAATGAGGGACAAGTTTTGTTCTTTGGGGAACGAGACAGAAGGAGGTAGAGGGGGTTTTATGAGGGTGTACAATAGCTGTAGGCTGTATTTGGGTGGTTCTCCTGCCAAAGGCAGCACCATTGGACAATGGGCTACAAAGATGATGAGGGGCCTGGAGCGTTGGACAATGGGCTACAAAGGTGATGAGGGGCCTGGAGCATCTCCCTTACAAGGAAAGGCTGAGGGACTTGGGGCTTTTTAGTCTGGAGAAGAGAAGGCTGAGGGGGGATCTGATCAACACCTCTAAATCCTTCAAGGGTGGGTGTCAGGAGGATGGGGCCAGTCTTTTTTCAGTGGTGCCCAGGGACAGGACAAGAGGAAATGGGCACAAACCTGAAGATAAGAAGTTCCATCTCAACATGAGGAGGAACTTCTTTGCTGTGAGGGTGGCAGAGCCCTGGCAGAGGCTGCCCAGAGAGGTGGTGGAGTCTCCTTCTCTGGAGACATTCAAACCCCACCTGGACACGTTGCTGTGGGACCTGCTCTGGGTGGCCCTGCTCTGGCAGGGGGTTGGACTGGATGATCTCCAGAGGTCCCTTCCAACCCCGTTTGATTCTGTGATGGGCATGGAGGTCATGCCATGGCACTCACTCATGGTTGGGTGCAGGTTGCTCATGGAGGTCACGCCACGGCACTCACTCATGGTTGGGTGCAGGTTGCTGTGCAAAATGGGTCTAGGTAGACAGAAGTGTGGGTGGTCCATACCCATGTTTCAAGGCAAAAGTTCTTTCTTTTCAGTGTTAGAAATGGTGCCACAGTAAACATGAGGCAGCACCGTGCGCTCGCAGGCTACAAACCCAATTTTATTCTGTGTCAAAAGAAGTGTGGCAGCAGGGCGAGGGAGGAGATTCTCCCCATCTACTCTGCTCTGGTGAGACCCCACCTGGAGGACTGTGTCCAACTCTGGAGTCCCCAACATAAGAAGGACAGGGAGTTGTTGGAGTGAGGCCAGAGGAGGCCCTGGAGATGCTGGGCCTACATAAGAAGGACATGGAGCTACTGGAGCTGGGCCAGAGGAGGCCACGGAGATGCTGGGAGGGCTGGAGCCCCTCTGCTGGGAGGACAGGCTGAGAGAGTTGGGGGGGTTCAGCCTGGAGAAGAGAAGGCTCCAGGGAGACCTTCCAGCCCCTTCCAGTCCCTCAAGGGGCTCCAGGAAAGCTGGGTAGGGACTCTTGATGAAGGAGGGGAGCCCGAGGAGGGGGAAGGGTTTGACCCTGAAAGAGGGGAGTTGGAGATGAGATGTGGGGAAGAACTTTTTTGGTGTGAGGGTGGTGAGAGCCTGGCCCAGGTTGCCCCGAGAAGCTGTGGCTGCCCCATCCCTGGAGGGGTTGAAGGCCAGGTTGGAGGGGGCTTGGAGCAACCTGGTGTGGTGGGAGGTGTCCCTGCCCAGGGCAGGGGTTGGAACTGGATGACCTTTAAGGTCCCTTCCAACCCAACCCATTCTGTGATGATTCTGTGAAAGCTCCTGAAGAAAAGAATTCATAACATCTCATTACAGATGCTTGTAGGCTCGGCTGGTTGGGAGGTCGGTTGAATTGATGTAAGGAGTTTCACAGAAACTTCGGGGAACATCCTTCACCCCTTGTTTTGTAGCTGTTTGTATAAGGTTTTGCACGCTTTTGAGTTTCCCCGCCTTGTAAATAAACAGAAGAGTCTCAGATCTTAAAAGCAAACAAACCTCACGTTATGTTCTCCTGAATGACCCCATTGTGTGCCTTTTAATCCTACGTGCTCCGTTACTACATGGAACTGCTTTATGCTCTGCCTCATTTCTTGGCTACAATATCGATTTTTGGTTTTTTTTCCCCATAGTGGAAAAGAAATAAAAAGATTAAATGACTGGGGCTGAAGAGGGCTGGAGAAAACGCGTATAAGGCAAAGAAGATAAAAAAACAACCCATAGGTGGAAAAAATGAGGTGGCCTTGGAAAGATGTTTTGAAGGGGAAAGCACTCCTTCATTTAAAGAAAAGAAAAGGTGAATGGAGAATTTTCTTGTGTGTCAGTTGCTTCTGTAGAGTATCGACACATAATTTGAAATTCTTCACTCACTTGGGGCAGAAATAAGCTTTGTTTTTAAGCACGAGCCCCACAAAAGCTCTGTCTTATAGACAAATCCTGACCAGTTATTGCAGCTTGTACATTCAGCATTTAAATGGTGAATGTATTTTTTTGCCTTGTTTTGATTCTTGGCCTCTGTGTATCGTGGAATGAAATTCTTCTTTTGTGGCTTTGGTCTTTTATAATATGTTTCTCAGCCACATTATTTCTCTTTGTTTTAGCTGTAGTTGTATTGTTTTAAAACCTCCTTTCCTCTATGTTCCCTTTATTTCCATATTTTTTCCTACATGTTCACTTTACTTCTCAGCTGAATGCCAAGGAGCCAAAGATGATATTGACCATCCTGATACCATCTCTGTGGTACTTTGGTTCTCCATCCATTTAGGACTGACTGCCAAGTAACACTTGATTTGCCATACATCCAGTCATAGAATCATAGAATGGTTTGGGTTGGAAGGGACCTTGAAGACCATCTAGTCCCACCCCCTGCCCTGGGCAGGGACACCTCCCACCAGACCAGGTTGCTCCAAGCCCCCTCCAACCTGCCCTTGAACCCCTCCAGGGATGGGGCAGCCACAGCTTCTTGGGGCAACCTGGGCCAGGCTCTCACCACCCTCACACCAAACAAGTTCTTCCCCACATCTCATCTCCATCTTCCCTCTTTCAGGGTCAAACCCTTCCCCCTCCTCCTAGGGCTCCCCTCCCTCATCAAGAGTCCTTCCCCATCTCTCCTGGAGCCCCTTGAGGGACTGGAAGGGGCTCCAAGGTCCCTCCGGAGCCTTCTCTTCTCCAGGCTGAATAATCTTAAATTTCTTTTGGCCTCATTGCTTTCCAGATCCTCATAATTATTTCCTTCCTCCCCGTCACTGTCTCTGGATGTCCAGTTGAGAAAGCTGCTGATGTGAGTGATGTTCCTATGAAGCCCCTCTACCGAGATGTTCTTCTAGGGACCTCCCTCCCCTTGTTTCCAATCTTGCACAACCCCTTTCACAAAGCCATGGTGTCTCTCTTCCAATGGTAGCATTTGTGGAAAATATATTAGATCAGATTTGAAAATGCTTCTTTCTGGGGGTGGGGAGCACCAGCATCCAGGAACCAGGAGCAGAAAGTCCGTCAGCAGTGGCTAAATGGGTCAGTGATTCTCCGCAGAGCACTTCGGGAGCCTCTGCCATGGGCACCCTGGAGCTGGAGTGTGACCTTGTCCTTGTGTGAATTGGAGATGGGGGTTGTTAATAAAGCAAAATTAAAATGTCTCCTCGCCTCGAACCCCCCTCCGCTGTCCCAGAACCTCTCACCCAGTCGGAAAGAAAGGGCTTTTTCTGCATATTTTGGGTTTTTTTCCTGCCATTTGCAGTTCAAATTCATATCCTTGCTTGTTTTTCTCTGTGCATACTTGCACACCACGCAGTCAGTACCTCTTAAATCCCCAGGTGCTTCAATTAAATGATTGAAAATAAGCTCCAATACTGTCTCACCATCCGTCAAAAACCCTTATTATTTGCTGCCTCCGTCCCTCCGCTTTTTTCTTTTTTCTTTTTTTTTTTTATTTTTCCTGCCTGGCGCAGCAAATCAGCGCTTAGATACTCGTGATATTTTTTGCAGCCTGAAAGGTAATAAATGAAAATTTGGCGGCTTGACTTTGGGAAACATGTTTGTAGATTAAATATTGAATTTTTCTCCTCTCCCCGCCGCGCAATTAGTTTTTAATGCCGCGCACGGTCAATGCCATCCAGGGCAGAGGTCCCCCCATCGGGTACGGGGGGGGGGTCTCCTAAAAGACTTTTCTAACCTTCAAAAATAGTTCCCTGGTTTGTATCACATCTGTAAATTACCGAGCTTTAATTTTCTACCCTGCTTTATCCCTGCCATCGTAGTTTTAGTTTAAAAGGGGGATCGGTTTTGCCGGAGCTCTGCCTCGTTAAATCTGTTTTGCTCTTCTGGTCGCGTTCGATTTTCAGGTTTCGGGTTCGATTTTGCTTTTCAGCCTCATCTGAAACCCAGATCGGGAGCCCTTATATGCAAACGCGTTCGTATACTTATTTTCAAGTGCCTGTGCCTGCCTTTTCCCTCTCCCCGCGCTCGCTGGCACTCGGCCTCATTTCAGCTCCTGCAGTACTGGGCTAGAATTTTAATGTCTCTGCGGCCGGCGATGATTTATTAGATCCCAAAGCCCTGGCTCAGAGTGCAGGAAGAAAATATTGCATCAGTGAGCTGGCTTGGCACTGCTCAAATAAATGAGTCCTGAAAGGCTCTTTAGTGTTACGGCCTTTTTTTTCCCCTTCCCCTCCCCTCCTCTCGCCCCCACCGGTCCTT